>NC_058166.1:17069292-17443686 GCF_020080835.1 Cotesia glomerata | reverse complement strand
AATGATTAAAAATACTTTTATTCGTTTATTGTAGGCCTATTTTTCATCGTCATCAGTTAGAGAGGAATCGAATGAAGGAACAAATGTAAAACGGATGTTATTACTGAAATAGCTTGAGCATGCCTTATGCCGTATGCCTCTAAGGAGCAAGAAGAAGACAGGATCAACCAGCAGAACCTTGTTGCAGAGATCTTGTTGTTCCATGGAAATTCCAGGCTTTGCATATCAAGGCGCCGCCACCGTTTAGCTGCTATTACCTCGAGCGCGAGCTGTTCCGACATAACTTTGTATGTATGTATATTTAGTTGGATCTCGTTTTCTGGAACCTCGATCCCGTTCCATGTTTTATTTAATATTATTTTTACATTTATTTGCAATACTTTAGCTAATAATTATCTTGATCTGAATGCTCAATGTCGAAGCCGTTTAAAATCCTCTAGATTTAATTATCTTGTTTTAGGATATAGAATGTAGGGCAAAACAGTGGACAAAGGTGACGGGACGGTATGAGGATAGGACAACAAAGAAGATAGGCACGTCGATTTGTTGAGAATAAAAAGTTTGATCCTGGTGAGTCCGATGGAATGCTGAGCTCGTAACGCATTCAAATCGACGTTCTTCGTTTTGGCGTCACTACTGAGCCTGGATTGACGTTGAGGGATGACGCTTTTGCTTATATACATCGGATTTACGTTTGTAAGAGTGAAAAGGAGAGCCAAAAGCTGTATAATCTGAGAGAGAAGACTATAAGCTGTCGTGAGAGAGCTCGTCTGTCCAGAGAGGATCACTCGTACAAAAATCAAGTTAGCGGAATAGGGATAGGGAGGAAAGGTTGTGATGTAGTAAACGATGTTGCTCGAAGAAGAAGAAGAAGAAGAAGAAGAAGAAGAAGAAGAAGAAAAAGAAGGAGGAGGAGGAATAACAAAAAGAAGAAATGAGAAGAATAAAAGAGGCGATCTTGAGAGAAATGAGACTGCTAAGACGGAATTTTTGCCGAGTCTGAGCATTTTCGGAAGGTTTTACGAATCGTTCTCCAGCAAACGTGCTGAGAATGATGTTCGGGATCTTCGCGGCTACCGCGTTTTAAACGGGCTAAGAACGGAATAATAATAAAAGAGGAACAAAACAATATAAATACGAGTATTGGACGTCCAATGCTACGCGCAGAATTCGTCCAGGTGCTTGTACTAAATTCTTTTAAAACATTTTGACGAGCGTGTCAATTCAATTACCTTACTGGTATTTTTATTGTTATATTAATTCGGATTTTTTTGTTTTTTTAGGTATAACTCACCCTTGTTTTTACCTAAATTATATCATTAATCAATCTGAGGGATTTTTTAAGATATGACGGTAGATTCGATGCACTGATAGAAGAATTTAGTTCTATTTAATAAGATTTAGTAACAGATACTAAATGATTTAGTAACAAACCTTTCATTATCAAATATTTAGTAATAGGAACTAAATTATTTATTAAAGCCCATTTAGCTCCACCAAATAAATATTTAGTATTATTAAACAATTGATTTATTGCTACGCAATAAATCGTTTATTGGTATCAAAGAAATTAATTTTTTAACTAATTTTAGCGTGTAATCTAACTTTTTAACTTAAAATAAATCAAAATAAATAATTTTAAGTAAAAATATAAGATATTATAAAGAGAAGAATCTCATTAAATTATAATTTTTTGGTTGAGACATTTATAAAATTTAAAATTAAACAAGTTTTTAACATATCAATAATAGACTAATTGAAAAATGTTAACTAAAATCCACTGAGAAAAGACATAAATAGAAGACATTTATTGAGAGTATGTGTGTTTTTAAAGGTTTAATAAATCTCTAAAAATCGAGCTGAATAAAATAATCTGAATCAGTTAATAGGTTATGTATCACATATACATTGGAATTAAAGCTTAGCCATCTACCGACAATACTTGCCAAAGAAATATTTAGTACCTGTTACTAAATATTATTTGGTGGAAATAAATATTTATTTCCATGTAATAAGGCTTTGTTCATATAAAGAAATCATTTATTAAACTGTAACAAATTATATTGATGGGTACAAAATATTTGTTTCTTCCAAATAAATGAATAAAAATTTTTTTACTAAATCAGTTTAGTACTCCGTACTAAATCCTTCTATCAGTGTAGTATTCAACAAATTAATTATTGGTACTCAATAAATCTTTATTGGTATCAAAGAAATTAATTTTTTAACTAATTTTATCGTGTAATCTAACTTTTTAACTTAAAATGAATCAAAATAATTAAAATAAATAATTTTAAGTAAAAATATAAGGTATTATAAAGAGAAGAATCTCATTAAATTATATTTTTTTGGTTGAGACATTTATAAAATTTAAAATTAAACAAGTTTTTAACATATCAATAATAGACAAATTGAAAAATGTTATAATTAAACTCCACTGAGAAAAGACATAAATAGAAGATATTTATTGGGAGTATGTGTGTTTTAAAGGTTTAATAAATCTCTAAAAATCGAGCTGAATAAAATAATCTGAATCAGTTAATAGGTTATGTATCACATATACATTGGAATTAAAGGTTAGCCATCTACCGACAATACTTGCCAAAGAAATATTTAGTACCTGTTACTAAATATTATTTGGAGGAAATAAATATTTATTTCCATGTAATAAGGCTTTGTTCATATAAAGAAATCATTTATTAAACTGTAACAAATAATATTGATGGGTACAAAATATTTGTTTCTTCCAAATAAATAAATAAAAATTTTTTTACTAAATCAGTTTAGTACTTCGTACTAAATCCTTCTATCAGTGTGAAGAAGAAGAAGATGAAGAAGGAAAAAAGGGTGATCAACGAAGAATTGGCTGATATAGGGAGCTTGATAAGAAAATAGTTAAGAAGAATATAATAATACTAAATACCTTTTAAGGCTTGATCGGGGAGAACAGAGGTATAAGTAGGAACTAAGCAATGAGACGAAAGGAGCAGGACATCAGAAACCTGCGTCAGAGACCAAGATAGTGATGAAAGGGCACAACTTATGCATACCGTGTAAGTGACGCGCATGAATAATTCAGCCTAATAAAATAATGCAGACACGCCTCACCAGCACAGCTGAATAAAGGCAAACAGGCAAACTTGGAGTTTGCAAGAGCCAAGACCCAAAAAATCAAGATATACCGAAGATATCATTTAACTCGTGCTTTCTTTTAACTACCTATCGAATAATATTTATGAGTAATTTATAAAAAGTTTATGCTCGAAAAAAATATATTAAATTCTTGACTCCTCGGTCCTGATAAATCTGCCGAATTTCATTTATCAAGATCTATGTATTCAACACTCGCTGATTTAATCAGTGAGACAATCATAATTCTTGTGAGCGTCCACCTAACCGTGCTATCGAGGTGAGTGTTGTTCATTTTCATTTTTTATTTCTTCTTTTATCATTTTATTTTTTTTTCTTTTACGTTTTATGTCGAGACTTGTGTTTTTGGTAAATAATACATCGTACATTAGTTATTTACTATTATAAATAACTACACAGGTATTGTTTAGTTATTGTTTATTGATACAAAAGAAAATAAGTATATTAACTAATATCAAATTAGAAACACAGAATTTGATTAAACGAACAATATTAAATGAGGTTAAATTGACAGAAATATAATGTTAAACTATTTGCTATAAACTGACTCTAAATTTGGACACTCGAAACTTGATGGTGAAGGATTTAAGCTCGACTAACTATAACAGAAAAATATTAGTTACATCTAGTACTCTCGGTACTCAGTATACTCCAGCTATTTTATTTTAAACAATACGTATTCAACACTCGCTGATTTAATCAGTGAGACAATCATAATTCTTGTGAGCGTCCACCTAACCGTCCTATTGAGGTGAGTGTTGTTCATTTTCATTTTCTATTTCTTCTTTTATTATTTTAGTTTTTTTTCTTTTAGGTTTTATGTTGAGACTTGTGTTTTTGGTAAATAATACATCGTACATTAGTTATTTACTATTAAAAATAACTACACAGGTATTGTTTACTTATTGTTGATTGATACAAAAGAAATCAAGTATAGTAATTAATATCAAATTAGGTACAGACAAAATTTAATTAAACAAACAATATAAAATGAGGTTAAATTGACAGAAATATAATGTTAAACTATTTGCTATAAACTGACTCTAAATTTGGACACTCGAAACTTGATAATGAAAGATTTAAGCTCGACTAACTATAACAGAAAAATATTAGTTACATCTAGTACTCTCGGTACTCAGTATACTCCCACTATTTTATTTTATTTCATTTTAAACAATACACTGAACCCTACAGCACAGTCATTAAGCGGGTTCCATTAGAAAAAAAAATAACAGTTACATTATATTTAATAATAATACTTATAAGTGATAGTAATATCAATAAGTCTGTATTTAGTGTAATAAGTAAGTATATAAAATGCTCTGGCTCAGTTTCTATTTGATAAACATAGTTTCGAGAAACAATCAACATTATTTATCTGATTGACATCAAGACTATTTAATTAAGGGTCAAGAGGTAGTGGAGGGAAACATTACCAGGTCTACTGAATCCAGGACTTTGTACAGTGACGTTGTACGGTACAACTTTTCTCTTAAATAAATCTAAATATTAATTCTATAGGTGTTGACCTATGTACGTATTTGAGGGGTAAAACTATCGAAAAATATGAGGGCGATACTCGAGAGATTATAGCAGAAAGCGTTTAAGTGGCTGGTGAAAAATGTCAGCCCCGTACTAAACCCTTGCAGCAAATAGGAGTCTTGAAGTTAGTCAAAAGTCGAAACTCGCAAAAAACGGGCCACGATTCTTGATTGGTTGAAATTTAAGCGCGCTCGTAGCGCGCTACTCAAATTTCTAGTAATACTTATAAGTAATACACTGATATAAGGGTTTAGTACGGAGTACTAAAGTAATTTAGTAATAAAATTTTTATTCATTCATTTGAGAGAAACAAATATTTTGTACCCATCAATATTATTTGTTACAGTTTAATAAATGATTTCTTTATATGAAAAAAGCCTTATTACATGGAAACAAATATTTATTTTCACCAAATAATATTTAACCCTAGACTAGTCAACAAACGCGACCTAACGACTTTGGTCGAGTGATGAGAGATTTGCCGCAATGCTTTTAGAGCGTACAGTGTTGCCAGTTCATACACGTTTGACAGGCAGAGACTAGAGGTGTTTTCGGCAATGCCGCGGACAAAAAACTACTTACGACTCTGGTCAAGCGATGAGGAAAGCCCCGCAAATTTTTTTAAGAAATTTTTTTTCAGCAATTCAACGTTTTCGAAGATGTTTGAAAAAATTATTAATATATTCTAAAATGTTCAAGGAACAAATTCAAATTTTTTTGAATAATTTTAGTAAATATTGAAGATGTAATAAACAAAATATAATTGAGCGCGACGTCACGCTCATAGGGTGACCAGTCTAGGGTTAATAATAGGTACTAAATATTTCTTCGGCAAGTATTGTCGGTAGATAGCTAAGCTCTAATTCCAATTAAAGTTTTTTTCATGCCTACTGGTCAAGTGACTAGTGAACCTTATTTAAGCCAAGCGATGGACATTCCATCTGCACTATTGGTCGAGAGACATTCTCTCTTGGCATTAGTTCTATGGGGTCCATCGAACTTGAATACTAGTAAAGCTGGAAGTTTTGTGGTATCTGTTCGAGTTGTAAAGATGTTAAACAAATGAAAGAAACTACATGAGAGCAAAGATAAACTTTGAAAAAATAAATGGGGTAGGTTACCAAGCCAGGAATCGAACCTGGATCTCTCTGATAACATGTCAGGAATGTCCATCGCTTGGCTTGAATAAGGTTCACTAGTCACTTGACCAGTAGGCATGAAAAAAACTTTAGTTTATACATACATAATGGGTCATGAAGAAAAAATAATTGTTAATTTAATTCCAATGTTTATGTAATACATAATCTATTAACTGACTTAGATTATTTTATTCAGCTCGATTTTGGGAGATTTATTAAACCTTTAAAAACACACATACTCCCAATAAATGTCTTCTATTTATGTCTTTCCTCAGTGGAGTTTAGTTAACATTTTTCAATTTGTCTATTATTAATATGTTAAAAACTTGTTTAATTTAAAATTTTATAAATGTCTCAAACGAAAAAATTAGGAAAACGGTTGACCCTAAAGGCCATTCCTGCAACTTCCCGCTAATTCCATACTTAGGCGCTTAAAATTGCACCAATGACATTTTTGAGCTCTTCGAGCTCAAAAGTCTGATAGAGATTTGATGACACTATTTTTTGAATTTTAAAACCGCAATAACTTTTGAATGAATAAACCGATTTTTACGCGGTTAGAAGCATTCGACGCAGTTTTTTAAGCCTCACAAAGAATCTCAAATTTTGAATTGATCGCGCTAGGAATTTTGGAATTATTCCGAAAAAACGCTTTTTTTGGTTTTCTTTCGTTCACGATATCTCTCGAACGAATCAACCGATTTTGACCGGACTGGTGGCGATCGACGTGGTTTTTTGAGGTTAAAAGCTGATTAGTTTTTGGAACTGAACCTTTAAGCCGTTTAAAAGTTATTCCAAAAAAACCACATTTGAAAAAAATTTTTTTTTCAGTTTTTTTAAGATTTCTCAAAATCTATTGATCTGAATCGGTCCAAATAGTTTTCAAAATCTAAGTTTGGTCAAGTCCTTTCGAATGGCACCAACCGCGATGAAATCGGTCAAGCCGTTCAAAAGTTATAAGCGGTTCACATACTTTCACACACACACACACACACACACACACACACACACACACACACACACACACACACACACACACACACACACACACACACACACACACACACACACACCGTGACAACCTCGCGGGGATAGTCAGGGAAGCTTCCTGTGACCTTCAAACGTCGAGATCTGATGAAAACTCGATTTTTGCAAAACGGGGTGAAAACAATAACTTGCCGATTTTTGAAAATCTTCGATTTTCTTAGCGGGAAGTTAAAAATATAATTTAATGAGATTCTTTTCTTTATAATGGCTGCGTTCAGGTTTACTAAGTTCTGAGTAGGGCTGACTTTATCTACCAAAAAATTAATATTTAGACACACTTAAATAAATATATCTTGCATTGTTTTATTATAGGTTTTTTTAAAAAACAATATAGTTACTTTAAGTTGTTGCTACAAGATATGTTAAGATCTGCCAAGAACTTAGTAAACTTGAACGCGGCCAATACCTTATATTTTTACTTAAAATTATTTATTTTAATTATTTTGATTTATTTTAAGTTAAAAAGTTAGGTTACACGCTAAAATTAGTTAAAAAATTAATTTCTTTGATACCAATAAACGAGTTATTGAGTACCAATAAATTATTTGTTAAATACTACTAAATATTTGGTAATGAAAGGTTTGTTACTAAATCTTTTATTATCTGTTACTATATCTTAATTAAATAGAACTAAATCCTTCTATCAGTGTAGTAATAATAATAAGTCTGTATTTAGTATAATAAGTAAGTATATAAAATACTCTGGCTCAGTTTCTATTTGATAAATATAGTTTCGAGAAACAATCAACATTATTGATCTGATAAACATCAAGACTATTTAATTAAGGGTTAAGGGGCAGTGGAGGGAAACATTACCAGGTATACTGAATCCAGAACTTAGTACAATGACGTTATAGGGTAGAAGTACCGTTTTTGGCCACCTTAGCATTGTTTTTGGCCAATTAACATTTGAATTAATTTACAAAAAATTAGAATATTATAACCATATTTTTGTTGAATTTTAAAAAATTTATATTAAAACAAATTGAGTTTGTAATGGTTTATTAATATTAATTCATTTCTTTCGTTTATTTGAACAATAAATGGCCATAAACGGTACAGTGGCCACAAACGGTACTTCTACCCTACTCTACAACTTTTCTCTTAAATAAATTTAAATATTAATTCTAACACTTACCTATAAAATAAAACCGGAAGTTATTGTTGACTATCAAGAGATAAAATCCCATTTCAAACTATATAGTAAAAAATACTATACTAGTCAAACCATTCAACTATCCTGGGCCCATAAACGTTTTATTTATCCACCTATCGGCCAGCGAAATAGAATCGTCTATGTGTCTTGAAGTCTTCTTGGATATCTAAGCTAGATCCATACCAAGATTCGCCGGATAGGATCCATGAGCCACTGGGAGTAGTCGGAGCTTTCAATTCCCGGAGTCTGTTGAAGATAAAAAACACACCAACTGCACATTCAAAAACCAAGACAGAATAAGCCACTCTAAAGGTACTGAGTGAGAAAACGAGAGCGTTAAAAAAACACCGGTGAACAATACTCGCCGAGGGAGACATTCAATCGGTTGGACCAAACGTTTTCCAATCCAAGATGGCTTCAATCCATGTCCTTCTCTTAATCGTCCTGCTCACCGACTTTACAACTTCGATCTGAATTTATTGATTCCTCGGGAATTCACGTCCCCGAAATTATCTTGTTTATTGTTCCATCCTAATTTTTTCTCCTTTTACAATTTTATTTTTAAACCCTCGAGGAAATAAACCCCCTCATCTTCAATTTAAAACCCTCCAAAATTTTATCTTTTAATTTTCAATCCTACTTTTTATTTTTCAGCATAAATTTTTTTTCAATATAAATAAATCCACTAACATTTTAGTCATCGAGCTATTTATAATATTATATTATAAAAGTTATTTCTTATTCCCGACCACATTATCGATTATCATATCATGACACATATTTAAACTAAACGAAATCTTCGAGATATATATTAGATAGGAATGCTTACCGTTTTATTATCAAAGACGCAACCTTTTTTAATCTCGCTTTAAATTCACGTATCTATCATTCAATGTATCTGTCAACTAACCGAGCTACCTGATGATTAATATTTATTCCAAAGGTGAGTGTGTTCCTGAATAGTTAACCATTCAAGGAGCAAGAAATAAATATATATATACGATGCATATTTCACAAATGATTTAATATTACAGATTCTTCAGACTTGTGATCTCAGTGACAAGAATTTATTGATTAATCAGCTCATGTCTATTGGGATCTTGATTATTCCTCGACCAAATCTTCAGATTTTTAATTTAATGACCTCATGAGGTAAGCTACAACAAAATAAATATAATATTTATCGGTATAATCTATATCATTAAGAAAATAAACAAAATTTTGTAGAGTATTTATATGATAAAATGGTTAAATTTGGTATCGTTGGAAAAGTCTTGACTTGAATTTGTGCCTTTTCATGGTTTCATATTATTCTCACCAATAGTCAATTTATGATGATAAGTATTTAGGCTGCATTCGAAAATGCTCTATCTCTAGATACATTATTAAAAAATAACCTTGTATCTTGTGAACTATTGACATTTTTAAAGATATAAGCTCATCCTGATGTTACACTCATCGATACCTTTCATTTGAGTACCCACATCAATTTTTCATATATTTATATATATTATATATATGTATATATGAAAAATATATAAAAAATGCAAGTAGGTACTCAAATGAAAGCTCTTCATGAGTGTAACATCAGGATGAGTTTATATCTTTAAAAAAGTCAATAGTTAAGAAATGACCTTGTATCTAGTAAAATATTGACATTTTCAAATATGTAAGCTCATCCCGATGTTGCACTCATCAAGACCTTTCATTTGAGTACCGACATCAAGTTTTTTATATATTTATATATATTACATATATGTTGATGTATATATGAAAAATATATCAACAATGCATGTGGGTACTCAAATGAAATCTCTTGATGAGTGTAACATCAGGATGAGCTTATATCTTTAAAACGGTCAATAGTTAAGAAATGACCTTGTATCTAATGAAATATTGACATTTTTAAAGATATAAGCTCATCCCGACATTATACTCATCGAGAGCTTTCATTTGAGCACCCACATCAATTTTTCATATATTTATATATATTACATATATGTATATATGAAAAATATATCAAAAATGCAAGTGAGTACTCAAATAAAAGCTCTTGATGAGTTCAACATCAGGATGAGCTTATATCTTTAAAAAGGTCAATAGTTAATAAATAACCTTGTATCTTGTGAACTATTGACATTTTCAAAGATATAAGCTCATCCCGATGTTACACTCATCAAGATCTTTCATTTGAGTACCCACATCAATTTTTCATATATTTTACATATTTATATATATATATATTACATATATGTATATATTAAAAATATATCAAAAATGCATGTGAGTACTCAAATGAAAGCTCTTGATGAGTGTAACATCGGGATAAGCTTATATCTTTAAAATATATATTATATATATGTATATATGAAAAATATATCAAAAATGCATGTGAGTACTCAAATGAAAGCTCTTGATAAGTGTAACATCGAGATGAGCTTATATCTTTAAAAACGTCAATATTTAAGAAAGTACAGTACAATTTAATAAAAGTCATTATTTAATAAAGCAAAATTTTATTTATAGTTCACAAGTCACGGCAGTCATATAGTGACTGCAAGGTTGCTACTTTTATTGAATTTAACAATAATAAAATTAATCGCTTGTTGACAGGTGCATTTTACATTCATTTACCGTATACATTACCAATAATTGAATGTATATTAAATGAGTGTATGTAATCTGGGTCGAACTTTGTTCTACTTAAATTTAACCCAAGTAGAAAATACACAAAGATCTAAGATTGATGAGCGCTAACTTAATTTATATCTTCAATGGTAAATTTAAAAAATTAAATATTTCCTCTTATACATGAGATATAAAAAATATAAAAATATTTGTTTTAATATGACAGATTGTTTACGTTTTTTTCAGAGTGAAATAAACGTTTTAATATTAATTTATGATGTTATTTACATTTAGCTATATAAGTAACATATGATGAGTGACAAGTATTTCGTTTGTGAAGATAAAGGCGTCAGTTTTACAATCACCTTCTGGTGGAAGTATTTTGCCAGGCTGTTAATAAAACTAAAAATAAAAGTCTATTCTTGTATCCACACACATATACTAATATATATAAATATAACATATATACATGAATAATACTTGGTAGAATTTTAACGAGACCGGACGAGAGTAAATTCTTGTACCTTTTGCTCCTGATACTTTTGCCCAGGGCGAGGATTCATGCAGAGTGTTGCTACTCTAACAAGAAAAGCTCTCGCACCACGTGCTCAAAAAAAAAAAATAAAATAAAAAAATAGTCGATTTAAACCGATGGTATATCTGTGTGTACATAAAACTGAGAATCGTTCTCACCTCAAGTCACCCGAAGCTCATAATGAATTATGATCTATAGTCAAGAGTCATTATTAACGTTTCGGCTTGTATCACCTTATTACTTTTTTAAAAAAGTATTTTCATCGATACATATAAATATATATTATTGTAATTGTATTATTCAAAATAATTTAGAGTGTAAAAATGTAGATCCACACCTACTCAGTTGGGTATTTTGGTCATAATTCAACCACGTGTACCTTTAATTTAAATGCTAATTAAATACTTATTTCTTCTTTTTAGATCTCTTACCGTAGCAAACTAAACACTCATATACTTGCTGATAATCGTCATGGGATCGTCGACAAATTGAAACGCCTGTCATATCCAAGGTGTTTATTGAGACCTCATATTAATCATACAGATAATTGGAGTGTAAATTAAATCTATAATATAAACATGCTTACAGCTGAATATATTGTTGTGGATTTATACTACATAAAAATTATTATGTGAGTCTTGCTCAATTGTTAACGGGATTAGTTATTTAAAAATAAAGGTATGTAGTTGAATTAAAAGTCAAATTTATAAAATTAAAATTCATTTGGCAGTAGCCTATTGTTAGAAATAACTACTCAGGTATTGTTTAATTATTGTTTATTGATACAAAAGAAAATAAGTATATTAACTAATATCAAATTAGAAACACAGAATTTGATTAAACGAACAATATTAAATAAGGTTAAATTGACAGAAATATATTGTTAAACTATTTGCTATAAACTGACTCTAAATTTGGACACTCGACACTTGATGGTGAAGGATTTAAGCTCGACTAACTATAACAGAAAAATATTAGTTACATCTAGTACTCTCGGTACTCAGTATACTCCAGCTATTTTATTTTAAACAATACGTATTCAACACTCGCTGATTTAATCAGTGAGACAATCATAATTCTTGTGAGCGTCCACCTAACCGTCCTATTGAGGTGAGTGTTGTTCATTTTCATTTTCTATTTCTTCTTTTATTATTTTAGTTTTTTTTCTTTTAGGTTTTATGTCGAGACTTGTGTTTTTGGTAAATAATACATCGTACATTAGTTATTTACTATTAAAAATAACTACACAGGTATTGTTTACTTATTGTTGATTGATACAAAAGAAATCAAGTATAGTAATTAATATCAAATTAGGTACAGACAAAATTTAATTAAACAAACAATATAAAATGAGGTTAAATTGACAGAAATATAATGTTAAACTATTTGCTATAAACTGACTCTAAATTTGGACACTCGAAACTTGATGGTGAAGGATTTAAGCTCGACTAACTATAACAGAAAAATATTAGTTACATCTAGTACTCTCGGTACTCAGTATACTCCCACTATTTTATTTTATTTCATTTTAAACAATACACTGAACCCTACAGCAAAGCCATTAAGCGGGTTCCAGTAGAAAAAAAAATAACAGTTACATTATATTTAATAATAATACTTATAAGTGATAGTAATATCAATAAGTCTGTATTTAGTGTAATAAGTAAGTATATAAAATGCTCTGGCTCAGTTTCTATTTGATAAACATAGTTTCGAGAAACAATCAACATTATTTATCTGATAGACATCAAGACTATTTAATTAAGGGTCAAGAGGTAGTGGAGGGAAACATTACCAGGTCTACTGAATCCAGGACTTTGTACAGTGACGTTGTACGGTACAACTTTTCTCTTAAATAAATCTAAATATTAATTCTATAGGTGTTAACCTATGTCCGTATTTGAGGGGTAAAACTATCGAAAAATATGAGGACGATACTCGAGAGATTATAGCAGAAAGCGTTTAAGTGGCTGGTGAAAAATGTCAGCCCCGTACTAAATCCTTGGAGCAAATAGGAGTCTCTACAGTGTACGGTCTGTAGGGGAAGAAAAGAATATGGGATTTTATCGAGCGTAAGACTTCTCTGATACGCTGCTGGTGAATTGGCTCCATATCATGTTCACCATCAAAACTTAGTGTCAAATCGTTTTCGTGATTCTCACGATGAGATCCCGAGGAAACTCAACTTAACTAAACTATCATATATGTAGCCCTCTCCGACATTTTACGGCTTATATTTCACGTACCACCAAAAAAAAGGAATTTTATGATTTTAAAGTCTTCTCAAAGAAGATAGGAGAAAATACGACCAAGAATAAGAAAAAGAAGGGGATGATGCTTTCATAAGTTATTGATTGGCGACAGTGCAAAGGGTGGAGTTGCTCTGTGATCACCATGGCTACGGAACCTGCGCTCTCTCGCTAAAACGGTTACCTTAATGCCCGGGAATTACGGCACGTGATTTCATTTCTAGTGCATGGAGAATCGTTTTAGCCGTAATGTAATTTCGCTTTCCACTCTGTCCCCAGTTAATTGTTCTTCTCTTTTGGCTTCTGCAAACGCTGCAGTTAATTCGCCGGTAGTGGAACTCCTTACATCGACAACTTCCAAGTCGATTAATCAATTTTTTTCTTCCCTTTGTATTTATACACAGAAAGAAAAATTTCTTGACTGGAGAACAAAATTTTTGGCTCAAGAAAATTTGTCGGGTGCCTGAAGGAAGACCGAAGTTGTTTTGGCCGAAGTAAAAATTTTTCTTTAAATTCTATTCTTGGTGGAAGTCATTTTTTCTTAATTCAAATTATCATAAATACTTGAGACAATAAATTTTTATATTTGATCAAGATTTTTAGATACTTTAGGGAGGCAGCGCCACCTACTTCAGCTGAGAAAAAAATTTTTTCACCTTGAGAAAATTTTTCTCGAGAATATTTGATACCCATTTTATATTATTTTACCGTGCAATTATACATATTGAATGAAAAAAAATGATGAAATATTATTTGATCTTCCTAATTGACATGTTAATCAATAAAAATATTAATGAAGCATATTATTGGAGCAAGAGAGAAATTTTCTCAAGACAAGAAAATTTACTTCTATCAAAAACTAAATTTTTTGGAGCAAGAGGCTGAATTTTCTCAAAACAACAAGATTTTCTTGACTTAAATAAATTTTCTTGGATCAAGATACATATTTCTTAAAGCAAGAGAATTAATTTTGCTGGAATAAGTGAAATTTCTTCAAAAAAAAATTTTTTTTTCTCAAGCAAATAATTAGGAAGAAAAATATTTTCTAGGCTCAAGTGAACCTTTTTTTCCGTGTATGATAGATGGATCGTGCTGGACCTATAACCTGAAAATATATTAACAATAGGATGACGATTTCTGTGAGAGGTTGATTTATGCAACTGTCTATACTGAACGCACGTACAAAGTGTATAAAGTAACGTGATCGCGTGGTCGCTGGGGGTTTGGACCTCCCTCATGGGGGCTGTACCACCCGAGTTGGCATTAGCTAACTGCGCCCTGATTCGCCAACACATTGATCTGGAAAACGGGCTAACTTTCCGGGCATTAGCCCAGCAAACTCCGCAATAGCAGGAATCACACACAGATTTACTTTTATTTCTCAAAGTTATTTTTGAGATGCTGTAAACAGTTTCTTTACCAGGAAATTATCATGATCAGCATAGCATCTTCTTCTCTCTTCTCAGCAGACTCCAAGCTCATTGTATTGTCAATGTGAATAGTTATTTTAACTTTAAATGTGGATAATAGAGCAGTTAAATGTTTTTGTAGTTTGAAAAAGGTCATTTGGAATAGAGCATAATTGAATTCCAAATATCTTTCTCAAAGTTTTAGTTTTTACTGGACATATGCTATGACACTTTACGCCAGGTCCTTTTTTCCACGAAGTTATAAATGCCAATTGACTATGGTTACCGTGGGCGTGGTTCCTCAAATTATCCCTTTGTGATATTCTAGAAGCCGTGGTGTGTATGGGTATTTAAAACATCCTATACTATACAGATTTTGTGATCGGCTCATTTTTTATCTGGGCACTATACTTGGTTAATGGGCCCTTAATGACCTTAAATAGCTCCAGCTTCCACACTGAAAAAAAATATGTTCAAATTACATGCTCTATGGTCTGTTATATGTTACTAAATTTTATTTAGAGTTTTAAGGTTTTAAAAAAAATTAAAAATTTACCTTTTTTTTTTGCTGAGGACTCTTTTAATTTTTTATAAAATTTATTAAATAATTGTAATTATTTACAAGTGGAGTCAAACGTATTTTTGGACATATCTAGGTGAAAAATTAACATTTTTTTTATTCTGCTTATTTTTATACATCAAAAAATTAATATTTCGATAGTTTTTTTGCCTTCAAAAGTTGGAAAAAATTTTGGCTCTTATGTTTTTGGATAAAATTTCTATTTTATGTTTTTTTTTTTTAAATACATAAAAAAAACAAACAATTTAAATAAAAAATTGAATATCACAATTTTTGAAAAAATTTATAAATTTTTTTGAAAATTTGTTAAAATTATGGCAACCTTTTTTTTATTATTCATTTTTTTATGTATTTAAAAAAAAAAATAGATCAAAATTAAAAAAAAAATTTGGTTCAAAAAAATGAAAATTAAAATGTTAGACCCCACTTGTAAATAATTACCTAAATAATTTAATAAATGACACTGAAGTTAGCAATGAAAATAAAATTAGCAGACATCTGAAAATCTTTAGAATTTTTTTTATTAATAAAATTATTACAAAAAAATTAATAAAAAAAATTGCACATGTAAAAAATTTGAAAAACTACACGTGCAATTTGTTAAAATATTTTTTAATTGCTAATTCAATTAATAAAAAAAAAATAAAAATTTTTCGCTGTCGGCTAATTTAAGTTTCATAAGTTAGCAGACGACTAAAAATTTGTGGTTTTTTTTATTAATTAAATTACAACTAAAAAGATATTTCTAAAAAATTGCACTTATAGTTTTTCAAGTTTTTTACATGTGAAATTTTTTTTTTTAACTCTTTAATTAAAATTTTTTCAATAAAAAATTTCTAAAAATTTTGAAACGTCGGTTAACTTTATTTTCATATTTAATAAATATATTTATTAACAGTTAAAAAATATTTATTTATATTAAATAAATTTTTTTTATTTCTTTTTAGAAAATTATTCAGTAATTTAAATAATGATATAAAATTCAAAGTTAATGGGACTGAAAGAAAGAGAGAATAATGGTCTATTGAGAATGAAAAGACCGTGAAAAATGTTTCGCGGACTGGTTCCCGCATTTACGATTTTCCTGATGCGTTACCCAAGTCGTTTGTCTACTCGTAAAAGCTTTACAAACGATTTTATGATGTTTTCAAGATATTATACACGTTTAAAATGAATAAAAAACAAAGGATAAAGTTTAGTTATGTGTTTTAAGCTAAAGAAATAAAATAGTAGTAAAGAAAATTGGATCGGCTGAAAGAAGGAAACGATTTAAGTTTGTGTCGCTCTACTCCGGTAGATCGATTCGGTAGCGAATTTATATATAACACAGAACACACATACATATATAAGTCGTAAATTCATTAATAAATTATCCCCGAGCCAATTATAATTCTGTCGAATTGCTCAGGCGGTCTGAGGTCAATAAATCTCGAAGGAAACAACCCGAATGCCAGTAGAGCGTCGGTTGTCCCTTGCCGATTTTATTCGACTGATGCATTATAAACTCTAAAGTCACGTGTATATTATATACCTTTCTCGCCTTCTTCTGTTTATGTTCCGGTGCTTCAATATAATACTTATTGCTAAAATAATTATTTTTTATTTTTAAACTTAAATATTCACTGAAACAAAAAATATATTTACAAAACATTTTTATTTTAGATAATATATTATTTTATTACAGGAAAATATTATCTTATTAAAGACGTGAGTAATTGAGTGATCGGGTTGATGACTTACCAAAGAAGATGCGGCGAGATTTTAATGATCGCTCGACAAGTAAGGGGCCAGAGTTGATCCAGCTAAATAAAAAGTTATCGCCGCAACTTTTTTTTTTACAACCAAAGACATCACCAGGAAAACGAATAAGATGCCGAGTAAACGAGAGACGAGATTCCTGACAAGTGTCGTGGGTTGTTCAAGTGTCTCGTTATATCCACCTGCTGCTGATGAGATTGCCAAGAAATTAAGCCACGCGACTACTAAAGACTAAATCATCTATTTATTCGTTGTAATTATTATTGAATCGATGCATTGAATTTTAGTCAAGAATCCATTGAACTTTTATTTGCAAGAGTGTATGTGTGAGTAGTATATTTTTATTTCAAGACACAGGTTTAGCTGGGCATCCGTTCGGAACCGAACCCCATTATTTTTTTTGCTCAAAATCAATTTGTACTCACAGACGATTAATTTCAGGACCTAACCAGGTGGCTAAAGCGCCTCCGGAATCGGTGATCGGTGGTACTCCAACTGCAACGATCCTCAGTGAGTTAATAATCAACGTGTCGATTTGATTATCATCCAATTATTTGCTTTGCTTTAGATTACTTAGAGTGTTGGATGACATCAATTTTACATTCAAGTCAATTTATGATGATAAGTATTTGGGTTGCATTTGAAAATTCTCTATCTCCAGATACATAATTAAGAAATGACCTTGTATCTTGGGAACTATTGACATTTTTAAAGATATAAGCTCATCCCGATGTTACACTCATCGAGAGCTTTCATTTGAGTACCCACATCAATTTTTCATATATTTTATATATTTATATGTTATATATATGTATATATGAAAAATATATCAAAAATGCATGTGGGTATTCAAATGAAAACTCTTGATGAGTATAATATCAAGATGAGCTTATATCTTTAAAATATATATTATATATTTAAGAAATGACCTTGTATCTTGTGAACTATTGGCATTTTCAAAGATATAAGCTCATCCTGACATTACACTCATTGAGACCTTTTATTTGAGTACCCACATCAATTTTTTATATATTATATATTATATATATGTATATATGAAAAATATATCAAAAATGCAAGTGGGTATTCAAATGAAAGTTCTTGATGAGTATAATATCGAGATGAGCTTATATCTTTAAAATAAATATGATATATATCACATATTTAAGAAACTACCTTGTATCTCGTAAACTATTGATATTTTTATAGATATAAGCTCATCTCGATGTTACACTCATCAAAATCTTTCATTTGAGTACCCACATCAATTTTCATATATATTTTATATATTTATATATATTACATATATGTATATATCAAAAATATATAAAATTTCAAATGGGTACTCAAATGAAAGCTCTTTATGAGTCTAACATCGGGATCAGCTTATCTCTTTAAAATATATATTATATATATTACATATTTAAGAAATGACCTTATATCTTTTGAACTATTGGCATTTTCAAAGATATAAGCTCATCCTGACATTACACTCATCGAAATCTTTCATTTGAGTACCCACATCAATTTTTCATATATTTTATATATTTATATGTTATATATATGTATATATGAAAAATATATCAAAAATGCATGTGAGTACTCAAATGAAAGCTCTTGATGAGTGTAACATTATAATGAGCTTATATCGTTAAAAACGTCAATATTTAAGAAAGTACAGTGCAATTTAACAAAATTCATTATTTAATGCAAGGTTGCTAGTATGATATTAATATATATTATTCACGTAATATATAACACATCGATGACCTGATGGTGTTGAGAATAGTAAAGTTTCCACGGTTGCGTGGGTAAAATCTTAGGAATTCACAGCGAAAGCGGCGGAAGTCGTAACTCTGATGGAGAACAATTTTCGCTAAAGGAAACAAATAACCTAGCGATTCAAACTAAGAACCGATGATCGCAGATCGTTCTGAAAGTTTAAGTCTGAGCCTTTAAAACGTTAGTGAGGAAGAAAACAGGCATTAAAATAAAAGGGTGAAAACCAACAGAAGACCGGACGAAATGAGCCGTTTTGCTGGGCGGAGACGCGAATCCACAGACGGTTGAGCGCGCTAAGCAAACAGTAGTTTCGCTGATCGTTATTTTCCTTGGTGTTGAGAAGCGGCAATCGATGTTCCCGCGAGCATCAACGGTTAACAGAAATAGTTTCAAATATAAAAAGATTAATAAAAATGAACAACTGTTGAAGATCGGCATGTACACCGCGAGTAAAACGTGTACCGAGGAGCAGAGAATGGTCGGGCTCTATGATGACGAGCAGGTGAAAATTGCCGGTTTTGTTGGATCGTTCTGAGATGTATCGATGCCTCTCGAGTTTAGTTTTATCGACGCAAATTGGCTTGAAACTTGCTTTTGTACCAACTCGTGTAAGATCACCATACCCTACAACGTACAATCGTTTCAAGGTTTTTATTTATGTATATTCTTATTTTAAATTCTGGCTCTTCTAGCAACTGGAGATCCTTCGGATCTTCACTGATAAAAGGATTTAGTTCTATTTAATAAGATTTAGTAACAAACTTTCATTACCAAAAATTTAGTAATAGCTACTAAATCATTTATTAAAGCCCATTTAGTTCCACCAAATAAATATTTAGTAGTATTTAACAAATGATTTATTGCTACGCAATAAATCGTTTATTGGTATCAAAGAAATTAATTTTTTAACTAATTTTAGCATGTGACCTAATTTTTTAGCTTAAAATAAATCAAAATAATTAAAATGAATAATTTTAAGTAAAAATATAAGGTATTATAAAGAAAAGAATCTCATTAAATTATATTTTTTTGTTTGAGACATTTATAAAATTTAAAATTAAACAAGTTTTTAAGATATTAATAATAGACAAATTGAAAAATGTTAACTAAACTTCACTGAGAAAAGACATAAATAGAAGATATTTATTGGGAGTATATGTGTTTTTAAAGGTTTAATAAATCTCCCAAAATCGAGCTGAATAAAATAATCTAAGTCAGTGAATAGGTTATGTATCACATAAACATTGGAATTAAAACTTAGCCATCTACCGACAATACTTGCCAAAGAAATATTTAATACCTGTTACTAAATATTATTTGATGGAAATAAATATTTATAAGGCTTTGTTCATATAAAGAAATCATTTATTAAACTGTAACAAATAATATTGATGGGTACACAGAAAGAAAAATTTCTTGACTGGAGAACAAAATTCTTGGCTCAAGAAAATTTGTCGGGTGCCTTAAGGAAGACCGAAGTTGTGTTGGCCGGAGTAAAAATTTTTCTTGAAATTCTATTCTAGGTCGAAGTAATTTTTTCTTAATCCAAATTATCATAAATACTTGATACAATAAATTTTCATATTTAATCAAGATTTTTAGATACTTTAGGGAAGCAGCGCCACCTACTTCAGCTGAGAAAAAAATTTTCTCACCTTGAGAAAATTTTTCTCTTGAATATTTGATACCCATTTTATATTATTTTACCGTGCAATTATACATATTGAATGAAAAAAAATGATGAAATATTATTTGATCTTCCTAATTGACATGTTAATCAATGAAAATATTAATGAAGCATATTATTGGAGCAAAAGAGAAATTTTCTCAAGACAAGAAAATTTACTTCTATCAAAAACTAAATTTTTTGAAGCAAGAGGCTGAATTTTCTCAAAACAAAAAGATTTTCTTGACTTAAATAAATTTTATTGGATCAAGATACGTATTTCTTAAAGCAAGAGAATTAATTGTGTTGGAATAAGTGAAATTTCTTCTCAAGAAAATAATTAGGAAGAAAAATATTTTCTTGGCTCAAGTAAATCTTTTTTTCTGTGTACAAAATATTTGTTTCTTCCATATGAATGAATAAAAATTTGTTACTAAATCCTTCTATCAGTGCTGGATTTAATGACAAGCTACTCATATTAGTTTGAGTCAAAGGAACAAATTTATCATTAATTATGATGGGAAAGACTTGTCTCTCCAGTTTGGATACCTGAAACAAAATTCTTACCAGATCCAGATACCAGGAAGCCAACAACTAACGGACAGTGATCAGTGATGATGATGATGATGATGTTGTAAAGCGTGAGAAAATTCTATCATCCATCTGTAGCAATTTTTCTCGCAGTAATATCTGTATACTGTTGAATGAAGCTCATAAAATATTTAATGAAGCGAAAAATGGTCACGATTAGTAAGTGATCCTATTTCACGATGGACAGAATGTCGTGCTTGGATATAATTCAAAAAGATAATAACCAGAGCTAGGATGAGAGAAAATAAGGTTAGCTTCTCTCTTATTCTATCTCGGCTTCCTGGCATAAAAGGTGTATCGTGAAACGCTAGCGTGCGATAGAGCACACGATCTCACTGGAGAGTTAAGTAGAGGAGCATAGAATCGCACTAGGTAATTTTCCCCTGGATAGCTGAGCTGCTCTCTCGGTATCTCTCGTTTCCATCGGATCTTGACATTCAATTTGCGACTATATCGAGACCTCGGGTAGTATTATCCGTGAATCCAGTAGGCTTGGATTTCAGCCTCGATGATATTGCCCCTCGGCAACCACTTTAAGAAGAATTGGCTTAGGAGAAGCTCGCCTCCTTTGTATCATCAGTCCTCTTTGCCAATCATTTAACTTGCTTTCGTATTTTATCGTCTACTTACTACCGCAATATCATTATACACCCCAGTCATGCCCATTCATCTTCAATCTTTGTGAATTTACATTTCATTGTTGGTAACTTTGAACATAAAATAGAAATTTTTACTTATTGTCTCTACATAGACTGAAAAAAAAATTTATTTGAATCAAGAGAAAAATTTTTGAACCAAGAGAATAATTTTATTGTCTTCTTTTATTAAGAAAAATAATTTACAATAATTAAATCCATTAAAATAATTAATAAAATATTAAAACATTACAATAATTAATATAAATATACAATTTGCATATATTAAATCATTTTTAATTGTTTTTCTTAGTAAGGTTTTAATCAAGAAGAAAAATTATTGAACCAAGAAAATAATTTTGAAGAGTTTCATTGTCTTCTCTTATTAAGAAAAATGATTTATAATAATTAAAATGATTAATAAAAGATTAAAACTTTACAATAATTAATACAAGTATGAAATTTGCATATATTAAATCATTTTAAATTGTTTTTCTTAACAAGGTTTGAATCAAAAAGAAAAATTATTGAACCAAGAAAATGATTTTGAAGAGTTTCATTGTCTTATCTTATTAAGAAAAATGATTTATAATAATTAAAATTATTAAAATAATTAATAAAACATTAAAACATTACAATAATTAATAGTAACATACAATTTGCATATATTAAATCATTTTGAATGATTTTCCTTCTTGATGATTGACCTTAAATATTAATTATTTGATTCAAATAAATTTTTTTTTCTGTTGTTGTGCCTTGGGAGAAAGGTTCAATTTCTTTTTAAAATAACTTACACAAATTTTAATCGTTTATTTGATAACGTAAAGTTGCACTTCAACTGGAAAACTAATTATTAACTATTAAATTTTAACTAAATTGTTAGTATTTATTCTGGGCTTAATTTTATAACATAATATTAAAGTAAGATCTTTGATTACAATTCTATAATTTATTCTTAAAGGTTTTCTGTAACTAGGAATGCATAAAAATCCGTAGTGTATTCTATGAGTTCCATTCTGTAACTGATTAAAAAGGTATTAAAGAACATACATTGCAGTTTTAATAGTATATTACATACCTAGGCCAGTAAAATAAGAAAAGTCTCAGATCACATGTAATTGTTGGCCGAGGCGAAGCCGAGGCTTACAAACATGTGATCTGAGGCTTTACTTTTTACTGACCAAGGTGTGTATACTATTTTTCTGCTCGACGTAGCCGGAATGTGGCAACTTTGTTTAGCGCAGCGGTCAGAAAGTTGCCACTTTCCGGCCGGAGGGCAGAAAATATCATTACGTCACGGGAATAAACTGGTAATATGGTGTGTTCTGCCCAGACGCTGGCGTATGAACATCACCATCAGCAATTTTGAAAAATAACATTAAAAGAATACGAAAAAATCTACAGAGGCATAACACTGTATAAAAATAAATAATCATCATCAATTACTTACTTATGATGTATATTTTGTTTCAGGACAATAATGCAAAGTCAAAGGATGGGCAATTGCCCGTTATCCGATCGAACATGTGATGTATTGACGTGGTTGGAATAACAAGGGCGGGGATACCATGTCAAAGTCTCGATCTCGATATATTTCCACCCCTCAAAGCTCAGTATGTACTATGTACTCGGTATTGAAATTATGTGGACGGGGATGCTGAACGGGAACGGATGGAACCCGCTTTGTGTGGTGATGCTTCAACGAGTTTATGTATAGCTTAACACACATCTATACATCTATAGACTTCTCCCCCAGTAGATTGTACATCATTCTCCAAACAGTATGTATAAAGTATAAACTATCATTCCCGGTAGTTAACTTAAATTGCATTAGGACCTCTTGATCCTCGTCCCGGGTGGGCGTATTGTTGTTGTTCGGGGTTGCCATATTCATATCTTCTATTCTTTTATCCCGATCTGGTCTATTTGTTTAATGGAACTTGTTATTCCAGCTCAATCGTCCTGAAACTTTAAATTTTATTTCATGATAGCTTCTAATTAATGAGAAATGATGTCAATTTTAAGATACCTAACTTTGCGACTACTCTTTATGAGGGTGCGTTTCCCATATAGCAATCTTTTTCAAGGCTTGAGCAAATCTGGTCTCAATTTCGATAATTGTTAGTGTCTTTTTCTACCTATGGGTCTTGCTCCATATACTTGTAGCAAATTCAATTGACAAGCCTTGTACAAGAACTTTGGGCCAGATTATAGCTCAAGTCTTGAGAAACCCTCGCGGTTTTTGAAATACCGTAAATTTTCGGTATTAATGCGTTTACTGTAAATTAACCGTTATAATTCTGAAATAATACGGTATTTCTGTGGTCATTTTGGCCAGTTTTTTTACTATAGTTATGCAGCATTTCTACCGTACTTTTGCTGCAAAGTTCAGAAATAATACTATAAAATTACTGTAAAACTCTAGAACTTTTACCGTAAAAAATCTATGTATTAACTATAATATAACTATAATTTTAAAGTAATAAAATCGTATTTCTACGGTAAAAATACCAAAAGATATACTATAATTTTGCCGCATTTATACTGATATAATTAAAGATATAATGCTTTCTACCGTAAGATGGACGGCTGTGTTTATTACTCGGTGAGTCTTATTAGGTGACTGAGTAATTAGATATGGATAGTGTCTCTGATAGCTCAACTGGTAGAGCATTCGGCGCGTAACTAAATGATCTGAGTTCGAATCCCGGTCTAGACTAAAAAAAATTATTTATAATAATAACAATCGAGAAATTAGTTTATCAACCTCTTAAAAATAATTCACGATAATTTATAATATTATAAAAAAAAATTTCAAGCTATTGAATAATAGTAGTAAAGCAGCATATTTTTGGTATTTTGCCGGTAATAGAAAGTAGGGATCTTCTTTTCCGGCTTTTTGCTGCAATAATGCCGCAGATATACAGTAAATATGCGGTATATTTACGGTTTAAATGCTGTAAATATACCGTAACTTTTCTATTGTATTGCCATAAATATTCTGAATTTATTTCGTAATTTTTTCATAATAATTCGACAAAAAACTGGCTAAAATAACTGAAGTATTACGGTAAAAATACAGCATTTATATCGTATAAATACCGAATCTTTACGGAATTTCCAAAACCGTGAGGGAAGACTGACACCAGAAGCATGATAAATATACTTGTGCAAGAGTTGCTCAAGATTTGCTCAAGATGAAATGTTTTCGAATAACCGTTCGCATCATTCTACCCCTCCTATATTTACTATAGAATCAGTGGATTTCTGAGAATTACGGATCTTGAGCAAATCTTGAGCAAGTCATGGGTAAATCTTTGTTGTGAGTTTCTGGTACAAAAAAATGCGTCAGAAAGTTTTTCAATGCACCTTGCTTTAGACTTGTCTCATATTCTTGCACAAGATGTCTTGAGCTAGTTATATATAAATCTTGAACCATATCTTTTTAAATAAACTTGAGCAAGACCCATATGTAAAAAAAGACACTAGCAACTAGGGGTTTTGCTCAAGACGCTGGCACCAAAATCTTGCTCAAGCGGATGTTACTTGGGTTGTTGTAACTGCTATTCGTTTATGGCAAAACTTACCACCTGAGATTGTAAATGCGTCTAGTCTTGATTTATTCAAGATCAAAACCTTTGACTATTTGCTAAATTTGGATACTTGAAGGTTAAGTTAACACTCTCAAATTGTTTTAAAGTGAAACTGTCAATTCCATTTTTGTTATTAGTATAAGGAAAATCTTATAAATAAGTCTTTATTCAATAATCGATGTAATTATCTTTAATCTAATTTTAAGTTATGTTAATAGTATGGTTAAAAACTCTTAGAGTTTAGTTACACTTTTATATTAGTAGTAATTTACTTATAATACTGTATATTTTACTGTTTTATCATGTATTCTTTTGTATTTTTTCATATTTGCCATTTGGCCAGTAGGCCTTGGCATAAATAAACAAATCAAATCAAATTTATGGTTAAATTATCTACTTTTATTTTAGGTTAGTTTGTAATGTGTATTTACAATTTATAATTTAATTTATGTGTGCAAACTTTAATTTTATACTTGATTTTGATCGGACTTTCCGGGAATTTTGCAAGAGCAAATAATTGTAAATAGTTTAATTATATAGAGCAAGAGTTGCCTCTACTCGTTGTGAATGTAAGCATAGGTTATGATTCAGGAAATGGCAAATGGAGAATCATATAGCAAACGTCGGTATGGGAATTGGCGCAAGAGTAGCGTTTATTCATAACCTAAAAGGAGCGATAAAACTACTGTCTCTGACAGGACACAAGGATTCTTGGCTGGCAGTATGCATATTTTCTTCCTATCCTCTCATACTCTTATTCCTGTTTTACTACCCTTGTCCTGGAAAAATGACAGTTAATAAATCGTCAGGAGATAAATAAAGAATATCTAAGCAAGTAAGGAATATTTTCTGTGCTATAGACCAAAAATTCATGAGTTCTGGAAGAAACACAAAGGATGAAGGTTTTTTTTAAGGTAAGACACTGAAGTTAAATGACATTAGAAATTTTTTTATAATTTTATAATTAAATTTTTATGAAGAAAATTTAATTGAAAAATTAGCGGGAATTTTTTATGATATAAAAATTTTAAAAATTGACAACTGTCAGCTAACTTCAGTATCATCTTCATTAAAACGCTGAAGTTAACTGACAGAAATTTTTTTATAATTTTATAATTAAATTTTTATGAAGAAAATTTAATTAAAAAATTTTTAAAAATTAGCGGGAATTTTTTATTATATAAAAATTAAAAAAATTTCAACTAACTTCAGTATCATCTTTATTAAGACACTGAAGTTAACTAATATTATAAATTTTTTTATAATTTTCTAGCAATTAAATTATTATAAAAAAAATTTAATAAAAAAATTCTACTTGTAAAAATTAAAAAAAAAATTATTTGTGAAAATTTAAAAGTTTTTCTTCTTTAATGAGAATTAATTATGAAATTTAAGTTAGCTGACATATAAAAATTTTTAGAATTTTTTTTTATTTAAATAATTATTACAAAAAAATAAAAAAAAAATTTCATTTGTAAAAAACTTGAAAAACTATAAGTGCAATTTTAAAAAAATATTTTTCTGTTCTAATTTAATTATTAAAAAAAAATTATGTCGATTAGCTTCATTATGAAAATTAAGTTAATCGACATTCAAAAATTTTTTATTTTTTTTATTAATTAAAAATTAGAATTAAGAAACTATTTTTTAAAAATTCGGCGTATAATTTTTAAAATTTTTGTTTTAATTTTTTAAAAATTATTTTTCAATAAAATAAATTATAAAAATTTTCTAATGGCTAATTTAATTTTCATGAATTAATTTAGCAGATATTTAATAATTTTTAGAATTTTTTTAACAAAAAAATTATGGAAAAAAAAATTGACATGTAGAAATTAAAAAAAATGAAAAATACAATTTTTAATAAATAATTTTTCTGTAAAAATTTTTTTGTTAAAAAAAAATTAAAAATGTTTAAGTATCTGCTAACTTTTAAGTCATTCTTCTTTATTTTAATTTATTTATTTAATAAATAAATAAATAAAAGTTTAAAAATTAACAACTATCATATCATTTTATCTTTATAAATCTTCATTGTTAAAAATAGAAGAAGTTATAATTCATCTGAAGAAATAGATTAATCTCTAGTCATTTAATTAATAATTTGGCTTGTAAAAAAGTCTGCTAATTGACTATTGATTAATTATCGGTGATTGTTTATTACATTCTGAACCAATTTGTCTTTTGTTAAAAAAAAAAATGTTTCGAATGTTGTTCATTAGACACCTGATATTAATATTAAATGAACTGTAAATTATACAAAGTAAAAAAAATTTAATTAACGTACGTCAATTACGCTTGCACATTAATTAATATTATAACAGAATATTTAAAAATAGTCGTTTAATTAAATTTTAAAGACCGCGAGTTGAATTAATAAAATGAGTTAAGTTATTGATGTGAAAGGCCGTTTATCGTATTAATTACGCGGTTGGTTAGTTTTTATTTTTATTTCTCCGGTGTATTAATTATTTTTGTTTCTTAATTTTGTAATTTTGATTATGATATATTGTGTGTCAAAATATGTCAAGATTAGAGGTGACGTTGATAGAAAAATATATATATTGTGTATTAATAATTTATTTACTTTCTGCTTTAGAATTTATTAAAATTATAAAATGGGATTTGGAGCTAGAAATTATTAACAGAATAAATTTCCATAATGATGAATTGAAAAAAAAATATTTGAATTAATTTAGTTCAGCAAAATAATTATAAGATTAAGTTATAAATAGATTTAGAGATAATATTTAATAAACTAAATTTAACGTCTTTAAAGTAATCCGACAAAAACATAAAATAACATGTGAAAACATTTAAAAAGATAGTGAAAGTTGTTAAATCTAACCGATCGGTTTTAGAGTAATAGGCGTGGCGGGCCGATCTTTTAAGAACGCACGCGACGATCAACTCAGCAAAGGACTTAACACAACTTGTGTGGCTAACATGAGGACATAAACTTATCACAACAAGATAAGAGGTGTTGGACCAAAAGAACATAAAATGGATAATTTATATACATTGTAAAAGAAAGAAAAAAGATAGCCGCGAAAAATGTGTTTCGAATTAGCGTCGAGAAGAAAAATTAAGATGGAAAAATTTACCTCGGAAGAGATAGAGCTCCGACATCTGACATCTGGTTAAGTAACAACGCTTCAGCTTCACTGACAAAAAACATTGTAGTTTTTTTTTTTTTTTTTTTTTTTTCAATCGCTTTTAAATTTATTATTTTCTTTCGCACCTGGATAAAAGGAGTTTCAATAGTGCACACCCCTTAGAAAAATACATCTTTATACACCATACACCGTGTTGTTTATACAGTAAACGTATCATTGTCGTCATGATCTAGTAGACCCCTTAAATAAAATATTTAAGAATAAAATCATCCGGGAAGAATAGAAAACATGTGTGGTAAAATTAATACAAACTTTAAGTTGTTTTATTAACACATTTTGTTTGAAGCTTGTATTTTGCTTATTATTACTCTAACAATTGTATAATTGTTGGAATAATTGTGAATCTATGTTATTAAGAGAATAAGAAAAATTTTGTGTCCATATGGTTTTTTTAGTGAAATTTAGTGTAATTGCAAAGATCTCAATTTAAATTTGTGCCTTTTTAAAATTTCATATCATTCTTACCGATAGTCAATTTATGATGATAAGTACTTAGGTTGCATTTGAAAATTCTCTATTTTTAGATAGATAATTAAGAAATGACTTTGTATCTTGAGAACTATTGACATTTTTAAAGATATAAGCTCATCCCGATGTTACACTAATCAAGAGCTTTCATTTGAGTACCCACATCAATTTTTCATATATTTTATATATTTATATATATATTACATATATGTATATATGAAAAATATATCAAAAATGCATGTGGGTACTCAAATGAAAGCTCTTGATGAGTGTAACATCGAGATAAGCTTATATCTTTAAAATATATATTATATATATTACATAATTAAGAAATAACCTCGTATCTTGAGAACTATTGACATTTTTAACGATATAAGCTCATCCTGATGTTACACTCATCAAGAGCTTTCATTTGAGTACCCACTTGCATTTTTGACATATTTTTCATATATACATAGATAGATAGATAAAAAATTTATTTGGCTCTGGAATCTAAGCTCCCTCAAAGCCATCAATATTTAAATTACATTGGTTTACATAGGTATATACATATATATAATATATATAAATATATGAAAAATTGATGTGGGTACTCAAATGAAAGCTCTTGATGAATGTATCATCGGGATGAGCTTATATCTTTAAAATATATATTATATATATCACATAATTAAGAAATGAAATTGTATCTTGTGAACTATTGACATTTTAAAGATATAAGCTCATCCCGATGTTACACTCATCAAGAGCTTTCATTTTAGTAACCACATCAATTTTTTATATATTTATATATATTATATATATATGTATATATGAAAAATATGTCAAAATGCAAGTGGGTACTCAAATGAAAGCTCTTGATGAGTGTAACATCAGGATGAGCTTATATCTTTAAAAATGTCAATATTTAAGAAAATACAGGGCAATTTAACAAAATTCATTATCTAATATAACAAACTTTTAATTTTTTATAGTTCACAAGTCACGGCAGTCACATAGTGACTGCAAGGCTGCTAGTATTTTTTGTTTCATGATTAAAATTCCTTTAGAGGTTTATAGCAATTAAATTATTATGAAAAATTTAATGAAGAATTTAATAAAAAAATTCCATATGTGAAAATTAAAAAAAAATCTTAGTGGAATTTTTTTTTATTACAATTGATTTTTTAATAAAAATTAGAAAAACTGATAGCTGTCAGAACTTCAGTATCATCTCCATTTTGTGTATATAAATTAAATGTTGTACTTTCTTCAGAAGAAAAAATAGTTTGCGCAAAAAGTAAATATAAATACAAAGCAAAAGTGTTAGACGTCAAATATTTAGCATCAGTAGCGAGCAAATAAAGGGGTTATGTATATAATAAAGTAAAGCATCCACTTAAATTAGAGGATGTAAGAATTGAGTAAAAGTATAAGTAAGTATAAACCAATATATAATATAAATATATCTTTCATTATCGTTAATCGTTTACTAGAGCTTGTTTCAAAATATAATATTTTTTAAAAGCTTTTTATCTCGTGCACATCTGTAACATATAAATGACTATAAGATACTGGAGATAATCAAGGAATATATTGTGAGTATATGTATACAAACGTTTTAAAACCCGTATGGATTCTAATGCATCCCTCTAACACTCAGACATCTTTCGCGCTTTCACTGGAGATAGGTTTAAACAAGGGTCTGACAAGCTCGTTGCCGTTGTTATTTATCGGCGTCGCTTCTTACATCTTTCATACAGCGACGAGAGAGAAACTCAAGATGATGCTGACTGTATTCTCTATATATACATATGTATAAATCTGTGTACATACTCTACATTGGATGTTACACACTCAACAGTGGCGAGAAGAAAGATAAGAAGACGCCAATGATAATGATGATGAACGCTTATAACGCGCGCACGTGTTAAAAACTATACTTTTTTTTAATGCTGTCTGCCATTACTTAAAGTGTAATCCAAGTATGTACATCTTATAAGGATTCGAGTACTTCATTTGCTTAGCCTTTTTTTATTCAATCTATTATAATAATCTTACACACACAGATGCGAAAATTCATTTCTTCTTCCATATAATGCGCTGAATTTTTTTTAAATATTTATATTCGTGTTAAACTTTTTACTTGACTAAAAATTAGCAAACTTGCAGTCACTATGTTACTGCCGTGACTTGTAAACTATAAATAAATAAAATTTTGTCTTATTAAATAATGAATTTTATTAAAATGCATTGTACTTTCTTAAATATTGACGTTTTAGAAGATATAAGCTCATTCCGATGTTACACTCATCAAGAGCTTTCATTTGAGTACCCACATGCATTTTTGATATATTTTTCATATATACATATATATAATATATATTTTAAAGATATAAGCTCATACCGATGTTACACTTGTCAAGAGCTTTCATTTGAGTACCCACTTGCATTTTTGATATATTTTTCATACATACATATATTTAATATATATAAATATATAAAATATATGAAAAATTGATGTGGGTATTCAAATGAAAGGTCTCGATGAGGGTAACATTAGGATGAGCCTATATCTTTAAAAAAATCAATAGTTGAGAAGATACAAGGTCATTTTTTAATTATTGACATTTTTAAAGATATAAGCTCATCCCGATGTTACACTTGTCAAGAGCTTTCATTTGAGTACCCACTTGCATTTTTGATATATTTTTCATACATACATATATTTAATATATATAAATATATAAAATATATGAAAAATTGATGTGGGTATTCAAATGAAAGGTCTCGATGAGTGTAACACCGGGATGAGCTTATATCTTTAAAAATGTGAATAGTTCTCAAAATACAAGGTCATTTCTTAATTAATATATCTAGAGATATTTTCGAATGCAGCCTAAATACTTATCTTAATAAATTTACTATCAATGAGAATGATATAAACCTTGAAAAGGCACAAATTCAAGTCAAGACCTTTGCAATGACACTGAATTTCACTAAAAAAACCAATTTTAACATATGACTATGGACACAAAGTTTTTCTTATTCTCTTAATAATATAGATCACCTTAGTAATCAAATTTTATATTTGTAATTCTAATCATTAATATTTTAAGAGCCTCTAAATTTTATAAAATATTTTTTTATAATTATAAAATTAAATGATTTATTACAACAAAAATTATTTTTTAGATTACAAACAAACAATTCTTTGTGTGGTAATAGAGAAGCATCATCAAAAAGGTCTTTGGTCGTTGGCTCGCGACCCTCAACTCAAAATGGCAGTTAACGCCACGAGGACAGATTTACCACGAAATATCCCCGGAGACTTGTCCCCGTGACTGAACGCACCCTGGGGTACGCGTACGCTCATACATGCGAATCGAGAAAATTTAGCTACCCTTCCGATTTACCAGCTCTGAGCGGTGTTTCACCTCATCATTTACAAACTCTCTGGTTAACACCTATGTTATGCACCAGCATCACCACCCGAGTGAAAGATAGAACACTTGTACAGTGTATATATATACATGTGGCCAGAGTTTAAAACACGCGTAAACGAGCGTCCATCATCAGCGCCTCGTCCTCGTTATGCTTTTAATCGTTTCATCAACTTGTTGTTATCACGCGCCCGGGACGCCATTTTTACACCGGCAGACTCTGATACGTTGCTTTATATATACATACAAATACACGGCTCGTATAATATATAAATATAACATATATATAATAAATGTATACAGAGAGAAGAAGTCTATATATAACTGATATGATGCTGATACCGTAACTGCTATTGGGGATTGCGAATAAAAATTGAACAGACAATAGCAAATATTGAGGGTGGATATGTGCATTGTTTGCTTCAATCCGTTTCGAGATTTATGTATTTTTATTTTTCACGCTTTACGTATTGTTATTTTATATATTTTTCATTTTACATTATTTTACTTTTATCCATTTGTTTGTTATCAGGATTTTCCGATTTCGCAACGATAGCGATCATCAACGCGTTATACCAGGAGTATGAAAAAAAATAAAAATAAATGAATTAATCAAGTAAAGAATTCATGGATAAAAAACTATGCAGATATATGTTAACATTGTGAATTTATAGAGTTTTTATTTTTATAAATCTATTCTTCGGAAAATATTTGTGAAGAAATATTTGGTAAATATTTACAGCCATTTTAATTTTCATTTTTTTAAACGAAATTTTTATTTGATTTTAGTGATATATTTTTTTTTTTTAAAATACATAAAAAAATTAACTTAAAAAAAGAAGTTTATTATCAAAAATAATCAACTTCTTTTTTTAAGTGATAATTTATCACAATTTTAACAAATTTTTTAAAAAATTTATAAATTTTTTAGAAAATTGTGATTTTCAATTTTTTTTTTTACACAGAAAAAAAAGTCATCTTGAGTCAAGTAATATTTATTTGATCCAAGTATATTCAACTGAAGATAAAATATATTCTTGAGTTAAGTAAATTTTTTTCTTGTATTGGTCAATCTTGGTTTAAGCAAATATTCCCTAGTTCCAACAGGCTTACCAACTTAAGTGAAAAAAAAAACCTCTTAATCCAAATAAATCATTCGCGCGGAAACCCATTTTCAACATTAGATAAAAATTATTGTTTATGGAGCTAGAGTTCCGGGAGTCGAGACTTTTTTTCAGAAATTTCCTCCTCTTTAAGGATCTTTTTCTGATTGTCGATATCACTTATAGTTATTGAGTTATTAACGCAACAAATTTCTAACCGTGTACTTTGTATAAGTCGAGCAAATACTTGTATATACCTATATTTTTGTCACTACACACTTAACTGTAAAGCAGTAATATAATGGGAAATCAGCACGTTAAAAATTAATCAAAAATGTCTAATTAAATGAACACAAAAAATAAAAATCATGCATAAGGTTATTTTTTTAAATTTAATTCTTTATTAAAAAAATTTCGGTTTAGTTCCAAAAAATCACGTCGCCAACGTTGGCGCTAGTTTCTCAAACCAAGAGAAAGATTTACTTGGGATAAATATATCCCTCACGGTTTTGGAAATGCCGTAAAGATTCGGTATTTATACGATATAAATGCTGTATTTTTACCGTAATACTTCAGTTATTTTAGCCAGTTTTTTTGTCGAATTATTATGAAAAAATTACGAAATAAATTCAGAATATTTATGGCAATACAATAGAAAAGTTACGGTATATTTACAGCATTTAAACCGTAAATATACCGCATATTTACTGTATATCTGCGGCATTATTGCAGCAAAAAGCCGGAAAAGAAGATCCCTACTTTCTATTACCGGCAAAATACCAAAAATATGCTGCTTTACTACTATTATTCAATAGCTTGAAATTTTTTTTTATAATATTATAAATTATCGTGAATCATTTTTAAGAGGTTGATAAACTAATTTCTCGATTGTTATTATTATTAATAATTTTTTTTAGTCTAGACCGGGATTCGAACTCAGATCATTTAGTTACGCGCCGAATGCTCTACCAGTTGAGCTATCAGAGATACTATCCATATCTAATTACTCAGTCACCTAATAAGACTCACCGAGTAATAAACACAGCCGTCCATCTTACGGTAGAAGGCATTATATCTTTAATTATATCAGTATAAACGTGGCAAAATTATAGTATATCTTTGGTATTTTTACCGTAGAAATACGATTTTATTATTTTAAAATTACAGTAATTTTATAGTATTATTTCTGAACTTTGCAGCAAAAGTACGGTAGAAATGCTGCATAACTATAGTAAAAAAACTGGCCAAAATGACCACAGAAATACCGTATTATTTCAGAATTATAACGGTAAATTTACAGTAAACGCATTAATACCGAAAATTTACGGTATTTCAAAAACCGCGAGGGATGACATTATTAGTTCAAGAATAAATTTTTTCAACTAAGATAGCAGAATAACTTGAAACAAGACGTAAATTTTGAAGAAAATGATTTTCTTGAGTCAAGATGACTTTTTTTTCTGTGTAATTGTTCATTTTTTTTTATAATTTTGAAAAAAAATCATATCAAAAACATCAAAAAAAGATAAAATATAAATTTTATCCAAAAACATGAGAGCCAAAATTTTTTCCAACTTTTGAAGGCAAAAAAGCTGTCGAAATCTTTATTTTTTTTCTTTCACAACATTTTTTATCATAAATAATATACAAATTTAATTAAATAAATGTCTTTAAAACTAAAACTAAAATTTCTGGAATTAGAGATTTTTATAAATTATAAAAAAAATACTTTAATCTTTCTTCGTTGAATAACAAGTCATCTGAACATTTTTATGACTTTAAGTAATTAAATTACGGAACTACAAACCTACTAGTTGGTTATCTAGTAAATTAACTCCTAAATTATTTTTAAAAACAATTTAATTGATGAAAGCCTTGTAAGACATGTTTACTATCGACCTTCTTCCAGCGAAAGACTAAAAAAAAAAATTTATGCTTATACACAACTCCAACTAAGTGATTACACCTTGTTATCTAATCCAATAGCAGCTAATTTGAATACTTATCTACCCACCGCTCAAGTTCCATGTTTACGCAGTCCGTGAGTCCATTTCCTAGTAACAGATTGTATAAATTTTCGCTTCACTGCAACAAATATACATTTTTAAGCCTTATAATTATAATAAGAAATTACAATGATTAGAAAGTATTTCGGTAATTGTTTACAAGTCGGGTTAGCTTCATTTTGGGCCATAATTAGGTGAAAAATTAACATTTTCAAATTTTTTTAATAATTAATAATTTTATTTATTTAAAGACAATTATTTAATTTATTAAATTTTAATAAATATTTTTTAACATTCAATAAATATTTATTTGAGAGGAAAGTACGTTTATTAATAGTCAATAAGTATTTATTAATAGTTAAAAAATATTTATTAACAGTTAATAAATATTTTGTTGAGTGAATTTGTTTCGCTTGTAATGGCATATGATGTAAAAATTTCTTATAAACAAAAATCATCTTTATAAATTATTTACATTAATTATATTACATTATAATAACGTTTATTGTAACTTACCGAATTTTATTACAGCTCATAATTATTTTTTATTTTAAATATTAAAAACATTAATTTATTTAGTAAATTTAATTATTATCATGAATTCCAGCTATAGAGTCATAAAAAGTGTCAAAAGAAAATTTCTATTTTTGCTTTTTATTTTAAATAAATATTTTTTAACAGTTAACAAATATTCATTAACCATTAATAAATATTTATTAACAGTTAATAAACTGTACTTAATAATTACTTATTAAAAAATAAATAATTTATTAACTGTTACTAAATATTTATTAAATCCTATGATGTTAAAAACATTAGATTTATTAAACAATAGATTTGTTAAAAATTAGATATTGTTTGTTGTTATAAATTTATATAATTTTTACATATTTAGTTATTGTTTTATTTTCTTAGGTAAAAAAATTAAGTTCCAGAAATCTAAATTCACAAATCACTTCCTTGAACTGTCAAAAAGATGTTAAATATATTTTTCCCTTTGGAGAAAAAAAAAATAAATGAATTCATCAGATCAGTGACGACTAAATTTTATTTTTCCAGGTAACACTGCCTAATATTTCATTGAAATTCAAATGAGAAGAAAACATAGTGAAGGAATAAAAAAGGTAAATAGTTAAAAATAAAAAACGTTTGATTTTATCCAGTTAAATTATGTCTTTATTAGTTGAGCCAATGACTCTAACGGTTTTCCCCTGTGACGATCGAGCCGCAGGTGTCCTAAAGACTGAAAGAAAAAATCTGTAAAGCCTGGTGTGAGACAGAGAAATGTCCGTGGGGAACAAAAGAAAAAAAGGTTGTACGATACCGAGGAATTGTGTTCAAGATACTCATTATTCACCTCAAGCTCAGTCAGATATCACGATCCAGAAAGGATCGTTTTCATCGTTACCCTTGTTAATTTTTGTGGTCAGTATCAAGTGTTTCTAACAAGCCCATTTAATTATAAAATCTCGCCATACATTTTATTTTTTTTTTACATTATTTCTTCCTGGTACGTTGCTGAGTGTTAAGTGTCTGAATATATTTTACAAAATTTAGTTTTAAAATTAGGATTAATGATTGATGAGAAAATAGTTGTTTGCTTGAAAGATTTAATTGAAAAATTTAACAGTCCTTAAAAATTAAATGACACTAAGGTTGGCTTTAAAATAGATCCTTGGAGCTGAACTTGAAGAATAGAAAGAATAATATAACAGACAGAATATAAATGGTGATCGGACAACGTACCCGCAATGTCTTCACATCGGGGGTGCACTCGAGTTTGAATACCCGTAGGTAATGTCTCAAATAACAGAAAAGCTATTGACTTTAGTGTATTTGTCGCCGTTCGAGGGTAAGGCACAATTTCAGGCTTCACAGGAGGTCCAGGGAACATTTTTCCTCCTCTTGGTCCATTGTGTGACAATGAGATGAGATTGAGGAAAACGTTTATTTAGTGGCTCAGGCATTTGGCTCGTGACTCGCACGCGCTTTTCTATTTTAACATTAAATTATACTTAATTTACATAACAATAGTTAAATAGTTGGATCATTTTTTCTTTTACACATTTTTTTTGGTAAGTAATAATTTATTTATTTATTTCATTTTATTTAAATTAAACCCAACAGCCCATAGGGCCAATAACACACGCAGAAAAAAATTTTGTTAAGATAACATAAGATATGTTGTGATAACAAAATTTACGTTATAACAATTAATTGATATGTTATAATACACGGAAAAAAGTAAACTGTAATAAATAACAGTCGATTTATAATAAGTAATATCAAGTAATAAGTAATTATCAACTGCTAAAAATTACCATTTCAAACAGTAAAATCGTAATTTTACTATTCACGTTATAATATTTACCATTTAAACGTTACAATTTAATTTTTACATGGAAGAAAATACTATTTCAAACAGTAATATTCCCTATGTAAATGACTAAAATGTTTATGTATAATAATTAACAATTCAGAATTTGATATTTATCATTTCGTACCTAAAAAATGATCTTATGATATGTAAAAAGTATAAAATAAAGTTAGTAAATTTCTAATACAAGCAACGTCAATATTTACAAAGTAAAATGGTAAATTTTAAACGCAACGCTAAAAATCAAACTGTAATTATTGACTTGCTTGGACTGGTAAAATGTATATTTTAAAAGAATAATTTTTACTGTTTCAAATGTTGAATTCTCCCAGAGTGAGACCCCCTTCTCTTTCCTCTGAGTTCCCCTTCTCCTCATAATATCGACTATATATATTGAAATGGCAATTTTTACTGTTTGAAACTGTAATTTTTTAAGATAAAAGAGTCGTTATTTACTATAGTGACACACGGAAAAAGTAAACTGTAATAAATAACAGTCGATTTATAATAAGTAATGATCAACTGCTAAAAAATACCATTTCAAACAGTAAAATCGTGATTTTACTATTCACGTTATAATATTTACCATTTAAACGTTACAATTTAATTTTTACATGGAAGAAAATACTATTTCAAACAGTAATATTCCCTATGTAAATGACTAAAATGTTTATGTATAATAATTAACAATTCAGAATTTGATATTTATCATTTCGTACCTAAAAAATGATCTTATGATATGTAAAAAGTATAAAATAAAGTTAGTAAATTTCTAATACAAGCAACGTCAATATTTACAAAGTAAAATGGTAAATTTTAAACGCAACGCTAAAAATCAAACTGTAATTATTGACTTGCTTGGACTGGTAAAATGTATATTTTAAAAGTATAATTTTTACTGTTTGAAATGTTAAATTCTCCCAGAGTGAGACCCCCTTCTCTTTCCTCTGAGTTCCCCTTCTCCTCATAATATCGACTATATATTGAAATGGCAATTTTGCACGACTCATGATGCGAAGCATCAGAGAGTGCTTTACGATAACCTTTACGATTACCTTTTTTTACTAGATTACCTTTTTAATCTAGACATCTAAATCCAAACTAAATTTTCAGTTAAATCTCTAAAATTATTAAAATCAGTAAAAGTTATTAAATCACTAAAATTATTAAAATTAAAATCTTTAAAATCATAATCATAAATATTGTAATCTATTAGTTCTAATTCTCACTTAAACAGTTTCTTCAAAATTAGCATATAAGCAATATTACCTTTACTAATATTTTATTATGTATAATTATATATAAGTTCTAATTATTATGTTTAAATTAAAAATTTAAAATGTATTGTATTCACAAAATGTATATTTTTCTTTTGCCATCTGGCCAGTGAAGGCTTTGGCATATTTCAATAAATTCAATTCAATTCAATATATAGACTGATGAGTGCTAGAAATATTTTTAACTTCCCGCTAAGAAAATTGAAAATTTTCAAAAATCAGGAAGTTATTGGTTTCACCCCGTTTTTCGAAAATCGAGTTCTCATCAGATCTTGACATTTTGAGGTCCTAGGAAGCTTCTCTGATTGTTTTCGCGATGATGTCCGTATGTATGTATGTGTGTGTGTATGTATGTATGTGACCCTCTTATAAATTTTGAACGGCTTGATTGATTTAATTGCGGTTGGTGCCATTCAAAAGGGCTTGACCAAACTTAGATTTTGATTACTATTTGGACCGATTCGAACCAGTAGATTTTGAGAAATCTCAAAAAAACTACAAAAAAAAATTTTTTGAAATGAGGTGTTTTTGGAATTACTTTCAAATGGCTTGACCGATCAATTCCAAAATCTAATCAGCTCTTAAGATAAAAAAAGCACATCGATCACCCTAAGCCCGGTCAAAATCAGTTGATTCGTTCGTGAGTTACCGTTGTTGAAAGAAAACCAAAAAAAGTGTTTTTTCGGAATTACTTAAAAATTCCTGGCTCGATCGATTTAAACTCGAAAGTTTTCATGAAGCTTCAAAAATTGGGTCGAATGCCGCCAACCGCGTGAAAATCGGTTCATTCATTCAAAAGTTATTGCCGTTTGAAAATTAAAAAAATTGTGTTTTATTAAACTGCTATTAGAGTTTTGAGCTCGAAGAGCTCAAAAACGTAATGTATAGTTTTAGCGCTTAAGAACAAAAAATGAGCGGGAAGTTGCAGGGATGGCCTTTAGGGTCAACTGTCATCCTAATTTTTTATAAGTATGATAATGAAATAGACTTGACTCATATCAAGAATATAAGAACACTTGTTGACGTTATTGTAAAATCTATATATTAATATGATTATTGTAACTTTAATTTGATATATCGCCTGAAATATTGGCTATCATCAATTTATTACTGTGTGTGTATTGTAGTAAATATGTACAATATTCTATGTTATTTGTGCAATTATTGTAAAAGAACTCTGTAATTGGGTTAAAGCTGTTGAGTTCATTATTCTATAAATAAATAAATAAATAAATAAATAATTAAAAGATTTGCAGTTGTGTCTGAGATTTGGTCCAGTACTAATAAATTTGAAGCTATTATAAACATCAAATGCTTTTATCAACCCGTTAAAAATTTTAAAGAATAAATTCATATAAAATTCATAATCATAACGTTTGCAAATAGCTTCTTATATATGATAATGGTAATTTATTAAAAACAATTAAATATTTATAATTTATGATTCGTAATTAGAAACTCAACTTAAAAATTTCAATATTACCATCGTTATCTTCAACAATATTAATCTCAATTTGTCAAAATTATCATACAATAGCCAGCATAAAGGGATCATAAAGCCGCGATATTCTTAAGTATAGAGATAACGATAACATCACCCCTTACACTATTCCGTCTACCACAACATACCACTACAATTTATTTTCCTCCATATTTTCAACAGTTAAAAAAGTTTCTTTCATATATTAATAAACTTAAAAAAAGAAAATAATTTAAATTTAAAGTGGATAATTTTAGCTTAATATTCTTCGACATTAAATTACCAAAAAGGTAAAATTTACAGATTAGATAGGATTGATATTATTCATATGATAACTGAGGTATTCACACCCTAATCGAAATGACGAGGACCATTAAATCGGGCCGCGCCTTAATAACCGGGAACAATGTTCCATGCGGTGATTTGTCATCTGGAAATTGAGTCGTATGGAATGGTAGACGGTGGAAGTAGCATAATATATAATATAATGTAATGTATATACATATATATTACAGATATGGATATATAGGAGAGAAGAGAGACGATAGCAGCATCTGTAGGTCTCCTCTCTCCCTCTGGAGAGAGTCTCACCCCCTATTGTTCGTGGTAGTTTGGACCATCATGGCTGCTAATCATTAATATATGGCTGGCATAACCATTGTTGCGAATTAGGCAGCATTCAACAGTGCATTGTCAGGCTCCAAGGGGGTTGCGCTCTCTCTTTTAGCTGTTGTACAATCATTGTCGCGTGTTAGTTCGACCCTCCGGCCAACCAACTTCTAATAAACTCCAAATGCTTGGATTTAATCGACCGGAATCTCTTTATTATATTTATTCTTATAACTAGTATATAAAATTCTTGTAAATATTTTTATTTTATTTATTTCTTCTTATAAAAGTCTCATTCAAAAGTAGATTTTTTGATTTAATTAGATATTTAAATGTAAGAATAGTTTTTTATTTAAATTTGCTGTAAAATTGTATTAAGTTACCAGAAAAATTTACTGTTAACTACTAAGAAGGGCATTGTAATTTAAAATTTTGTAAATTTAGCCAAAACGTTTTTTTTCTCAGTTAAATTAAAAATAATTAATTGAAATTGAATCAATTAATATTAAAACTAGCAACCTTGCAGTCACTATGTGACTGCCGTGACTTGTGAAATATAAATAAATGAAATTTTACTTTATTAAATAATGAATTTTGTTAAATTGCAATGTACTTGCTTAACTATTGAAGTTTTTAAAGATATAAGCTCATCCCGATGTTACACTCATCAAGAGCTTTTATTTAAGTACCCACAAGGATTTTTGATATATTTTTCATAAATACATATATATATATATATATATATATATATATATATATATATATAAATTTATAAAATATATGAAAAATTGATGTGGGTACTCAAATGAAAGATTTCGATGAGTGTAACATCAAGATGAGCTTATATCTTTAAAAATGTCAATTTTTCACAAGATACAAGGCCGTTTCTTTATTATGTTAAATTGCGCTGTACTTTCTTAACTATTGACATTTTTAAAGATATAAGCTCATCCCGATGTTACATTCATCAAGAGCTTTCATTTGAGTACCCACATACATTTTTGATATATTTTTCATATATACATATATATAATATATAATATATATAAATATATGAAAATGCATGTGAGTACTCAAATGAAAGGTCTTTATGAGTGTAACATCAGGATGAGCGTATATCATTGAAAATGTCAATAGTTCACGAGATACAAGGTCATTTCTTATGTACCTAGAAATAGAGCATTTTCGAATGCAGCCTAATTACTTATCATAATAAATTTCCTATCGGTGAGAGTGATATAAAACCTTAAAAAGGCACAAATTCAAGTCAAGACTTTTTCAATGTTACTAAATTTAACCATAAAAATCCATTTTATCATCTAAATACACCGGCCACAAAATTTCGCTTATTCTCTTAATAATCTAGATGATTTTTAATATTTTTTATTTCTACTGATTATCATACAGCGCTTTCATCAACAACACCAAAAAGCATCTTTTGAGCTAATCAGAACACAAATAAATACAATAATCTTTTTTCTTCTAATTCTGCTATTTCCCCATCTAGTACTTGCAATTATATCTTAGAATTTTGGAATTTATTTGATAAATTTAATATTCTATATTTTTTATTCTTATATAAATTGCCGCTTCGCGTTAAATAAAATAAATAATTTTAATTAATAATAAATATCGTTATTTTGTACTGCATATTCTCAAATATACTTTTATAGAAAGTTTTATAATTTTGTAAGATTTAATGATTTAAGTTAATGACTCATAAATAAGTATAAAAATTAAAAGTTATAAAAATTGTTATTTAATTTTTAGTAGCCGTAAATTCAAATTAAAAATCCATAAAATATTGAATGTATAATTTAGATTTATTAACATAATTATAGATAATTTAATAATGTTAATTGTAAAAGGATAAAAAATTACCCGTTAAGTTATATTAATTATAAAAAATTAATTACTGTCAATTAAGTATCTATTTATATCTTCTTGTCTCCGAAAAAATGTATTTTTCTATTCACATAGAACGGAAGCGATTAATTTGAAAGTTAGAAATTTTAAACTGAAGACAGTATTTTTAAAATTTAATTATTTATTACTAATTATTATTTTTATTTATTTGACTATTGTTATTATTTTTAAAATACAGTAAAAATATTTTATGTAACGTTGAATAAATTTTAATTATAATTCTTTGTTGAAGTCTAGAAAATTGTTAGAAAAAAAATAATTATTTCTTAAAAAAAAATTGTAAATTTAAATTTGTAGTAAGCACCGTCTGGTTATTATGTTTAATTGTAACAATTAATCATAATAATAATAATAATAATAACGATAAAAGAACTTAAGAACTTAATATATTTAATAAGCCATTAAAAATTAATGACCGATGTAATTATGCAATAACATTACTCTACTGTTGTGTAATTAGTAATTACAATAACTTTTTACAACTTTTTCAACACTGTAGAATATACTTGTTTAATTATAATTAGTATACATACCGGATCCGCGTTAATTAAACTAATTATTCACAGCTAAATAATTTCCTTGATTGCCTTATTTAAATTTGCCGCGCACGCGCCCTCTCGAGCCAGCTTCAGAAAACTCAAATCGATTACAGAGGGCAGCATTTGCTGGTTGTGTTTTTTTGGAGCTGCAACTTGCAAGTTAGAATAAATATTAATATTAAAATAAACTAACCTCCAAAGTTAAAAGTAAACATAAATATTTTTTAATTCTTGTTATTTTAATTATTGTCAATATTTAATTAATTATTTATCTTTTTCAGAGTGAATAAAATTCAAGAATAATTTTTATCTATGTAAAATTATTCTTCACAATGTTGGAGTATTAAATTGATAAATTTTGTTGGAATTACAAGCGGTTTATAAATAAATATTTATTGTTTATTAATTTTTGGTTTTTGAACCACAAAATTAAAATATGACTTCAGTGCAAGAACGTAAGTTTTTTTTAAATATTTTATTTACTTATTTATAATATTGATATCAGCTGATACCTAAACAGTTTGTGGTTTTATTAAACATAACATTAAAATTAGCCGACGTTCTACAATTTGAAATTTTTTTTTATCAGTTACATTAGAGCAAAAAAATCATTTTTACAAAATTGCACGTATAATTTTTTAAACTTTCTACATGTTTAATTTTTTTTAAATAATTTTTTCAATAAAAAAAATTCTAAAAATTTTTAGACGGCGGCTAACTTTATTGCCATTTATTAAAGAAATAATATTATTATTAAAAATTAATAATACTAAAGTTAGGCACCATTTTTAATTTTTTTTCATTTATTAAACTAGAACTAAAAAATGTTTTTTAAAACTTACACTTATAGTTTTTTACAAATGAAAATTTTTCTTTATTTTGTTGTAATAATTTTCCAATTAAAAAAGATTCTAAAAATTTTTAAATGTTAGATAACTTAATTTTCATTGATTGAAAAAAAACCTAGTCATAACTTTTAATAAATTTCTACGTTTTTATATTTTAATTTTTTTAATTTATTAATTTATTTATTAAAAAAAATTGTCAGATTTCTGCTAATTTTTTATTTTAGACAAAATTTTTAAACATTTCCAAAATGTTTATTATTATTATAATAAATAACTTAAGATATTAAAAATGAAAATCATTTTTTTTTTATACTAAAAAAAATTTTAATACATTTTTTTTTAATTATTATTTTAATAAATTACGTCAGATATTAAAAATAAAAATGATTTTTTTTTTACTGAACGATATTCATGAAAAATTAAAAAAAAACCTAGTAGTTTTTCAAAAATTTCTAATTTTTTTATATTTCATTTTTCTAAATTTATTTATTAAAAAAAATTTTTCAGATTTCTGATTTTTTATTTTAAAAATAGAATTTTTAAACACTGATAAAATGTTTATTATTATTATTATAAATAATTTTTTATCTTAAAAATAAAATTGATTTTTTTTTATACTGAAAAAAATTTTAATACATTTTTTTTTTAATTATTATTTTAATAAAGAACTTAAAATAATAAAAATAAAAATGATTTATGTTTTACTGAACGATTTTCATTAAAAATAAAAAAAAAACCTAATCATAGTTTTTCAAAAATTTCTACTTTTTAATATTTTATTTTTCTAAATTTATTTGTCAAAAAAAATTGTCAGATTTCTGATTTTTTATTTTAAAAATAGAATTTTTAAACACTGATAAAATGTTTATTATTATTATTATAAATAATTTTTTATCTTAAAAATAAAATTGATTTTTTTTATACTGAAAAAAATTTTAATACATTTTTTTTTTAATTATTATTTTAATAAATAACTTAAAATAATAAAAATAAAAATAATTTATTTTTTACTGAACGATTTTCATTAAAAATAAAAAAAAACCTAATCATAGTTTTTCAAAAATTTCTACTTTTTAATATTTTATTTTTCTAAATTTATTTGTCAAAAAAAATTGTCAGATTTCTGATTTTTTATTTAAAAAACAGAATTTTTAAACATTTCCAAAATGTCTATTATAATTATTATAAATAATTTAAGATATTAAAAAAAAAATGATTTTTTTTTTACTAAAAAAAATCTTAATAAATTTTTTTAAAAATAGGACTAAAAACAAAACAACGAGAATCAAGAGACACGTGGAGTACAAGAGAGCAACTCTGCCTCGCATCAAGTGTCTTAAAATCCGGAGACCAGAATTGGATAACTGTCTCCAGATCTCTTAAACCCTTCGCCGAAAAAGAAGCTCTGCGCCCTCCAGACTGGTTTTCCCACAAAGCTTGCGCAAACCAGTACACGCGTCTTCTAGAAAACGTCGACATGCCTAAAAGAAAAAAACGCGAGAGCGGAGAGACAATAGGAGAGTCAATAGTCAAGCGACTGACCCAAGAAAGAACCGCCGAATTGGGTCAAATATTAGCCTTCCAACGGGACGAGTACCAACAGCTAAAATCCGAAGTAAATTTACTAAAGTCTGGATCTATCAGCGATGACAAGCTCCAGAAGATGTGGCAGGCTATTGAGCAGGAGGAAAGGGAGCAAGAACAAAAAGCCAAAGCTCACAGTGTGTGGTTAGCCAAGCGTCAGCAAAAACAGGATCTTACAAGTCAATCACCTACTCCATTAACTCCATTAAAGAAAACTTTGGATTTAAATGATACCCCAGAAGATTCTAATGATGAAGAAGAAAAAAAGCGAGGGTCCTCTACTTTACTAACAAATCTCCTAAAAGCTCCTAGCCCGACAAAACAAATTCAAAATGCGACTTCTACGGCCCAGGTTACCTCTCCAACAATTGCTAGCCTCTTAAATTCTAGTGGAAACGTTCACATGGTGTCTTCAGCGCCCCAGAATGTCACAGCGCCAATTCATCACATTGTTACGTCTGTAATTCCTTCTGGAACGCCTGAAAGACCTTCAGCAGGCGCTCCAACGCTCTCTATGCTATTGGCGCTGCCTGCTAATTTGCCGAAAGGGTCGTTGCCTACCTTACCGGCCGCCAAAAACGACCCAGAGACATCTGTGAGGTCTTCTGGTACTAAATCTTCGAACCAAGCTCCGACGATTCAGTTATCGAGTACTGAAGCTGAGATTGTTAATAGTGATAATGTGGGAGAGATTATTGAGCAGATTGATGACGTTATAGGTAAAGATAAGCTTCCGGATGTTATTGATAAGGATGAGATCAATGAGATTATGGAGGATATTGAGGAACTTATTAAGGAAGAAATTACTAAGAGCCCTCAGACGGAAAATACGGCAGTGGTTTCTAGGGGTGAGACATTTCCTGGGGTGGAGAAAAATGAAGAAGTAGAGGCTAAGGTTGAGAAAACTATTTCGTTGACTGATTCTCCGGAAAGTGAGATGGCCATTGAGGAAATAGATCACAGCTCGAGCAATATTGCGGAGATTATTGGGACTGCTATTGAGAGTAATAAAGTGGTGGAGGAAAAGGAGGAGAAGGAGAAGGTGGAAGAAGAGGAGGTTGAGGATAAGATTGAGGAGGAAGTGAAAAAGAAAGTTGAAGGAGAAGGAGGTAAGGTTGGGGAGGAGGAGGAAAAAATGGAGGTGGAAGAAGCTGGAGTGGAAGAAGAGAAGGTTGAGAAGGAGGAGAAAGAAGAGGTTGGGAAGTTGGAGGTTAAGGAAGAAGGAGAGGAGGTTAAGGAAGAGGAGAAGGAGGAAAAGAATAAGGTAGATGAGGTTGAGGATAAGAAGGAGGATAAGGAGGAGGAGGATAAAAAAGAGAAGGAGGAAGTGGAGGAAATTTGTGAGAAGAAAGAAGAGGTTGGGATGGATGATAAGGAGGAGGGGAAAGAAGAAATTAAGGAAGCTGAAAAAGAGTCTAAGGAGTTGAAGGAAGAAATTGGGGAGGAAGTTAAAGAGGATGATAAGGAGGTGAAAGAGGAGAAGAAGGAGCTGGTGAAGGAAGAAAAAGAATGTTCAAAAGAAGAAATAGTGGTTGAGGAGGTTAATAAGGAGGAGAAAGAAGTTGAAGGAGAAAAAAATGAGGAAGTAGTTAAGGAGGAAATTAGTGAGGCTGAAAAGGAGGAAGAAAAGGTGGAGGAAAAGGAGGAGAAAGAGGAGAAAAAGGTTGAAGGAGTGGAGGAAGTTAAGGAGGATGAGAAAGAGGTAGAAAAGGAGGAAGAAAAGGAGGAGGATGTTAAAATTGAGAAAAAGGAGGAAGAGAAGGAAGAAAAGGAAAAGGATGAAAAAGAAGAAGGAGAAAAAATAGAAGATTTAGAAGTTGAGGATAAAGATGAGGTTAAGGATGAGAATGAAGAGGTTAAGGAAGAAGAGGCTGAGGAAAGTGTTGAGGAGGTGAAGGAGGAAAAGGAGGAGCAGGTTAAAGAACAAAAGCAAGATAAGGAGGAGGTGGTTGAAAATAAAGAGGAAGAAGAAGAAAAAGAAAAAGTTGAGAAAATTGAGGAGAAAGTTGAGACTAAAGAGGCGGAAGAGGTTGTTGAGGTTAAAAAAGAAGAGTCTGTCACTTTGCCGGAGAATACAGAAGTTGAAGAAGAGTCTTCGCTTATAAAACTCAGCGGTGGTCGTGCTATGAAGACTTACTCGAAAAAACAGAATGTTGCGATTGATAGAGATTCTGAGGGGGATAATATTGGGGAAGAAGCTGATTATAGGAATTGGAAGAAAGCTGTTTTGTTGGTGTATCAGCGGTTCACGCAGCATAAGTATGCTTCTTTATTTTCGAAGCCGATTACTGAAGAGCAGGCTCCTGGTTATCATAGTGTGATATTTAGGCCTATGGATTTGTTGACTATTAAGAAGAATATTGAGAATGGAACGATACGCTCGACGATGCACTTTCAGAGGGATGTTATGCTGATGTTCCAGAATGCGTTGATGTATAATAAACAGACGAATCATATTCATAAGATGGCTATGGAAATGCAAGAAGACTGTCTCCAAGAATTTCAGGTATAAAGCTATTCATTTCTTTTTTTTTTTTTGTCAATTTTTTTAAATTTTATAACATCAATTACAATAAAAAAAATTTTCTCCATTGCTATATAATTGAAAAAAAAATTCTTATATCAATTAACTTCAGTCTTTTCTTTTTTTATACTTTTGAGTACTAACTAGCAACCTTACAGTCACTATGTGACTGCCGTGACTTGTGAACTATAAATGAATAAAATTTGGCTTTATTGAATAATGACTTTTGTTAAATTGCACTGTACTTTTTTAATTATTGACATTTTTAAAGATATAAGCTCATCCCGATGTTACACTCATCAAGAGCTTTCATTTGAGTACCCACATGCATTTTTGATATATTTTTCATATAAACATATATATAATATATGTAAATATATAAAAAATTGATGTGGGTACTTAAATGAAAGGTCTCGATGAGTGTAATATCGGGGTAAGCTTATATCGTTAAAAATGTCAATAGTTCACAAGATACAAGGTCATTTCTTAATTATTGACATTTTTTAAGATATAAGCTCATCCCGATGTTACACTCATCAAGAGCTTTCATTTGAGTACCCACATGCATTTTTTGATATATTTTTCATATATACATATATGTAATATATAAAATATATAAAAATTGATGTGGGTACTCAAATGAAAGGTCTCAATGAGTGTAATGTCGGGGTGACGTTATATTTTTAATAATGTCAATATTTCACAAGATATTTTTTAAATTGCATTGTACTTTCTTTACTATTAACCTTTTTAATGATATAAGCTAATCCTGACATTGCACTCATCAAGAGCTTTCATTGGAGTACCCACATGCATTTTTGATATATTTTTCATATATACATATATGTAATATATATAAAGATATAATATATATAAAAAATTGATGTGGGTACTCAAATGAAAGGTCTCGATGAGTGTAACATCGGGGTGAGCTTATATCTTTAAAAATGTCAATAGTTCTCAAGATACAAGGTCATTTATAAATTACGTTGTAAATTTTTTTACAGATGCTAGTAGGAGTTACAAAAGACGTATCTTTTAGAAGAGAAACAAGAACAGCTGGAAGTAGTAACAGTGAATTCAACGAAATAAATATTTTAAAGAGAAAACGAAGTCATATTACTCCCAGTCCACATGATTCCGAAAGCCCACGACTGAAGAAACGCCGAAAATCTGAAAATGATTAATTAATAATTACCAATTAAAATTATCAATACATTTATCTATAATTTTTTATTATGTTTTTTACTATAAATATTAATTAATATTATAAGTTAAAAGCTTATTTTCAATGAATTTATTGACTTAGATGTCCTAAGTTATAAAAAAAACTTACAATTATACCATTTAAGTTTGCGTACTTTATAAATAAATTAATATAAGTACAACTGTAAAATATTTGTGATCAATAAATTCTACAAACTAGTGAAGTAAAAATTGTATTAAACTATTTATATCTAATCTAAAAAATTGTATAATTATATTAGATGTTAAATATTTCAATTGTCACTCAGCGATAATTACACTGTAAATTAATTACACATTTTTTGTACTTAGAAGTTGACACTCATCAGTCGTCGTTCAATTACCGACTCAATTTACATTACATTGTACAATATTTTGCCAGTAATGTTAAAAAATTCAACGTATGCAACAATTATAATTAATTATACCTTTAATGAAACTTGATGAGCTATTAAAGTGAATTTTTTTCAGCTGCTGACACTAATAAGCTTCAGTTTTCCGGAGGACTTACTACGTATTAAAAAAAAAAAAAAAAAAATGGATTTGATAAAAAGAGTTCCATTCGAAGAAGAACTGAAAAAAAATCCAGAACTTAAAGAAGCAGATCTCCAAAGTTTGCGAGAATGGTGCGAAAAACAGCCCCATCTGCCGAAAATGTTGGACAGTGAGCTTGTTCTGTTCCTACACAGTAATTATTACCGGATTGAACCGACTAAAACAACAATTGATACCTTTTACACGGCGAGGACTCATGTTCCAGAGTACTTTTCTAACAGAGATCCGGTAGCAAACAAGGAACTCCGTCATATGTTTGAAACTTCGTAAGTATTTTATTCAAATTTACTCAACCTATAATTTTATACTAGCAACCTTGCAGTCACTATGAGACCCGTGACTAAAAAACTATAAATACATAAAATTTTGCTTTATTGAATAATGATTATTGTTAAATTGCACTGTACTTTCTTAACTATTGACGTTTTTAAAAATATAAGCTCATCATGATGTTACACTCATCAAGAGCTTTCATTTGAGTACCCACATGCATTTTTGATATATTTTTCATATATACATATATGTAATATATATAAATATATAAAATATATGAAAAATTGATGTGGGTACTCAAACGAAAGGTCTCGATGAGTGTAATGTCAGGGTGAGCTTATATCTTTAAAAATATCATTAGTTGACGAGATACAATCTAATTTAATAATTATTGTCATTTTTGAAGATATAAGCTCATCCCGATATTACACTGATCAAGAGCTTTTATTTGAGTACCCACATGTATTTTTCATATATTTTTTTTATATACATATATATAATATATAAAATATATGAAAAATCGATGTGGGTACTCAAATGAAAGGTCTTGATGAGTGTAACATCAGGATGAGCTTATATCTTTAAAATAGTCAATAGTTCACGAGGTACAATGTAATTTCTTAACTATTGACGTTTTTAAAAATATAAGCTCATCCTGATGTTACACTCATCGAGACCTTTCATTTGAGTACCCACATGCATTTTTAATATATTTTTCATATCTACATATATATAATATATATAAATATATGAAATATATGAAAAATTGATGTGGGTACTCAAATGAAAGCTCTTGAAGAGTGTAATATCGGGATGAGCTTATATCTTCAGAAATGTCAATAGTTCACAAGATACAAGGTCATTTCTTAATTATGTACCTAGAAATAGAGCATTTTCGAATGCAGCCTAAATACTATCATCATAAATTAACTAGAGCTTACATGCCGTTGCCGGGAGAAACATCAGAGGGCTTCAAAATAATCTATGGGCGCCTGATAAACTATGAACCGTCGGCTTACGTATGGAACGACGCTATGAAGTACTGGAACATGGCGATGGATCTCTGGATGTACACCGAAGGTACCATGAAAGGCCATATAATTGTCATAGACTTGGCGGGCCTCGCTTTGGGCCACACTACGCGGCTCAGTCCCATGGGGCTCAAGAAATTTTTCTATTATCTTCAAGAAGGTCTTCCTGTTCGTCTAAAAGGGTTCCATTTTTTGAACTCTATCCCAGTTATGGACATCATTATGGGAATGATGAAGCCATTTTTGAAGAAAGAGCTCATGGATATTGTAAGAAATTATTTTATTAATAATAATAACATTATTTACAAAGTTACTATCATTAAATTATTAATAATAATTATACAAACATTTTTATTTTAGCTTCATATTCACACCAATAATGAAACAGCAAAAAAATATCTTCCTCTCGAAATTTTACCAAATGAATCCGGTGGAAATGCTGGATCCTTTATGGAACTCCATAAAAAACACTTAAAAAGATTAGAAGATCATCGTGATTTCTTCCTGGAAGAAGAAAAGTGTCGTCGTATTGACGAATCATTGCGTCCAGGAAAAGCTAAAAGTGCTACTGATCTTTTTGGTGTTGAAGGAAGTTTTAAAAAACTTGATATTGATTAAAATTTCATGATGATTATTAATTACTATCAGTTCACACCGGCTTCGCACGGGTATTTAACAAAAATTTAAAAATATAACATAGCCTATGTCACCCGGGAATAGTGTAGCTTCCCAACAATTAAAGAATTTTTCAAATCGGTTTAATAGATTCGGAGTCTATTCAATGTAGACAAATAAACAATCAAATCTTTCCTCTTTATAATAGGGACCGAGCGTCTAGACTGTCACGCCAACTGATGATAGAAATTAAGCTAATGGGCAAAAATTTTAAACATGTGATTTAATGTTGATTTATTTTAAATTCATAAATTGTTCGAAATTTTTTCAACTATAGAGTTTTGATATATCACGACCTACATAAATATATCAAGTCGGAACCGGCAATTTCAAGGCATATCAAGCTAGCAGTGGCAGAGCCCATCTTGGACGGTCATTATTATTAATTTCTCGGAATCTAAACAAGCAACAATATTCTAAATAGAGCAACTAATTAACAACAAATTTAGCACCACAAATAAATTTTGTTGCTTGAATAATAAGTCAATACCTGATGGATGAGTCCATGCTAGCTTGATAGACCTTCAAATTGACAAACTTGTGAAATTTTATTATTTTTACGGAAGCCTGGTTGGCTCATCGATGACTTATAAGAAAGTGGCGCTACACTCGCTTATTGTTTACATGGTATTGGGAAATCAGCCGGGGGCGTGGCTTCTCCTAGCGGCAAAAGCAGTTACTACTGTAAAACGCATTTTTGCCCTCCGGCGGAAAGTGGCAACTTTCGTCCCGCTGCGCTAAACTGTTGCCGCTTTCCGCCTCGTCGGACAAAAATAGTATACACTCGGGAAGTAAATAAAGCCTCAGATCACATGTTTGTTGACCTCGGCTTCGCCTCGGCCAACAATTACATGTGATCTGAGACATTTCTTACTTACTTCCCTAGGTGTGTAATATACTATTTAAATAAGCTGCCGTGTTTTTACATTCAATCGTGTATTTACACGTTGTATTAAATCGAATTTTTAATAAAAATTTAATAAATAATGAAAATTTCAATTCAAGAAATTTGTGAATTTGCATGATACTGAAATCAGAAGACAACCTGTCAAATTTTTATTTTATTAAAGAAATAAATTAGGACAAAAAATATATTTTAGAAAAGTTTCACTTTTAGTTTTTTAAAATTTCTATCGGTGAATTTTTTCTATTATTTTTTTTTGTAAGAATCTGTGTGTTAAAAAAATCCAAAAAATTTTCAGATATCTGTTACTTTCAGCATCATGAATTTGCAAGTACTCAGCCTAGTAATAAAAATTCTTAATAATTTAAAAATTATTCATGCAACTTATTCTTATTACTGTAGTTATAAAATTACAACTATAATTACAATTCTTTATTTTACAAAAACATTTATTTCGTTATTTAAGTAATGTAAATCTGTCGTATTTCATTGTATTTAAAAAATTCACAGCTTATAATTACTGTTTTTTTTTTCTTTTTTGTGATTACAAAAATATTTATGTTAATTGGTATAAAGGCATTTTTGGTGAAATGTAATGAACACACTCTCTCGGACTGTGTAACTTTATTTCAGATTTTTAATGCTTTTATCCAAGCTAATCGACGGTCTATAACTTCATCTTCACTAAATTTATTTTTTATTACCACAGAACTAGAATTTGCCGGAGGAAAAGTGTAAAATCAAACTGTATTGTTCTTACTAGACTTGCTAATGACATTAAAGTTAACCGACGTTCAACAATTTTAGATTTTTTTTATCAATTAAATTAGAACAAAACAAATATTTTTACAAAATTGCACGTATAATTTTTAAAACTTTCTACATGTGAAATTTTTTCAATTAATTTTTTTTTTAATTTTTTCAATAAAAGAAATTCTAAAAATTTTTACATGTCGGTTATCTTTATTGTAATGACTTGCTATTCCACCCATACACGCAACAGAAAGTTTTATTTTTATTTTCTCGTGGAGGAAACTACATGATTAAAAATTTTTGATTAAGTGTTAAAATTGATGTTATTTTTAATAATAACTAAGCTTATAGACTATAATTAATTACTTAATATTTTAAAAATGAATTTCAACAAATTTCAACTGCAGCTTCGGCATACTATATGACATTAGCTGTTTATACTCGACCTGTATAAAGTAGTTCGCATTAGATTAATTATTATTAGAGTAGTTTGCAATAGATTAATTATTATTAGAAAATTATCATTAGTTTTGAAATAATTAAAATTATGAATTATATAAACTAATATTTAAATAAAATAAGTATTACTTACCTTAATTTATTAATTTCTAGCATTCGATTTTTTTTCCAACATGGCGTTTTCCATTGTTTCATTTTTTTGACAGCCTCATCAACAGCTTTCATCAAAATTAATAGGTTAGATTTAAAAAAAATAAATTGAAGAAAAAAATGGAAAAAGAAAATTATTGTGATAGTTTGTCCCGAAGTTCTGAAGAAGAAATAAATTATTGCAGTTTTAATTTACTGAGGTCACACTTGGGCTCTGCAAAATCAAAAGTTCCAAATGAGAGGGTAAGTTGGGCCAACCTAAAAATAACCTAAAAATGAACAAAGATTTTTGTGAATAATTAATATTTATATGAAATTAATAAAACCCTACACGGAAAGATCAAGATGACACTGAATATCATCCCAGATTATACTCAGTGATATCTGGATTATACTCATTGTAATCTGGATTATACTAACTACTATCTGAAATTTTTTTTCACTCAGTATAATCTGGGATGATATCCAGTGTCATCTTCGTCTTTCCGTCTTCTTTATTACACTTTTATTGTAATTATTAGACTTTTAAAATTTAACATGACACTGTCAATTACTGTTTTTATTTTTAAAGAAGACGATTATGATAGCAGACGATACTGACCAGCAATTTTGGGCGGAAGACGAACTAAGCAGCCAAGAATGTCGCGTGCAATTATCTAAGCGCAAGAGACGTCGCAGTCTAGCGCACAGAAATCGGTTATATAGGAGCCGATCAAGGCCGAAAAATTTATCTAGCTCGAGTGGAAGATCAGTCTCAAGGAATCCTGCAATGAAAAGAAAAAAATTAACCAAGAAATTGCTGAATGTGAAGAGTTTTTCTGGAGCTTCTCAGCCGTCCAGTAGCTCCAGGAGCGACAGAAGAAAAATGTCTAAAATTAGAATCTTTAAAATGCGTAAAAAATAAGTAATATTAATTTTTAAAAATTTTGAATAGAGACTTTAGTTATATAACTTAAAAAAAACATTTAATTTTAGTGTCACTTTGGTAGATAATGCTGCGTAATGATGGATAAAATAATCCATGCCATTCCATGATCGACTAATTATAACTCTTTACATAACGTCGATACTTGCGAATTTATTGTCTAGCTAACATAATTTTTTATAGCAGATAATTCTACTCAAAATTGTACTTTGATCGTCGGATAATATTTTAATAAAATAGTAATTTTTTTATGTTCATTATAAAAACTTAAATATAGTTTTGATATTTAGGCTAGCCTAAATTAATCATTATTTAATCAATGGGTGGTAAATAATCCACTAGAAGAATTTAAATAATATAATTTCGTACATTCGAATCATACTGATTAATTGTACATATGACCTTGCTGTCATACAACACCGTCACGCTAGATTCAAAGCTGTGCGTGCAAGTAACTTTTAATGTCAATAAAATTTTATTTCATTTAGTGTCTGAATTGCCAGCAGTTAAAATACAACCAACTGCTCACCTTAAACTTCAAGTAAATATATTACTCTGTTAATAGATCTATAAAATATATACTTCTCAAGTGAAAATTAATTTAATAATTAATAGGGTGCGTCAAAATTTAATCTCTACATTGAGAAAAAAAAAGTACTACTCTTGAGAAAATTTTCTTGTTACAAGAATATATATTCTTGATAATTTTCAAAAATATATTTTCTTGTCTCAATAATTGATCGAATTAATTGAAGTATTTTTTTTTTTAATTCAAGTGAACCTATTCGTTTGTTAATCTATCAAAATTAATTCCAATATTTTATTATCATGATAGATATTGATATTCTTTTGTCAAAAAACCAAAATTCATTTCAAACGATTCTTGAGCCAAGAAATTTTTTTCAGTACAAAAATTTTTTTTTTCTTAGTGTAAAAGCAATCTTTTAAAATTGGAATTTTAAGTTCCGCTTTTAGCAGGAGTTAGGTTTGGGCATTTCCTAAGATATTTTCATGTGTCAGGATTTATTTGATATTCACATAATTTTTTAACAGGAGTTTTGTTTAAGAATTTTTGCTGAAATTTCAAAATTTGGCTAAAAGAAGCTCCTGTTAAAAGCGAAACTCAAAATTCCAATTTTAACAGATTGCTTTCAAAAATTAAATTTTGACGCACTCTACACGGAAAAAACAAGATGACACTGGATATCATCCCAGATTATACTGAGTGAAAAAAAATTTCAGATTGTAGCTAGTATAATCCAGATTACAATGAGTACAATCTAGATTTTTCTAGCTACTACACTGATAGAAGGAACCCGGAAAGAACAAGATGACACTGGATATCATCCCAGATTATACTGAGTGAAAAAAAATTTCAGATTGTAGCTAGTATAATCCAGATTAAAATGAGTATAATCCAGATATCACTGAGTATAATCCAGATATCACTGAGTATAATCCAGATATCACTCAGTATAATCTAGATTATACTAGCTACTATCTGAAATTTTTTTTCGCCACAGATATCACTGAGTATAATCTGGGATGATATCCAGTGTAATCTTGTTCTTTCCGTGAACCTTAGCATTTAAGAAGATTCCTTTGTATTTAAGAAATCATTTCTTGAACATCATTTCTTAGTATTTAAAAAATATTTTAGTATTTAAGAAATATTTCTTAGTATTTATAGTATTTCTTAGTATTTAATAAATATTTCTTAAATACTAAGAAATATTTTTTAAATACTAAGAAATGATTTCTTAAATGCAAAGAAATCTTCTTAAATACTAAGAAATTCTTCTATCAGTGTATCTGAAATTTTTTTTCACCACAGATATTACTGAGTATAATCTGGGATGATATCCAGTGTCATCTTGTTCTTTCCGTGTAATAATTAATTAAATAAACTTAATAAAAACTGTAAAATTTATTTTAAATATTAATTTATTCTAGGTAACCATGGCTCTGATTAAAATGGTACCTGTTGAAGAAGAAATGAAGCGAAATCCTGAATTAAAGGAAGCTGATCTCAAAATGTTAAAGGACTGGTACGAGAAGCAGCCTCACTTGCCAAAAATATCCGACAATGAGTTGATTTTGTTCTTGCATAGTAATTATTACCGGTTGGAACCGACTAAAACGACGATTGATACTTTTTACACAGTGAGGACTCATGTTCCGGAGTTTTTCTTCAACAGAGATCCGTTGGGGAATAAAGACTTGAGAAATATATTTCAAACAGCGTAAATATTTTTTATAAAATAATATATCCTTAATTTAATAAAAATAAACTTAAAAATATGCTAATATAATTAATAATTAATAATATTAAATAGAGCATACTTTCCACTGGAGGGAGAAACTGCAGAAGGTTACAAAATAATTTACGGGCGTCTAATGAACTATGAGCCATCTGCGTACGTTTACAATGACGCTATAAAGTATTGGAACATGTCAATGGATCTTTGGATGTACTCAGAAGGAACTATGAAGGGTCACATAATTCTTGTGGACTTGGCAGGTCTTTCTTTTGGTCATACTACTCGTTTGAGTCCAATGGGCTTGAAGAAATTTCTGTTCTACCTCCAAGAAGGGCTGCCCGTTCGTCTCAAGGGCTTACATTTTACCAACTCCATTCCGGCGATGGAAATTATCCTGGGAATGATGAAACCGTTCATAAAAAAAGAACTTATGGATATTGTAATTTTTATTTAATTAATTAATGGTTTTTTTTTTTTGATAAATTAACTATTGATTAACTAATTAATTAATTAATTAATTAATTAGGAATTTTTTGAATTAATTAATCAGTAATTTTTTTTAATTAATTAATTAATAATTTTTTGGTAAATTAATTATTGATTAATTAATTATTAACTTTTTTAAATTAATTTTTTAAATTAATTAATTAGTCATTGTTTTTAATAAATTAATTAATTGTTAGTAATTTGTTAAATTAATTAATTAGTAATTTGTTTTTGGTAAATTAATTATTGATTAATTAATTATTAATTTCTTTTGATTAATTAATAAGTAATTTTTGAAATTAATTAATTATTAACTTTTTTAAAATTAATTTTTTTAATTAATTAATTAGTCATTGTTTTAATAAATTAATTAATTGTTAGTAATTTGTTAAATTAATTAATTAGTAATTTGTTTTTGGTAAATTAATTATTGATTAATTAATTATTAATTTCTTTTGATTAATTAATAAGTAATTTTTGAAATTAATTAATTATTAACTTTTTTAAAATTAATTTTTTTAATTAATTAATTAGTCATTGTTTTTAATGAATTAATTAATTATTAGTAATTTTTTAAATTAATTAATTAGTAATTTGTTTTTGGTAAATTAATTATTGATTAATTAATTATTAATTTCTTTTGGTTAATTAATAAGTAATTTTTTAAATTAATTAATTATTAACTTTTTTAAAATTAATTTTTTTAATTAATTAATTAGTCATTGTTTTTAATTAATTAATTAATTGTTAGTAATTTTTTTTTTCATTAATTAATTAGTATTTTTTTTGGTAAATTAATTATTGATTAATTAATTAGTAATTTTCTTAATTAATTAATTTTTTTTTTTTAATCAATTAATTAGTAATTTTTTTTTTAATTTATTAACTTGTTTTAAATTAATGAATTATTTTAGTATTAATTTTGTTTATTTAATTAATTTTTAATTTTTTTTAATTAATTAGTTATGATTATTAATTCTACTTACAATTTTTATTTTTAGCTTCACATTCACACCAGCAACGAAACAGTAAAGAAATTCCTGCCGCTTGATATTCTTCCTAATGAATCAGGTGGCAAAGCTGGACCTCTGAGAGATCTCCATGAGAGGAATATAAAAAAAATGGAAGCTCACCGTGATTTCTTCTTGGAAGAAGAATCTCGCGGACGCGTCAACGAGTCTCTGCGACCTGGAAAGGGAAAAAATGCTACTGATCTTTTTGGAGTCGAAGGAAGTTTCAAGAAACTCGACATTGATTAATTTCTATTTTTAATAATAATGAATTATATATTATTATATTAAATATGTGCTTTGAAATATATTATTTAAAAAAAAAAAAATTATTGACTTATTTTTAATTAAAAAATGTAAGCTTCAAAAGATCATGAAATTTAATTCAGTCAAAAATAAAACATTATTGTAATTACAAATAATATTTGCAATTAAAATAATATGTCAGGTAAACGAAAAAAAAACAACACATGTGTGAAGTCAATTGCAAAAATTAATTTGTTGATTCAGTGTTATTTCGTCAGTTTATAATTAAATTATGTATCAATTTATAAGTTATTTTTATCGCGTAAGTTAAAATTCATAAAATAAATTCATGATTTGTAACAGAATAATTCTTTAACTTAAAATAAAAAAAAAAAAAAATTTTTTTTAATCTACAAACCAACAAAGAAATTTTTTAAATAAAACAATCAGATAAACGGTCAGTCACCAATAATTAATAAGAAAGGTACATTGAATTCTCTCAGATAAATTTAATATCTCCGAGCCGAGTTATCTCCAATCGTAACAAAGTAAGTAAGCGTATCGGAAAATTTTTGATAACATGAGTACACTTGCACTTTATGCATTATGTTTTTTTCCAGAGAAAATAAGTCAGTCTATTAGTAAACATGACAGAGATGATACAGAGAGTGAGTCTCGAAGAAGAACTGGTCCGCAATCCGGAGTTGAAAAAATCACACATTAAGTTACTGAAAGAATGGTGCAAGAAGCAGCCTCATTTGCCTAAAATATTAGACAGTGAGCTTGTTTTATTCCTTTCTAGTAATTACTACGACTTGGAGCGAGCTAAAGCAACTATTGAAGCCTTCTACACCATCAGGACAAATACCAAGGAGTATTTTTCATCGAGAGATCCTTTGAAGAATGAAGAACTTCGTCAGGCCTTCCAAACATCGTCAGTATTTTTTCTCATCTGAAATTATTAGTCATAATAATTATCAAGTAATAATTAATCAATACTAGCAACCCTGCAGTCACTATGTGAGCTATAAATAAATAAAATTTTGCTTTATTTAATAATAACTTTTATTAAATTGCACTGTACTTTCTTAACTATTGACGTGTTTAAAGATATAAGCTCATCCCGATGTTACACTCATCAAGAGCTTTCATTTGAGTACCCACATGCATTTTTGATATATTTTTCATATATACATATATGCAATATATATAAATATATAAAATATATGAAAAATTGATGTGGGTACTCAAATGAAAGGTCACGATGAGTATAACATCGGGATGAGCTTATATCTTTAAAAATGTCAATAGTTCACAAGATACGAAGTCATTTCTTAATTATTGACATTTTTTAAGATATAAGCTCATCCCGATGTTACACTCATCAAGAGCTTTCATTTGAGTACCCACATGCATTTTTGATATATTTTTCATATATACATATATGCAATATATATAAATATATAAAATATATGAAAAATTGATGTGGGTACTCAAATGAAAGGTCACGATGAGTATAACATCGGGATGAGCTTATATCTTTAAAAATGTCAATAGTTCACAAGATACGAAGTCATTTCTTAATTATTGACATTTTTTAAGATATAAGCTCATCCCGATGTTACACTCATCAAGAGCTTTCATTTGAGTACCCACATGCATTTTTGATATATTTTTCATATATACATATATGCAATATATATAAATATATAAAATATATGAAAAATTGATGTGGGTACTCAAATGAAAGGTCACGATGAGTATAACATCGGGATGAGCTTATATCTTTAAAAATGTCAATAGTTTACGAGATGCAAGGTCATTTCTTAATTATAGACATTTTTAAAGATATAAGCTAATTCCGATGTTACACTCAGCAAGACCTTTCATTTGAGTACCCACATGCATTTTTGATATATTTTTCATATATACATATATATAATATATATAAATATATGAAAAATTGATGTGGGTACTTAAATGAAAGGTCTTGATGAGTGTAACATCGGGATGAGCTTATATCTTTAAAAATGTCAATAGTTTACGAGATGCAAGGTCATTTCTTAATTATAGACATTTTTAAAGATATAAGCTAATTCCGATGTTACACTCAGCAAGACCTTTCATTTGAGTACCCACATGCATTTTTGATATATTTTTCATATATACATAGATATAATATATATAAATATATGAAAAATTGATGTGGGTATTCAAATGAAAGGTCTTGCTGAGTGTAACATCAGGATGAGCTTATATCTTTAAAAATGTTAGTAGTTCACAAGATACAAGGTCATTTCTTAATTATGTATCTAGAGATTTAGAAATTTCACTAAAAAAACTGATTTTATCATATGATTATCTTAAGAACAAAATTTTTTTTATTTTCTTAATAATATAGATCAATTAAAAATTAATCAATATTTAATAAAACAGAACATTCATGCCTCTTGATGGTGAGACACCGGAAGGTTACAAAATTTTCTTTGGTCGGTTGATAAACTACGATCCTTCAAAATTCGTGTGGGCCCCCTCGATGAAGTATCTCCACATGTCGCTAGACCTATCGATGTTTACACAGGGTGCTGCAAAAGGTCACGTATTTATCTTCGACATGTCTAACGCTACACTGGGTCACAGCACTCGCATGAGTCTTCTCGGGTGCAGAAAACTGATAAACTATCTCCAAGAGGGGCTTCCCATTCGACTCAAGGGGATTCATTTTATAAGATCTATGACCATTGTCCAGATTGTGCTGGGAATGATCAAGCCATTCATGAAGAAAGAGATCACGCAAACTGTATGCATAAATAATTTTGTTTTGATACTTAAATCAGCTGACATTTGACCATTTTTGTAAACATAAATTAGTTATAAAAAAAATATATTTAAGGTAAATTGACCCAATTATTGACAGTTGCAGTTAATTAATAAATACTAGCAACCTTGCAGTCACTATGTGACTGCCGTGACTTGTGAACTATAAATAAATAAAATTTGGCTTTATTGAATAATGACTTTTGTTAAATTTCACTGTACTTTTTTAATTATTGACGTTTTTATAGATAAAAGCTCATCCCGATGTTACACTCATCGAGAGCTTTCATTTGAGTACCCACATGCATTTTTGATATATTTTTCATATATAGATATATATAATATATATAAATATATGAAAAATTGATGTGGGTATTCAAATAAAAGGTCTCGACGAGCGTAATGTCGGGATGAGCTTATATCTTTAAAAATGTCAATAGTTCACAAGATACAAGGTCATTTCTTAATTATGTAATATATATAATATATATTTTAAAGATATAAGCTCATCCTGATGTTACACTCGTAAAGAGCTTTCATTTGAGTACCCACTTGCATTTTTGATATATTTTTCATATATACATGTATATAATATATATAAATATATAAAATACATGAAAAATTGATGTGAGTACTCAAATGAAAGGTCTCGATGAGTATAACTCCAGGATTAGCTTATATCGAAGAAAATATCATCAGTAGACAAAATACGACGTCATTTCTTAATTAATAAAATTTTTTAAGATATAAACTCATCCCGATTTTACACTCATCAAGAGCTTTCATTTGAGTACCCACATGCATTTTCATATATTTTTCATATATACATATATATATATATATATATATAAATATATGAAAAATTGATGTGGGTACTCAAATGAAAGGTCTTGATGAGTGTAACATCATGATGAGCTTATATCTTTAAAAATTATTTTTTCAAAGCTCATCTTTGCTCTCATTCAACAAATTTTCAACAGATACCACAAGCTTCCAGCTTTACTAGTATTCAAGTTTGATGGATTTCCATCGAACTAACGTTAAGAAGAGAATAAAACTCTCAAACAATAAAGGGAAGATGGAATGTCCATCTGTTGGCTTGAATTAGATTCACTAGTCACTGTGACCAAATAGGCTGAATATATTCTAATTTAAATATATACGCGGGTCACTGAAAAAATAACTCTGAAAATCTTTAAAAATGTCAATAGTTCGCAAAATACAATGTCATTTCTTAATTATATATCTAGAGATAAAGAATTTTCGAATGCAGTCTAATTACTTATCATCATAAATTAACTTTTGGTGAAAATAATATGATACCTTGAAAAGGCACAAATTTAAGTCAAGACCTTTGCAACGATACCAAATTTAACCATAAAAACCCATTTTACCACATAAATACCCTGGCTAAAAAATTTTACTTATTCTCTTAATAATATAGATAATTTTTGAATTATAAATTTTTAGATAATTGCTTTTTTGAGAACATTTTATTTTTTTTATTTGGAATAAAATTGGAGGTGTCAAATAACTAGGCCAGTATCAATTACTAGGTCTTTTACCTCATATAAATATATTTTTTTTTAATCTCTAAATGCGAATTTTTTTTTTACTAAATTTTGTATATCATAAATTAACTTATAAAAAGAAATCATAAAAATGATTTAATGTCTCTTAATTTTAGCATCATTTTGAGCTTATAAACAATGCGCCAACAATGTAAAATTGTTTTGTAGGTTCACGTTCACACCAACGATGAGACACTTGAAAAATTTGTGCCTGTAGATATTTTACCGAACGAATGTGGAGGAAAAGCTGGACCCTTGATAGAGATTCACCAAAAACATATAAAATTTCTGGAAGATCACCGTGATTTCTTCTTGGAGGAAGAAATCAACTGTCGGGTTGACGAATCTTTGCGTCCTCGTAGAAGCAGCGGTGGTGCTTTGAGTTTCTTCAGAAGAAGCTCATGAAGAAATAATAATAATTCTATTGAATAGAACATGGGATGTCGGATTTATTAATAAATAAATAAATTAATTAATTATTATGCGGATGAGTCAGATTATTACGTAATTATCTGGAAATGATCATGGCCAAGTTGTTTATTATTCTTGATTTTAAGGTACCTTCACATTGGATGATAAAATCCTAGAAAATTAAAATAGCTTGATTAGAACTATCATTATTAAATGTAATTGTAAATTAATGTAATAAATAATTGTTTTAAAAAATAAAATTATCTTTTAAAGGGTTTTAATTTTGAATAGTTTAATAATTATTTAAACAGTATTTATAATGGAAGTAATGTACCAATTGAGAAAGCTGCTTAAGCAATATGAACATTCTTACTTTCACTATTGAATATTTTATGTCAGTAAGACTAAAGACTTTGGAGCGTGACATTGTATTCCGAGTTTTATTTACAAAATGTCTTTTTTTATTGTTGCAACTCTGTTGCTCTCGATAAATTATTGTTTGGGCGATGTTTCTCATATTGGTTTAGAATCAGAGTATCAAGATAAAACTACTACCATTCCGCCACCTCCGGTTCCGTACAGTTTTAATTACAAAGCTGGAAGATACCCAGGACATGTTGATCGTTTTAGAACTGAATCTGGTGATGGCGCTGGTGTAGTACACGGTAGTTATTAAAATTATATTAAATAATATTATTTACTTAATTATTAATATTAAATTAAATATCATACTAAAATTAATAATGTACCTGAAGTTCCGATCGTTTTTTTATGAACGGAAATAAAAAAAAAATTTTTTTTCTTTTGAAACTGAAAATGGTTTTTCGGCTCCAAATAAAAACAAATAGCCCTAAAAATGATATATTGACTCCTCTAAAAACCGAAACTACCCTTACAGCCACCCCGAAGACTTGAGAGTTTTTTTCAAAAATTGTAAAAATCCTTGTGGTCCTGGAAGCTGCCGATTTTTAAGAGTACTCCTAGTACCCCCCCACATAATACGAAAAATCATTAGGCTGCTAACACCCCTGGAACTACCCCTCCAGACACCCCAAAGACTTAGAGGTTTTTTTTAAAAATCAGCAGCTTCCAAGGACCCTCGCAAGGATTTTTTCTTTATTTTTTTTTAATTTATGAGTCTTTGGGGTGGCTGGAGGGGTAGTTCCGGGGGTGTTAGCCTCCTGATGATTTTTTATATCTTGTGGGGGGATACTAGGAGTACTCTAAAAAATCGGCAGCCTCCAAGGACCCTTGAAAGGATTTTTTCATAATTTTTAAAAAAAACCTCTAAGTTTTTGGGGTGTCTGGAGGGGTAGTTCCGGGGGTGTTAGCAGCCTAATGATTTTTCGTATTATGTGGGGGGGTACTAGGAGTACTCTTAAAAATCGGCAGCTTCCAAGGACCCTCGCAAGGATTTTTTTACAATTTTTGAAAAAAACTCTCAAGTCTTCGGGGTGGCTGTAAGGGTAGTTTCGGTTTTTAGAGGAGTCAATATATCATTTTTAGGGCTATTTGTTTTTATTTGGAGTCGAAAAACCATTTTCAGTTTCAAAAGAAAAAAAAATTTTTTTTTATTTTCGTTCATAAAAAAACGATCGGAACTTCAGGTAGGGGAGAAGGGGGTCAATTGAACCAAAAAAAGTTTAGTAATTTTTTACTATTCGAATTAAAACTAAATAATAAATTTTTTTTTCTTGGAATGATAGTTTATTAAGTCTACTATCATTATCAATACATAAATTAGTTAATAAACAACGTGAATTTTTAAAAATTATTAATTTATCCAAACGCGTCGAATGGTTCAATTGACCCCCGCTCGGGGGGCAATTGAACCACTGCTCGGGGTCAATTGAACCAATGACATTTATAACTCAAACCCGAACTTTTAATAAATAACATATTAATTGTTACTTTCTAATATTACTGTTGCACATTTTTAATACACATATATTATATTTAATAAATTAAAAATCGATTTAAAAATAATTTTAATTACAAATTGAGTTTATCAAATTGTTAGGTTATTTCCCTGAGTATTTTTCACGTCGAGTCAAGATGCGCGCGCATGTCCCATGCTTCTCCGTATGGTTCAATCGTCCCCGGGACTGCTGGTTCAATTGACCCCGTATAATTTTAAAACAATTAATAGTAAATAATAAATAAATAAACCATTCTATCACTATAAACAAAGTTGAGGATTATAAAATATAAGTATATACAACTACTATAATTCAAATTTTATCAATTAATTCAAAAATTTAAATATTATTAAACAATTTGTCACCAGCCGAAAAGAAAGTTTGCATGCCTAAAAATAAGAAAATCTCAATTTTTCAAAATTTATCGATCGCAATGATTTCAAATTTTGATCATATCCAAGTTTAACATATTAGAATCTAATTCTAAGAGCATGAAGCGTTTTTTCAATTTTTTCGATTTTTTAAGTCGAGTGGTTCAATTGCCCCGTGGTTCATTTGACCCCCTTCTCCCCTACATAATTAATAGACACCTGTCAATTTTTTATGAAAATTAAGCTAACTGACATCTAAAAATTTTTATAATTTTTTTTATTGAAAAAAATTATTACAACCCTCGCAGTTTTTGAATTAACGTAAATTTTCGGTATTAATGCGTTTACCATAAATTTACCGTTATAATTCTGAAATAATACGGTATTTCTGTGGTTGTTTTGGCCAGTTTTTTTACTATAGTTATACAGTATTTCTACCGTACAAGATAGATAACAGTTTGGATGTTTATAAAATAAGTAGTTCTGAATGTTTTTCAAAACTTTGTATGTCAAACATTGTATAAACTGGAGCAAAATATTTACTTTTGATAGTTAATTATATAGTGACTTATCATAATATTAATTTTAAATTAAACACATTGTATTAAATTGTATGTAACATGGAACCCGATTAATGGCTTTGCTGTAGGGTTCATTGAACTAATAAAAAATAAAATAAAATAATTAAATTAAAAATTATAAATTTTTCTATTGAATAAAATTCATGAAAATTAAGCTAGCCGCTATCTAAAATTTTATTGAATAAAATTATTACAAACAATTAAAAAAAAAATTGACATGTAGAAAATTTGAAAAACTGTAAGTGCAATTTTAAAAAAATATTTTTTAGTTCTAATTTAATATATAAAGTAAAATCAAAAAGTTAAAAATGTCGGCTAAATTCATTATTATATAAAATTCAGGTACTTACTCTTACATCGATCCTAAATTCAAAATAAGAACTGTTGATTACACTGCTGACAAAAATGGCTTCCACCCGATTCTTAAAAACTTCGAAGACGTCCAGGCGCAGCCGCAAGACTCAGAAGCTGTGAAGTTAGAAAAGGAAAAGCACTATCGTTTGTATGAAAAAATTGCTAACCGCAATGCGAATCCTCCTGGTTTAAATGACAATCTTCCTCGAGTAAGTTACAATTTAAATTAATTAAAAATTAATTAATTTAAAGTGTTTTAATTAAATAATTAAATTTATTTTAGGAGACTGTCAGCGTTGCAAGAGCTAAAAACCGACATTTTGAACTCTTCAACAAAATAGCTGCCGAGCATGAAGCTATCGCTCATCAACGCGAAGCAGAGCGACTAACTTTCGAAGCAACTTCTGTTCCCAATAACGTCGAAGCGATTAATTATTACTGAATTATTTTATAACTATAATTAGATTGAATTATTTAAAATTAGCTTGATGTATAAGTGATGAATTTTGTGGCACTCAATTTAAAAGCAGCCTCAATGATTATGATCAATGATCATTAATTTAAAAGCAGAATGATAGTTTTAAATAATAATTCGTAACAATTGATAAAATTTATTTAAATTTCTATTTTAATAAACTTGCTGACAATTTATATAAATTTAACGATATAATAACAGGAAGTATATGATTATCAAATATGAACTATTATCTATGATCTTCTTAATAAAATTTTATTTTACAATCTTCAAGATGATGATTAATTTTTATTTATTTTTCAAACTAAGCGCTGGTATATAAAGGTCGATTTTTATCAGTCAGTCAATCAAAATTTATCTATGAATATTTTTCATTTTAAAAATGCGTTTATTGAACTTTACTTTTTTACTTTTTTTGGTCAGTATTCTGGTAAGTTTTTTTTTTTTCAATAAAAAATTTTTTATTAAAAAATAAGAATAAGAAAATTTGATAAATTTTTTAAATGAAAGAAATAAATTGTTAATTTTTAATTTATCTGTATAAAAATTAATTATTAATATTAATATTGTAATTTATATAATTTGATATTTAGATCATTGCAAGCTCAGCGCACCTGCAAGTTGGAGCTTTATTCCGCTATGACTTCAAGAGCGCCTCTGCAAAATCAAAAATCCGCAGAAGCTGGTCAACCTCAAGAAGGCAAATGAGAATTAACCCTGATGGATCCAAAATGCGGTAGAGTACGGTAATGTACGGTAAATTTACGGTAGGGCACGGTAAAGTACGGCACGTACAGTGATTTACCGTAATACAGTATGACACCGTAAATTACGGCAAAGTACTGTAATTGTACAGTAATTTACCATTATTTTACGGTAAGATACCGTGGTTGTACGGTAATATATACCGTTATTGTTAGTAAAATACTACACGGAAAAAAGTAAACTGTAATAAATAACAGTCGATTTATAATAAAATAATTAATGATCAACTGCTAAAAATTACCATTTCAAACAGTAAAATCGTGATTTTACTATTCACTTTATAATATTTACCATTTAAACATTACAATTTACTCTTTACATGGAAGAAAATACTATTTCAAACAGTAATAATATTCGCTATGTATTTAAATGTCTAAAATGTTTAAGTATAACAATTAACAATTCAAACTTTGATATTTATATCTTAGTGATATAGATTACAGTATTTCTTTTCTGCCCTCCAGGCGGAAAGTGGCAACTTTCGGCCCGCTGCGCTAAACGAAATTGCCGCTTTCCGCCTCTGTCGGACAGAAAAATAGTATACAAACCTATGGCAGGAAAATAATAAATATCTCAGATCACATATATGTCGACCTCGGCTTCGCCTCGGGCAACATATATGTGTTCTGAGACATTTCTCATTTTCTTGCCACAGGTGTGTAATATACTATTTCGTATAATACGAGAATTTTTCTAGCTTGCACTGATAGAAGGATTTCTTAGCATTTAAGAAGATTTCTTTGTATTTAAGAAATCATTTCTTAGCATTTAAAAAATATTTCTTAGTATTTAAGAAATATTTCTTTGTATTTAAGAAATATTTCTTAGTAGTTATATTTCTTAATATTTAAGAAATATTTCTTTGTATTTAAGAAATATTTTTTAAATACTAAGAAATGATGTTTAAGAAATGATTTCTTAAATACAAAGAAATCTTTTTAAATACTAAGAAATATTTAATACTAAAAAATCGTCTCTCATAAATGATTCGTTAAATATTAACAAATATTTTTTATAAACAAATCCTTCTATCAGTGTATTCATCTTAATTCAATTGAACTTAAATTTTTTTCAGTGTATTGTTCGACTTGTTAACTCGATAATATTGTCAAACAACCTGAACAAACTAAAACTCAGCAATAAGTATATTTAAAAAAAAAAAGTAGCGCGCAGTAGCCCTATCGGATCCGGCCCTTGCTTACCAAAGCATTGGACCGGGTTCGAGCCCGGCGTACACCAATGAATATTTTAAATATTTAAGTGTATTATTCTGCTCAGCCCAAAAAAAATAAAACGAGTTCCAATCTCAAAAGTTTTTACCCCCTACCATAGTCGCTCATGACCTTAGTAGTTTATGCGACTTTAAACAAATTAAAAAAAAAAAAAAATATTCGCTATGTAAATGTCTAAAATATTTAAGTATAATAATTAACAATTCAGACTTTGATATTTATCATTTCGTACATAAAAAATGATCATATGATATGTAAAAAGTATAAAATAAAGTTAGTAAATTTCTAATACAAACAACGTCAATATTTACAAAGTAAAATGGTAAATTTTAAAGGCAACGCTAAAAATCAAACTTTAATTATTGAATTGCTTGGACTGGTAAAATATATATTTTAAGAGTAGAATTTTTACTGTTTGAAATGTTAAATTCTCCCTGAGTGAGACCCCCTTCTTCTCATCTGAGTTCCCCTTCTCCTCATAATATGGACTATATATTTGGCAATTTTTACTGTTTGAAACTGTAATTTTTTAAGATAAAAGAGACATTATTTACTATAGTGACAGCTATTAATCACTTATTGTTGGATATTAAATTATAAATTGTGGCTTTTATACTTTCTACATTAATTTCTGTAATATTTATATTTTTGCCACCCCGATGTCCGCTTTACTGTTTAAAACTATAAAAATTAACCGGAATCCGAGTGAATATTACAGTTTACTTTTTTCCGTGTATAATTATCCGGTAAAAAAAAGTAATGTTTTTGTACGCTAAAATACCATAATTGTACGATAATATACCATAATTGTACAGTAACTTATCGCTAAAATAAGGTATATTTGACGGTAGGTTACCATTGGAATACGGTAGTACGGAAAGTTCAGAAGTATATATACTACAGTATTTTCACCGTACGCTACCGTAATTATACTGTATTGTCACCGTTCTTTACTGTACATTACGGTGTTTTACGGTTTCTACCGTGCAAGTAGAATGCTACTGTAATCTACAGTGGCCATACGGTATATCGACCGTATTTTTACCGTATAATACCGTAATTCTACGGTATTTCAGATCCGCTAGGAAAAAAACAATTCGATTAACAAAAATTGAATAAAAATGATCACCTAAATGAATTACCTTGTCTTTTTATTTATTATTTAACAATCTTTCAATTAGGCAGTCGCCTTTACATCAAAAATGATTCATAGACTTATATATATTTAGAAAAAGATATTAAAGCTCAACTTTTATGATACGTATTACTCAGTAAATATAAATAAAATTATTTAAAAAGATCAAATCTTCATTTGCATAAAAATAAACAATTAATTTTTTACGTTTGTATACAAGTTACGATATCGGTATGCTAAAGTACATACTATTTAAAAAAAATTAACTAATTTAATTAATTACTTACAATAAATTAAACCCTTCTTGCACTGATAATTAAATTTAATATACAGCAAAAAATTTTTCTTGAGCCAAGAAAATACAATTTTTAAGTTAAATTGTTGTAAAAAAATTCGATCAATAGAATTCTTTAAAAAAAAAATTATAAATACACTTGTTTTTAAATTTTCAATAATACAAATTTATTTTTATAATAAAATCAGTTCTTGCTAAATATTTTCTTGAATCAAGAAAATTTTTTCTACGAATCCCGGAAAAAATTTTAAAGTTATGAAAAATTTATGTTATTTCATTAAAATTATTATAAAATAAAAATTATAATAATAATAATAATCATAATATTTTTTTTGTAACAAAAAATTGAGCGATCATTCTGGAGATGTTTGTTTCTCAGGAAAATTGTGGGAGTGGATTTTATAATTTTTATTTTATAATAATTTTAATGAAATATGAATTTTTCGAATCCCAGAAAAAATAGACCGGAAAAAATTTTTAAGTCATGAAAAATTTATATTATTTCATTAAAATTATTATAAAATAAAAGTTATAATAATATTTTTTTTTTTTGTACCAAAAAATGGAGCGATCATTCTGGGGATGCTTATTTTTCAGGAAAATTGTGGGTGTGATACAATTATTATTATTATTTTGTCCGAATTATTTTTTCAGTCACTGAAAAAAGTTACACTGAGTAAAAAATTACATCTTTCTCTAATCATAATTGTCAAAACAAATTTTAATTGTTATTTTCACCTAAATTTTCTCTGATGGTATTGAGACTTCATACCGATAAAATATTATGGTGAAGAAATAATAATGAAAAATTAGTCATTATCCAACAATTTGGATCGGATAGTCTGGCTTATAATATTAACCATCTTTGATTTAATAAAATTATTATTTTTTTTTTTTTATTTTACAACAATTTTAATGAAATAATATGAATTTTTTATACTTTTAAAATTTTTTCCGGTCTATTTTTTCCGATCACCTTTTTCCAAACACTTCTTTAAAAAAAAAAAAAAATCAAAAATCAAGATTATACTTCAGCATACCCAAACACTTAATCCTAAAATTGCTCAAGTCTGTACACATATAATAATAATTATCATTAATTCGTTTTATAAGGACAATTATACGCGTCCTATTGTATAATAAACTCTAATAGTAAATATAAAATCTTCAATTTTCTTTGCACCTAAATTTATTTTTTCAACAAATTCCTCATGTCTTTATTCTGTCTCTCCAGCATAATGTCAGCCTTATCTGTCTTGGTCATAACATTTTCGATCAAGTCGTTCTGAGAGTCAATTTCCTCGGACAGACCGATAGCTAAGCCCTTGAGTCTAGCCAGAGACCCGCTCATTTCATCAAGATTGCGCTCCAAGATCTTACTGACATTGGAGTTCTGAGATTTGTACTGACTCCCGCCATTGTCATCATCGAAGCTGTCGCTGCCCAGGAGTCCTCTTCGCTGCAGCGAGGGATGCTGCCCCGCTAAGCTTACTCTGGACTGCTCGTTGGTGTTACTCAGCACACTGCTGCCGGGTCCAGAGTACTCTGACTCGGAAAACTTGCCGCCGACAGCTGGCGTAGGAGAATCCACGGACTTGCCACTTAGGTAATTTTTTAAACTGCCAAAAACACTCTTTATACCTTGAATGTGCTTCTGACTGAATCTCAGCGTGCTGTTTATGTCGTCAAGTCTTTTTTCAGTTCTCTCGAGCTGCTCTCTTTGTCTAATTAATTCCTGAAATAAAAATTTTTTATCAAAGGTTAAAAATTAATATATCAGATATAAATTTATTAGATACTAACAACCTTGCAGTCACTATACATGACTGCCGTGACTTGTAACTATAAATAAATAAAAGTTTGCTTTATTAAATAATGAATTTTGTTAAATGGCACTGTACTTTCTTGAATATTGACCTTTTTAAAGATATAAGCTCATCCTGATGTTATACTCATCAAGAGCTTTCATTTAAGTACCCACATGCATTTTTGATATATTTTTCATATATACATATATATAATATATATTTTTAAAATATAAGCTCATTCCGATGTTACACTCAACAAGAGCTTTCATTTAAGTACCCACATGCAATTTTGATATATTTTTCATATATTCATATATGCATATATATAAATATATAAAATATATGAAAAATTGATGTGGGTACTCAAATGAAAGGGTTCGATGAGGGTAACATCAGAATGAGCTTATATCTTTAAAAATGTCAATATTTCACAAGATATAAAACTGTTTTTTAATTATGTTAAATTGCACTGTACTTTCTTAACTATTGACATTTTCAAAGATATAAGCTCATCCTGACGTTACACTCATCAAGAGCTTTCATTTGAGTACCCACATGCATATTTGATATATTTTTCATATATACATATATATAAATATATAAAATATATGAACAATTGATATGTGTACTCAAATGAAAGGTCTCGATGAGTATAACATCAGGATGAGCTTATATCTTTAAAAATGTCAATATTTCACAAGATACAAGGCCGTTTTTTAATTATGTTAAATTGCATTGCACTTTCTTAACTATTGACATTTTCTACGATATAAGCTCATCCTGACGTTACACTCATCAAGAGCTTTCATTTGAGTACCCACATGCATATTTGATATATTTTTCATATATACATATATATAAATATATGAAATATATGAAAAATTGATGTGGGTACTCAAATGAAAGGGCTCGATGAGGGTAACATCAGAATGAGCTTATATCTTTAAAAATGTCAATATTTCACAAGATACAAGGCCGTCTTTTAATTATGTTAAATTGCATTGTACTTTCTTAACTATTGACATTTTTACAGATATAAGCTCATCCTGATGTTACACTCATCAAGAGCTTTCATTTGAGTACCCACATGCATTATTGATATATTTTTCATATATACATATATATAAATATATAAAATATATGAACAATTGATATGTGTACTCAAATGAAAGGTCTCGATGAGTATAACATCAGGATGAGCTTATATCTTTAAAAATGTCAATATTTCACAAGATATAAAACTGTTTTTTAATTATGTTAAATTGCACTGTACTTTCTTAACTATTGACATTTTTAAAGATATAAGCTCATCCTGATGTTACACTCATCAAGAGCTTTCATTTGAGTACCCACATGCATTTTCATATATTTTTCATATATTTATTTATATAAATGTCTAAAATATATGAAAAATTGATGTAGGTACTCAAATGAAAGCTCTCGATGAATGTAACATCAGGATGAGCTTATATCTTTAAAAGTTTCAATAGTTCACAAGATACAAGGTCATTTCTTAATTATGTATCTGGAGACGGAGAATTTTTATATGCAGCCTCAAAATTTTTTTATTCTCTTAATAATATAGACAATTTACCAGAAAAAAATTGACATGCAGAAATTTAAAAAAATAAAAAATACAATTTTTAAATAATAATTTTTTAGAGCAAATTTATTTGTTAAAAAAAAATTACATTTAATTTCATCAAAAAATAAAAATTAATTTAGCAAATATTTAATAATTTTTTTTTTAAATAAATTATGACCAAAAAAATTGACATGTGGAATTTTTAAAAGATAAAAAGTCCAATTTTAATAAAATAATTTTTTTGTTAAAAAAAATTATATCAAGTGACTGTTAACTTTAATGTCATCAAAGATCATCAGACTTTTATCAATTATTACATCCAATCTAAGAATTATTATAATTATAAATAAAACTAACCTCTGCAGTCGCTGCTCCAATCTGCTCAGAATCTCTCAACAATGTCATTGATCTTTCAGATGACTTTATCGTCCGTTCCTCGACGGCTTTTTTCCGCTCCAGGATCTGCTGATGCTGCTGCTCAAGGTTATTATCAAAGTTAACAAACGGATTGTTGCTAGAAATGGACCTTGTAGGCGCGCTCTGTAAAAATGTTTCGTCGTCGATGTCATCTTCCAGAGAAAAAAATGGATTTTTAGAGTCGCTCAAATAATCGTGAGCCATTTTTTAAATAAATTAGTTAAATATAAACTATTTAAGCACAACTGGTGAAGGTGAAAAAGAAATAATTTAGTTTTTTGACACTAAACTAAACACTTGTCGCTGACACTGACAGTAAACTTTTTTTTTTACAGATTAGTTTCGGCAAAACGCCGCGGTGGCGCTCTGAGCGCTGTTGAGAGAAATATATAGAATTATATTGATATAATATGAATATTATAATAAATAATAGTTAAAAAAAACTAAAAACACGCTTTTTATAGAAAACCAAACTAAAAAATAGAAAATAAATTTAAATTAAGAATAGTGTTAAAAATTTCAATAAATATAAATTAATAATAGTGTAAATAAAAAAAATGTATTTTATTTTAAAAAAAGCGTGGGGTGCTTTTTAAGATATTATCAAAATGATAATCACTCTACTCATATCTGTCAATAAAATATTTATAACTATTGACACCATGCACCTCACGCTTTTTTTTAAAAATAAAATACATTTTTCTTATTTACACTATTATTAATTTATATTTATTGAAATTTTTAACACTACACGGTGAGAAATTTCCATTATTTTTTATTCTGCATGGATTTTAGATATTACAATGGTGCATATTACTAGTGAACCTTATTGACTCAGAATAAAATTTTACAATGGCCCATAGTAATTTCCGAAACAAATGAAATCAGACATAGTAAATGGTAGAAATTAAAATGTACCATAGTAAAATGAAATATGCAATAATTTAAATTTCCGAATGTACTATAGCAAAAAAAATAAGAAAACATTTGTAAAAAATAAAAAATTTTAGAGTAAAAAATGTTTTTAGCAATCAAAAAAAATATCAAACCAAACAAGATTTTTTTTGTTTGCAATAATTTTTAAAAATATTTTTTTAAAATATAGTTTTTTTTTATTTTTTTTTCATTTTTAACAATGAACGTAGGATTTATTTTGGCAGTTAATTTTATTATGAATAATTATAAACACAATATATAACTTTTAAATTATTTTTTATTATTATTAGAAGTGTCGGTTGCAGGTTAACCATCAAATGTTTGTTTTCATTTTAATTTTTCACGGTAAATTATTAAATATTTTATTATTTATGAATCTTACAAATTTTCATTAACTATTCATGTGTTGATGAATTTATAAACTAATATTTATTTAAAACTTAATGTTTATTGCAATTTTCATAACACCGTCAACCACTACTGACAGCGTCTGTAGACTTATGTTGACAAAACAAAGCAGCACGAAAAATGAAAGAGCGCGCGTCGCGACTGACGCGCATACGTTTACTATGGGACATTTGAAAATTTCATAGTCACAATTTTAAATTTAAACCGAGTACACGTGACTAAATGTGAAACTTTTTTATAAATTTTTATTGTCGACTGAGCAACAGAAATTTTACTATGGAACTATAATGAAAAGTTTTAAGCACACTAACAGTTTTTGTTCTGTCAGTTTACGAAAATTTTTTATATATGTTTATGTAACAGTTGCATGGTGAAATTTACTATGGTCCCTAGTAAATATTGATTGGTACAATATGATATTCTTAAATTTTTATGGTAATATTTTGAATTGAGTCATTAAGGTTCAGTCTTATTATGTATGCATAGTAAATTTCTACAGAAATTTCTCACCGTGTATTCTTAATTTAAATTTATTAAAATTTATTTTCTATTTTTTAGTTTGGTTTTCTATGTAAAGCGTGTTTTTAGTTTTTTTAAACTATTATTTATTTTTTACTTTTTAGTTTGGTTTATTTATAAAAGCGTGATTTTTTAGTTTTTTTTTAAACTATTATTTGTTGATTATCAAAAATATTCAGGCGCGCAAATTACCCACGGAGAGTTACATACTGACATACTGACATACTGACATACAAGTGAAGCTAATATAAAGCGTGTAATAAAGAAACATAATACCTGGAGACAGATAAAGAAAATGATTCATTAAATTACTAATTTTTGCGGAATAACTAGTTAATTGGTTTGTTATTAATTGTCAAGGACAATTCAATCATTATTTACAATAAAATATGGAGTATTTTTATTTATTGGGCATTAATGATTTTTTCAATATTTATTTTTTTAATTTTCATATTTTTTGACATTTTTTATGGAAATGTCAAAACTTTTCTCAATGTTGTAAAATTGAGAAAAAAATTAATTTTTGGGATTTTAAAATTTTCAAGTTGAGCATTAATTATTTAAAAATTTTTATTAAAATTAATTGAGCAGATATTTGATCATTTTAAAAATTTTTGTAACAAATAAATTACGAGAAGAAAAAAAGTATTTAAAAAATTAATATGGAGAGATTTAAAAAAATTAAAATGCAATTTTTTAAAAATAATTTTTTGGAACAAATTTTTTATTTAAATAAAATAAAAGATTGGTCAAGAGACAGCTAACTTTAATTTAATATAATTTTTATTTTATTTATTGAATTTTTTTTAAAGTTTATTTTTTTGCACGAAACTAAAAACAAAATAAATTATTGGACAAATTTTTAATAAAAATTTAGCTATAATTAATGATATGAAATTGACAATTAAAAAATTAATCAATATAATTTAAAAAAAATCAGTAAGTAATGAATAATAGGAAGAATACATAACATAATAATTTAAATGCAAAAGTAAACTGAACTATGACTAAAGTTAAGAGACAATTGATAATCAATAAGAATAATTTTTAAAAATATTATGACAAATAAATTGTATCAATAAAAAAATTATGAAAAAAATTCACATGCAGAAATTATAAAAAAGACAAGTTCAATTGTTTAAAAATAATTTTTTAGATTTAATTTTTTAAATAACGTTGTTTCACGGTCGTTTCACCGTATAAAGTTCGTTCTTAACAAGCGGTTTGTGGATTGCGGTCAACTAGTCAGATCGACAACATTCCGAATTATTAAAACTCTAGAAAATTTAAAATTCCGCTACATTCAAAGTTTATAAAATACATTAGCTTAAATAGAATACCAGCCGAAAAACAATTTTGTAAATTATAAAACACCGGGTTATCGAATAAAAATAAATATAAATCTTATATTCCTCAAAATTAATTTGATTTCGAAAAAGGGTTGTTCCGAAGTATATTCATCCGAATACTCACACGGAAAAAAGTAAACTGTAAAATTCACTCGGATTCCGGTTAATTTTTATGGTTTCAAACAGTAAAGCGGACATCGGGGTGGCAAAAATATAAATATTACAGAACTTAATGTAGAAAGTATAAAAGCCACAATTTATAATTTAATATCCAAAATAAGTGATTAGTAGCTGTCACTATAGTAAATAACGACTCTTTCATCTTAAAAAATTACAGTTTCAAACAGTAAAAATTGCCATTTCAATATATAGTCGATATTATGAGGAGAAGGGGAACTCAGATGAAAGAGAAGGGGGTCTCACTCAGGGAGAATTTAACATTTGAAACAGTAAAAATTATACTTTTAAAATATACATTTTACCAGTCCAAGCAAGTCAATAATTACAGTTTGATTTTTAGCGTTGCGTTTAAAATTTACCATTTTACTTTGTAAATATTGACGTTGCTTGTATTAGAAATTTACTAACTTTATTTTATACTTTTTACATATCATAAGATCATTTTTTAGGTACGAAATGATAAATATCAAAGTCTGAATTGTTAATTATTATACTTAAACATTTTAGACATTTACATAGCAAATATTACTGTTTGAAATAGTATTTTTTTCCATGTAAAGAGTAAATTGTAACGTTTAAATGGTAAATATTATAAAGTGAATAGTAAAATTACGATTTTACTGTTTGAAATGGTAATTTTTAGCAGTTAATCATTACTTATTATAAATCGACTGTTATTTATTACAGTTTACTTTTTTCCGTGCATCTATCCAAATAATGATTCGGCCGAAAATTACTCATCCAAAAAATTGGAAATTTTTCTTAGATGGTCCACCTTTACAATCATGAAATTTGAGTCTTTTCCATACATGCTTGTAAATTAAAATAAAATGAATTAAAATAATTAATTTAAAATTAATTTTCAAAAATTAATTAATTTAAAATTAATTTTCAAAAATTAATTAATTTAAAATGAATTAAAATAATTAATTTAAAAAACTTTCTAATCTAAATATAAAATTATTGACATTTTTCGGCTAAATGAGTGTTCGTCTGTTCATTCATTTTGGCGTATAAATTTTCGTTGTTATGTTTTTTAATTTATTGAGACTTAGTGACTTTGAAAGATTCTATTAATATAGCTTTAGTTTTTTCTTTGTTTAAGAAGGGTTTACATTTTTTCTCTCTCTCGCCCTCTATTGGACAAACGAAAGTATCTCTGTCATACTTGTACAACAAATGGAATCTTAAAACGCTTTTTATGCATAAATAAATGAAAATTTTCCAAAAACCCGAGTCGAAATTTAAATCGTAGATTCAACGTATTGAACGTTCAAATCGTAGGTTGAGCGTATTAGATGTTGAAAACGTAGGATCAACGTATTGAACGTTGAAATCGTCATTTGAACGTAATGGACGCTAAAAACGTATGTTGAACGTATCCAATGTATTATAAATGTGAAGAGAATCAATAATGAGTGAAAATAAGTAATATTAAAACTACTCAAATAACTACACATGTTTGAAACGTAAATAAACAAAAAAAAATTTTTTTTTAGTTTTGTTAGGGAGATTTTACATTTCTTAGCTTAAATTTACCATTTTTTTTTGACGGAAATGCTTTATCGAAATTTTTTACCCTCGGAATGGTTTCCAAAATTATGTAAAATTTTATAAAATATCATTCATACGATTTTATACCAAAAATGGCCTCATAAATCTGTATATAAAATGATAACTTTTTATCCAATTTTATAAAATTTTGTACCACTGGATTTTTACAAAAAAAAAAAAATAAAATTTTCAACTTCCCGCTAAGAAAATTAAAAATATGTAGTTATTTGAGGTAGTATTAATATTACTATTTTCACCCATTATTGGTTCTCTTCACATTTATAATACGTTGGGTACGTTCAATATACGTTTTTAACGTCCGTTACGTTCAAATGACGATTTCAACGTTCAATACGTTGATCTTACGTTTTCAACGTCTAATACGCTCAACCTACAATTTGAACGTTCAATACGTTGAATCTACGATTTAAATTTCGACTCGGGAAAGCGCTTCGCTCTTTGATAGATAATTTAATTATCTATCGAAGAGCGAAGCGTTTTTTTTCGAAATTTTATCACATACATGAGAAAAACACGTTTGAAAATCAACTATAAACCGCTCTTAAGATTATATTTTTCGGAATTTTAAAATTTGTAAAATTAATTATTTTAAATTACATTTAATATTTACTTTCTAAGTTTTAGAAATTTATTAATTCGGAATGTTGTTAGTCTGACTAGTTGACTGCAACCCCGGTTTGTCAGTCAGCATCGGATACCGTTGTGAACGACCCTGATAGCCATCTTAACTCAAACTTTTATTCAATCTACTGCCGAAATTTGTACCCAACTTGATGAAAAAAATTGCAAACCAAACGTTTTTACATAAGTTGTCTACAAGTTACACTGCAATTTGACGTCAAGACTTGCAGTAAAAATATTTTATTCAAGTTGTAGTAAAATTGTAGTACAATTTAACTAAAAGTTCGGTGTTAACTTGTATCCAAATTGGGGCTGTAGATTTTACTCAATTTATTTACAACTGTTGTACTGTAAAAATTTACGGCAAACTTGATGTCAAGTTAACTGTAACTGATGAAATCCAACTACTTTCAATCAAAGCGTGGCTATCAGGGGATGTCTACTATAAATTTATCGAATATATACGGTGCATACGCAAGTGAATCTACGACGTTATGACCGACACTGCACGCTCAATATACTGTCGAAATACGATAATTTTACGCTACTGTCACGGACAATAAAATAAAAACAAATAATTCGGACGGTCTAAGACCGGGGCTTGAACCCGGCTCGTCTAGTTGCGCGTCCGAGACTTTACCGGCTCGGCTATCTGAGAAACTGTTTGGTACGGTTAAATCAGTCACCTCATAAAGTGTCAAAACCAAGTCATTTTTTTCATTGTACAGATAAAAATAGCTTAAATAAATTTATATTTTTTCCATGACTTCAAAATAATAATCGTAATAAATGATTCAAATTTTTGATGATTACGAAAATCTTGATTTCGAAATTACGGTGAAATTATTAACTGTATAAAAAAAGATCTGAAAAAGAAATTGTTAAAAAAAATATCTCATAATAATTTTTCTTGATAACAAACAATTTTTCCGTAATTTTGAAATTAAAGTTTTCGTCTCTAAAAAAAAAAAAAAAACTCAAATCTTTAATAATAGATTCGAATTTTGGAATTACGGTGAAAATATTAGACGTGCAGAAAATATTTAAAGTTAAGTTGAAAATAAATTATAATTTATTAATTAATTAATTGTTGAATAAAATATCTTCCGATTAAAAAAAAAAAAAAAAAAAAAAATAGTATATTAGACTACAAGGGCAGAAAGTTGAGATTTCCGCACTGCGCACCATGATGCCCGAGGCGAAGCCGAGGGCATCATGCCGCGCAGTTCAGGGCTAGTGTATACTAGTTTTCTTACTATCCGGTCGAAAGTACGCAAAAAATTGCGTTGAAAAAAATTGATGCCTGCCCCCGACATTTGCGGCACGAGCGAAGCGAGTGCTGCTGTTGGGGGGGGGGGGGGCATGCATCAAATACACCTGTCAATAAAGATACTAATAATAATCTATCATATTACTACTTTCTTTTGAGAAAAGATCTTAATTTAATTAAATAAATTTAAAGTTATAAATATATTATAAATTAACTCTGATTTTAAGAATAAAAAAAAAAAACAGAAAAATGATATAATAATCGTAAAATGCATAGAAAAAAATCTGTTTGTGTATTTTTTCAAATAATTATTTGTTCAATAATGAATTTATTTATTTGAGAATATCTATCAGGATAAAAAATATTTCTCGTTTCTTTTGGTAATTTAAATATTAAATAAGTCTCATTTCATTAAAATAAATATTTATTTTCTATAATTAACTTAGATTCAACCTAAAACCATTGACACAACAAGATAGATGAAAATTAAATTAGCCGACATTTGAAACTTTTTATAATTTATTTTATTGATAAATAATTTTTAAAAAATTAAAACAAAAATTTTCACATGTAGAAAATTTCAAAAATTATACGTGGAATTTTTTAAAAATAGTTTTTTAGTTCTAGTTTTTAATTAATAAAAAAATCAAAAATTGTTGAGTGTCGGTTAACTTAATTTTCATACAAGACAGATACATTCATAACAATCACAAGTAAGGTTAGGCTTATAAACATAAGTTCTAGAGTGAGCGCGACTACCGACTTTCGGGCTTTCTGCCGCCTCGAGTCTCGTTGTCAGTGCATGAATGCATTATTTCGGCTCCCCGTCGTAGAGCGCATGCGCGACTCGACCACGGCATAAAAAAGGGTCTTTCTGCCGTGAAATCGCAGCGGGAACCCCGTACTTTCGACCGGCGTAGTAAGAAATTAGTATATTACACACCTAGGGAAGTAAAGTAAGAAATGTCTCAGATCACATGTAATTGTCGGCCGAGGTGAAGCCGAGGTTGACAAACATGTGATCTGAGGCTTTCTTATTTACTTCCCGTGGAGTGTATACTATTTTTTTGCTCAACGAAGGCAGAAAGCGGCACTTTCGTTTAGCGCAGAGGGCCGAAAGTTGACGCTTTCTGCCCGTTGAGCAAAAAACAATATTATTATATTTTTCATAAACAAAAATTATTATGGTTTTTCATTTAATTAAGACTATGAAAAAAATACAACACTTGTTGCTGACTTGCCGACATTATACGCTCGTTTCACTTACAGACTACTGTGCATCCACCACCGCACTGATAGAAGGATTTCTTAGTATTTAAAAAGATTTCTTTGTATTTAAGAAATCATTTCTTAGTATTTAAAAAATATTTCTTAAATACAAAGAAATATTTCTTAAATATTAAGAAATATAACTACTAAGAAATATTTCTTAAATACAAAGAAATATTTCTTAAATACTAAGAAATATTTTTTAAATGCTAAGAAATGATGTTTAAGAAATGATTTCTTAAATACAAAGAAATCTTCTTAAATGCTAAGAAATCTTTCTATCAGTGCGAGTTACGGTTTTATGACAATTTATATGTTTTCGAATGACTGTTAAATGACAGACGATCGATCGATGATCTATGATTTTTACTCAGATAAAAAATCGGAAAAGTCAAGTAAAAATTTGGTTTTTCAAAGAGTGAAGTATAATAACTATACAGAATAAAAATCATAAAGTAACAGTGAAAAACTTTCACAATGATACTCGTCGTTCACTGTCAAATGACGGCCGTTCGATAGTCAAGTGACGGTCATTCGACGATCAATTGTCGACACTGTGAATTCACGGTACATTCACCGTCGTTTCACGATCATTTTATCGTGACCACGAATCCGCCAGGGTAATAATATGAAATTGACAATTAAAAAATTAATCAATATAATTTAAAAAAAATCAGTAAGTAATAAATAATAGGAAGAATACATAACATAATAATTTCAATGCAAAAGTAAAATGAACTATGACTATAATTTTAAAAAATTTTATGACAAATAAATTGTATCAATAAAAAAATTATAAAAAAAATTCACATGCAGAAATTATAAAAAAAGATAAGTTCAATTGTTTAAAAATAATTTTTTAGAGTTAATTTTTTAAATAAAGTAAAATGTCTGCTAATTTCAGTGTCATACTGAATTTAAGAACTAAAAATTAGAGATTTTATTAATCAAACTCAATAAATTAATCAATCTAATCACAAAAACGTGGTTTATATAAATGGAACCATCACGGAAAAAAGTAAACTGTAATATTCAATCGGATTCCGGTTAATTTTTATAGTTTCAAACAGTAAAGCGGACATCAGGGTGGCAAAAATATAAATATTACAGAACTTAATGTAGAAAGTATAAAAGCCACAATTTATAATTTAATATCCAAAATAAGTGATTAGTAACTGTCACTATAGTAAATAACGACACTTTCATCTTAAAAAATTACAGTTTCAAACAGTAAAAATTGCCATTTCAATATTATTTTATTATTATTTATTATTATTTCTTTATTTATAAACCTAACAGCCCTGTAGGGCCAATTGTAAGGTTACAGAAAGTTACATTGACGTAAATGTGAGGGGCGCATGTAGCCAAAATAATAATGTTAAATATAATAGCATTTGGTATATATATTAAAAAAAAAGAATTATATGAAAATAGAGTTAAAGTTTTTCGGTGTTACAATATTATATACGTCTTAGTATTAAGATAACAATAATTAATCCTAATTAGGCATATAATAGTTATATGTAATTGTAACAAATAGTTCTTAAATTCATTTTTAACAATATATAATTCATAATATAGCTTAAAAATAGTGTTAGGGTAGTTAATATTTATATTTTCATTATACAATATTTACAGGGACTTGGTATCTGGTAATTTGGTGAAATTAGTGAGCAAAAGAAGCTGAAGATGAAGATGCTGGAGTACGGTTATCTGTTTGTCTAGTTCTTACAATATATAGTCGATATTATGAGGAGAAGGGGAACTCAGAGGAAAGAGAAGGGGGTCTCACTCAGGGAGAATTTAACATTTGAAACAGTAAAAATTATACTTTTAAAATATACATTTTACCAGTCCAAGCAAGTCAATAATTACAGTTTGATTTTTAGCGTTGCGTTTAAAATTTACCATTTTACTTTGTAAATATTGACGTTGCTTGTATTAGAAATTTACTAACTTTATTTTATACTTTTTACATATCATTGCGATCATTTTTTAGGTACGAATAGATAAATATCAAAGTCTGAATTGTTAATTATTATACTTAAACATTTTAGACATTTACATAGCAAATATTACTGTTTGAAATAGTATTTTTTTCCATGTAAAGAGTAAATTGTAACGTTTAAATGATAAATAATATAAAGTGAATAGTAAAATCACGATTTTACTGTTTGAAATGGTAATTTTTAGCAGTTGATCATTACTTATTATAAATCGACTGTTATTTATTACAGTTTACTTTTTCCGTGTGTCACTATAGTAAATAACGACTCTTTTATCTTAAAAAATTACAGTTTCAAACAGTAAAAATTGCCATTTCAATATATATAGTCGATATTATGAGGAGAAGGGGAACTCAGAGGAAAGAGAAGGGGGTCTCACTCAGGGAGAATTTAACATTTGAAACAGTAAAAATTATACTTTTAAAATATACATTTTACCAGTCCAAGCAAGTCAATAATTACAGTTTGATTTTTAGCGTTGCGTTTAAAATTTACCATTTTACTTTGTAAATATTGACGTTGCTTGTATTAGAAATTTACTAACTTTATTTTATACTTTTTACATATCATAAGATCATTTTTTAGGTACGAAATGATAAATATCAAAGTCTGAATTCTTAATTATTATACTTAAACATTTTAGACATTTCCATAGTGAATATTACTGTTTGAAATAGTATTTTTTTCCATGTAAAGAGTAAATTGTAACGTTTAAATGATAAATAATATAAAGTGAATAGTAAAATCACGATTTTACTGTTTGAAATGGTAATTTTTAGCAGTTGATCATTACTTATTATAAATCGACTGTTATTTATTACAGTTTACTTTTTCCGTGTGTCACTATAGTAAATAACGACTCTTTTATCTTAAAAAATTACAGTTTCAAACAGTAAAAATTGCCATTTCAATATATATAGTCGATATTATGAGGAGAAGGGAAACTCAGAGGAAAGAGAAGGGGGTCTCACTCCGGGAGAATTTAACATTTGAAACAGTAAAAATTATACTTTTAAAATATACATTTTACCAGTCCAAGCAAGTCAATAATTACAGTTTGATTTTTAGCGTTGCGTTTAAAATTTACCATTTTACTTTGTAAATATTGACGTTGCTTGTATTAGAAATTTACTAACTTTATTTTATACTTTTTACATATCATAAGATCATTTTTTAGGTACGAAATGATAAATATCAAAGTCTGAATTCTTAATTATTATACTTAAACATTTTAGAAATTTCCATAGGGAATATTACTGTTTGAAATAGTATTTTCTTCCATGTAAAAATTAAATTGTAACGTTTAAATGGTAAATATTATAACGTGAATAGTAAAATCACGATTTTACTGTTTGAAATGGTAATTTTTAGCAGTTGATCATTACTTATTATAAATCGACTGTTATTTATTACAGTTTACATTTTCCGTGCAGTTCCATGTCACTAAACAAGCGAGTTATCATCGTACAAACACAAAATTGTTCTATTTTATACCTAGAGATAATTCAATGAACAATCAATGATTATTGCTAAGGAGATAACGATTTAGAAAATGAGTAACACTTTCCTCGCTTAACGCTGTGAAGAATTGAATTTAAGTTCAATATATTAATAATTTATTTTCATTTACAATAAATTAGTTTAAAATTATTTTAAAAATTGTACAGTGAGAAGTAAATTAGCAATTTTCGGTGGAACAAATATTGTTTTCAATATAGTGCCGAATTTATTAATAAATTATCTTACTGCAGTGTGATATCATCAAACAAACATAGCGTTTTTCATGTTTTCGCTTAGAATACTTTAATCTACCGTTATTGCAGAGATAACGTCCAGAAATTTAGCAGTGTTCACTAAAAATTCAGAGAGATATAAGATAAAAAAATTAATTACCGTGGTATTAACTTTTTTACAATAATGCTCGATTGATTTTTTTTACAAACATACATTTAAAATATTTTATTTCTTCCAAAATGTATCTAATTGTCAAATATCAGCTTTAGTTCAGCGACACTTTAATTAAGGCACGTCGTATATGTTTCTTTTTTTATTTAAGTGAAGAAAAATTTTTTAGGTGTATTTTTTGTTGCATAGTTGATGTGAATGTTAGTTAACAATGAAGAAACAAATGGTGATTGTTTTTGGCCTAAGTATCACGTTATATGCACTGTGGATTTTTAATTATAGTTATTTAAAAAGTACAACCTTTGAAAGTAACGGAATTCCAGTGGTTAATGTCGTTAAGAAAGAAGCTAATAAAGAAATTTCTTGTTACTTTGATCCTTCAACAATTTATTCTATTGAGACTTTCAATGAAAAAGGTATTTACTTTTTATTACTGAAATTTATTTATTTTATTTTAAACAATACACTGAACCCTACAGCAAAGCCATTAAGTGGATTCTATTATAAAATTAAAAAATAACAATTAGAATATTAGTAGGCATCTGATTATTTTATTGATTTTTATTAAAAGTTAATTATAAAAAAAAATTGGGTAAGTGTGGGTATTACTACGGGTGTAGGTATTACTGCGGATTTTTTTATTTCAATGATAAATAAATGGTACTTGAGCTTTTTAAATAAAAAAAAATTGTTGCTAATAATTGAAATCTTCAAGAAAATATTTGCACAGTAGGGTAAATACCCCAATAGATGGACACCCCCCAATAGATGGACAGATATTATTTCTAAAAGCAATTACATTAGCTTTACAAAAGAATGAATGACTCAAATCTTACACTGTAAAAAATTTGCGGAGTGAACGCGGAGTGAATGAAGAGTTAATGATTTTTAATTAATTGATTCACTCCCAGTGGGAGTGATATTTACTCCGAGAAGGAGTTAATTTTTATTAATAATAAAATTCACTCCGCATTCACTCCCAAAATAAATTAATTTAGAAATAAATAAATTTTTGTGAAGAAAATATTTTTATAAACCCTTTTTATATTTAATTATTAAAAATTTAATTTATTATTTTTAATAATATTTCATTTTAATTATTATTATTATAATGTTTTTATTAATTTTTTTTTATAAATTAATTATACTTAAAATTTGTCAAAATAATATATATATATATATATATATATATATATATATATATATATATATATATATATACTAGCGGACCCGACAGACGTTGTCATGTACACACGTCTTAAATTTAGAAATTCTAGGAATGAGCTTGTATAGTTAAAAACATCATTAGTTAACAATATGCAATGGGCATTCTTCAATAATTAACATTTTCGTAAATATAAGCCCATTCTGATTTTATACTCATCAAGAGCTTTCATTTGAGTACCCACATGCATTTTTGATATATTTGATATATTTATATATTTCACAAATACCATATATATAAAATATATAAAAAATGTTATGTGGGTACTCAAATAAAAGAACTCGATGAGTGTAACATCGGGATGAGCTTATATCTTTTAAAACTTCAATAATTTATAAATGACATTGTATCTTGTCAACTAATGATATTTTTAAAGATATAAGCTCATCCCGATATTACACTCATCAAGACCTTTCATTTGAGTACCCACATCAATTTTTCATAAATTTTATATATTTATATATATTATATATATGTATATATGAAAAATATATCAAAAATGCATGTGGGTACCCAAATAAAAGCTCTTGATGAGTGTAACATCGGAATGAGCTTATATCGTTAAAAAAATCATTAGTTAACAAAATACATTATCATTCGTTAATTATTAACATTTTCATAAATATAAGTCCATTATGATTTTATACTCATCGAGACTTTTCATTTGATTACTCACATGAATTGTTCATATATCTTATATATATGATATTTGGGTCATTCCATGTCAAATCGACCAATAGTTGGAATCGAACCCTTTTGATTTGGATGAATTTTGGTCAGAAGTTTTCTTTTGTCATAAAACGAAGTTCTGCCAAAGGAAAAAAAAAAAAATTTTTTCAAAAGAAATGCAAATACAAAATTTCGTGATTTTTCCAGTTTTTCAATTTTGTTTTTGCAATATCTCGAATGCTATTACAGATACAGGAATTGTCTTTCGTTTGTTTAAAAGGGGACATTTATGACTATTGAAAAAAAAATATTTTGGAAAAAATTTTTGAAAAATGCCAAATTTGTCAAATTTTGAATTTTGAAAATCGTCAAAAATTCAAAAAGACCACCATTAAAATTTTGGCTCAATTTTTTTTGTATGATCTTAAAAGATCCTGAAATTTTTGGATAGGGGTTTTTTTTTTTTCAAAAATATGAATTTTTAATTTCAAAAAAATTTTTTTATTTTTTGCAACTTCTATACAAGTTAAAGTTATGCAGATACATAATATTGTAATTTTGAGTATTTAGAAATCAAATGCACGACGTGAAAATATTAAATAATAAATTAATTTCAACTTTTATTCATTTTTTAGACATAATCTAAAAGTCAGGCTTAACGCATGATATAATTTTTTATTTTCTTAACGCATGATATATTTTGTCCGTTTCTTCACTTCAATTACAGTTTTTAACCTCAAATAACTCAAACAGATATTAATTTTCTATAAAAATTAGAAATGATTTCATGAGAATATCAATTTTTTTCGTTCTTTCGAATACTTATTTACTTACGAATTTCTGCACAATCATAGTTCTCAATCTCAAATTACAAATTATTCCCATGTTAATAAGACGACAAGTGGCATCAACAACTTTAAATGAAGTAAATAAAGGACAATTAACGAATTCTATCATGCGTTAAGGATGACTTATTTTAAGGATGCAAGATTATGTCCAAAAAATAAAAAAAAGTTGAAATTAATTTATTATTTAATATTTTCACGTCGTGCATTTGATTTCTAAATACTCAAAATTACAATATTATGTATCTGCATAACTTTAACTTATATAGAAGTTGCAAAAAACAAAAAAAAAATTTTTTCTGAAATTCAAAAATTTTTTTTTGAAATTAAAAAATTCATATTTTTGAAAAAAAAAAACCCCTATCCAAAAATTTCAGGATCTTTTAAGATCATAACAAGGTATCATACAAAAAAAATTGAGCCAAAATTTTAATGGTGGTCTTCATTTTTGACGATTTTCAAACATTCAAAATTTGACAAATTTGGCATTTTTCAAAATTTTTCCAAAATATTTTTTTCAATAGCCCCAAAGTGTCCCCTTTTAAACAAACGAAAGACCATTCCTGTATCTATAATAGCATTCGAGATATTGCAAAAACAAAATTGACAAACTGGAAAAATCGCGAAATTTTGAATTTGCATATCTTTCGGAAAAAAATTTTTTTTTTTTTCCTTTGGCAGAACTTCGTTTTATGATAAAAGAGAACTTCTGACCAAAATTCATCCAAATCGAAAGGGGTCGATTCCAACTATTGGTCGATTTGACATGGAATGGCCCATTTATAAAATATATGAAAAGTACATGTGGGTAGTCAAGACCAATACCAATTTATAAATAAAAAATCTATTAAATAAACATTTTCTCGTGGGCTGAATTGTGAATCTAAACCATTCTGGAATCCACCGGAAGACACATAAAATTTCATTAAAATCGGTCCAGCCGTTTAGGAGAAGTTCAGTGACAAACACACGTACAGAAGAAATATATATATAAAGATTAATTTAGAGATTTTTTTTTGTAGAACGATAATTCATCCTTATTTTATTTATTTTAAAAACTCCGAACGCGGATGTTTTTCGGAGTGAAATTCGAAATCACTCTGAAATCACTCCGCAAATAAAAACTCCGGATTCACTCCCTACGCGGAGTGATTAATTACTTCACTCCGGAACTCCGAGTGATGGGAGTGAAATGGGAGTGAAATTCACTCCCGATTCACTCCGGATTTTTTACAGTGTAGTGCTCAATTAAAACGAAAGCTGGTAACAGCACTTGTATTGCCTATTTTTGACTATTGTGCGTGTGTATTAACAAACTTAACATCTGAGCTTGAGAGATCATTGCTCGTCTCGCTAAATAATTGCGTTAGGTTTATATTTCGAATAAAACGATATGAGCATATTACTGAGCCTCTGGCGGCGTCTTGATTGGCTCATGCCTCGTGATCGCCGATAACAGTTAATCTCATGCGAGTTCTATAAGGCGTTGTGTCTTATGAGGCCTGGTCTTTTTGGAGATAAGCTAAAGCTGAAAACAAACATTGCTACTCTCTTAAAATGAATCAGTGGAATTTCACTGTTTCACAGCTATAAGTATACCAAGTGGTTTACTTATAACTGTGAAATAGTGAATATACCACTAATTTCCAGTGATTTTCACTGTTTCAGATTTAGAGAGTACGCGGCGAGATTTAAGTAAGACTGATACGCTAAAAGTGCCCTTTGCGAGAACAACGACGTATCAGCGTTCGTTTATTGTAACGGGCTGTAATTTTTGGAACTCGCTTCCAATTGAGGTCACATCAGCTGCCAAATTGCAGGAACTTCGCAATGTTTGTTTCCGGTTCTTGCAACGCTTGGAGCAAGTTAATGAGCAAGTTAATGAGCATGCTGTTTGAAAATGTCCTGTAATGACTATTACTACTGCTATTGTTATTTTTGTTAATAACTTTTCTTTAGGATTGCTATTATTATTACTAGTTTATTACATTGATTACTATTAAGTAAGTGTGTTTTTCTTATAACTACCTTTGTAACTTATGTAAGAAATATGGTCACAGGGAGCTAAGCTCCATGACCGAGAAATAAATAAATAAATTAGTTTTAAGAACAAAAATCTTAAGTCGTTATTTTTTTTTATGTCTACAAGTAGTTCTGAGAGCGAAAAGTAATTTTTTTTAACTTTTTATTTAAAATAATACACTGATAGAAGGATTTATTTGTATTAAAAAAATATTTGTTAATAGTTAACAAATCATTTATTAAAGACCATTTTTTAGTATCAAACAAATATTTCTTAGTATTTAAAATGATTTGTTTGTATTTAATAAATCAGATATTCATTTATTAAATATTAATAAATCTTTTTAAATACTAAGAAATATTTGTTAAGGACTAAAAAGTGGTCTCTAATAAATGATTTGTTAAATATTAACAAATATTTTTAACTATAAACAAATCCTTCTATCAGTGTAGTTTAAAAAAATTATTTAAATTGGACGTCTCGAGGTTTTGCTCCGAGAGCGCTACCACTTGTAAGCATGTGACAGATAGCTGGTGGACGTTATTTGTTATTATTATTAAAAATAATTAAAGAGTTCTATATTTCAAAGCCATTATCCCCGATCCAAATTGATGTTAGACTAATTTTGAATTTTTACATTAAATTTTTATTTATTAAATTTATTTTCACCATTTTTATTGTTGGTATGAGCACTCAATACCATCTTCGGGTGAATATATCTAATAATTAAAAATTTTTTTATTTTTAATTAAGATTAAGCAAAGAAGTTAATTTCTTACTCAGTGAAACTTTTTTCGGTGATCGAAAAAATAACTCGGAAAATGCTCAGACCAGGAAGATAGCTTAAGGGTAGAGAAGTTGGCGAGACACCAAAAGATCCAGGTTCGATTCCTGATTCCGGATTAATAATAAATAAAGTGAAAAACAATATCATTATCTACATAGAGTGATTCAAATAGAATCTTTATTTAAAAAGAAATCGTAGTAAAACTTAGTAAAACACATGTTTTTCTTCTTAACTAAGACCGTAATATTTGGTTGTACTGTACAGTGTAAAATAGAGAATCCTTTGTACAACTCAAGTACCTAAGGTCATAAAATCAAGCCTATACAGGCTTTCTTATTCTAGTTGCAAAAATGTTATGTGCCTTAAATATGTTTTTCACATTTAAAAACTAATAAAAGAAAATACGTTATTTTTCTAAAATAAATATTTCTAAAAACTAAATATCTAAAATATAAAACTAAAAGTTTGTAACTGGAATTTATTTTTGCTCAGAAAATCCAACAATAGAAAATATTTTAAAAAATTACATTAATAAATTTTTTTAACTTTTACATACACGGAAAAAAGTAAACTGTAATATTGACTCGGATTCCGGTTAATTTTTATAGTTTCAAACAGTAAAGCGGACATCGGGGTGGCAAAAATATAAATATTACTAGAACTTAATGTAGAAAGTATAAAAGCCACAATTTATAATTTAATATCCAAAATAAGTGATTAATAGCTGTCACTATAGTAAATAACGACTCTTTCATCTTAAAAAATTACAGTTTCAAACAGTAAAAATTGCCATTTCAATATATAGTCCATATTATGAAGAGAAGGGGAACTCAGATGAAAGAGAAGGGGGTCTCACTCTGAGAGAATTTAACATTTGAAACAATAAAAATTATACTTTTAAAATGTACATTTTACCAGTCCAAGCAAGTCAATAATTACAGTTTGATTTTTAGCGTTGCGTTTAAAATTTACCATTTTACTTTGTAAATATTGACGTTGCTTGTATTAAAAATTTACTGACTTTATTTTATGCTTTTTACATATCATAAGATTATTTTTTAGGTACCAAATGATAAATATCAAAGTCTGAATTCTTAATTATTATCCTTAAACATTTTAGACATTTACATAGCGAATATTACTGTTTGAAATAGTATTTTCTTCCATGTAAAGAGTAAATTATAACGTTTAAATTGTAAATATTATAAAGTGAATAGTAAAATCACGATTTTACTGTTTGAAATGGTAATTTTTAGCAGTTGATCATTATTTATTATAAATCGACTGTTATTTATTACAGTTTACTTTTTTCCGTGTAAGGTAAGACCCAGTTATTGACACTGTCCTAGTTATTTGACAATTGCAATTTTATTCTAATTAAAAAAAAAATTTTTTTTCGATCGTAAAGCACTCTCTGATGCTGCGCATCATGAGTCGTGCAAAAAAAAAAGTTCTCAAAAAATCAATTATTTATTTATTTATTTATTAATAATATATGTAATTGTAATGAGGTTGGCAATAGCCTAATCGGCTCGGTACCTGCATTTCGAAAGAGTGGGAGCAGGGTTCGATTCCGGCGCGCACCAATATTTTTCAATGATTATAAACTAAGAATATGTGCGTTTCATTGCCAGCCTCTGTACCGGTCGGGTTTTCTGTGGTTTTCCCATATAGTTATGGAGGTAAAATGTCATTATAGAAGTACCTCCATACTATTTAAGACCGTAATGCAAATGCAGGTACTGATTATAACGCGTAAGTCGGCCACAGTCGCAGCACATGTGTGTCGGGCATGAAAGAAAAAATCCCGACATGCAGGGGGGTGGGGACGAAAAAGTGGTTGAGAGTTATAATGACGGGGTTGAGAGATTATATTGCGGAGAAAAAAGTGGAGAGACAATAATTCCCCACCCTCCCTTGTAAAACACTCTACAGTGATACAAGTAAAACCATCCTCAATTATAACCTCAATTTACAATTTTCAGAAGTCAGTAGAGATTAGATAATCATAGATTTTCTTTTTAAATATTTCCAAGGTAGTCGCAATTACTATATCAGCTGGTAACTTTTGCCATAGACGTATTGCCGAAATTAAAAATGAATACTCAAAATGTAAAGTAGAAAAACTAGGAATCAATTAATTTACATTGTTGTTTTTACTCGCTAATCTTTCTGAGCGCCTAGCATCGTCTTCTATAAATAATTCCCTTAAGTAAATAGGTTTTCTAGTATCTAGCAACTTATAGAAATATGTAGCCAGAAAATATCGCGTGCCTAATGCCAAAATGGCGTATAATTTTTAACTTTCCGTTAAGGTGTTTTTCATTCTATGCATACATATTATGGATTTTAACACCAATTTTACGCAACGGTATCGGTGGTTTGAATTTTTAGACGAGTAGAGCATACCTACGCTTGCGCTTAAAGTATACAATTAAACAAAAATATATCTTTTATTGCAGCTATTGCGGACAAGGTATTATTATAATAATTCGAAGTTAAAAAATACTAGAAAAAACTAATATTAAAATACGGAAAGTTTATTGGGGTACAATTCCTGCACCTTCTATACGTGCATCTTTTACATTTTCGTCTGAAAAAAAAAAAGAAATTTACAAAAAATATCAACATTTTAGTACGCGAAAAAATTTTTAATTCATATGCTTTTTTAATCATTGGTCTGTCCAAGATAATGAAAATTTCAAGGTTACTACCATCGAAAATGTTGACTTTTAAAAAATTTTTTTTATACAAATTTTCTCCGAACAATTTTGAAGACTATTTTTCGAAATTTTGAAAAATCCTGATTTTTTTTATACGCCCTTTTGGCTTTAGACCGACAATGTCTTAAAGCCAAAAGGGCGTATATCTTAAGATACGCCCTTTTGGCGTTAGTACGTCAAAAATTTTCTTTCTGCAGATCTTTACATTTCGAGCGATTCTAGAAAGAATGGCAAAAAAAAAATTTTTTATACGCCCTTTTGGCATAAAACCCTATCTAACTGCTGTAATACGCCCTTTTGGCATTAGGCACGCGATATATTCTCCTGGATTTAACCGATAACCATTTCAATTTGGATCGATAAGGGGTTATATGTTCATCTCGTTTGATATTAAAAATAAACCTTATTGCACAGTTTACTGCACGCTGCAATTTTAAATCATTATCAGCATTTGAATCGATTAGTAAAACCGAACAATAATCTATCAAAGGAAGAATCGTAGCCGAAACCAATAATTTTCTGATATCTGAATTGAAAAATATTTTTCATATAACCTGCATTGAAAATGTGAGTTTCAATGCCTGTTGAGCCAACCGAAACTAGACTATTTCAGACCAATGCGACTGTGCCGGGCAGGTATCAATTATTTTTCTGCCCTCCGGCCGGAAAGTGGCAACTTTCTGGCCGCTGCGCTAAACAAAGTTGCCACATTCCGGCTACGTCGAGCAGAAAAATAGTATACACACCTTGGCCAGTAAATAAGAAAGCCTCAGATCACATGTTTGTCAACCTCGGCTTCGCCTCGGCCAACAATTACATGTGATCTGAGACTTTTCTTATTTTACTGGCCTAGGTATGTAATATACTATCTTCCCGGCGGACAGAAAATGAAGATTTTCTGTCCGCGAGGTGAAGTTGCAGCTTTATTTTCAATCCTATCAATTGTTTGTTTATTTTATACCTTTATAATTGTCATTCTAACCGTTAACTGTACTGACATATTATAATTCTGTTATTAAGCATAAATAAGAATGATAAAAGAAAACTTGTCAATTTACGAATAATGTTTGGTAAAAAATAAACTATTACTTTCTATTTTATTATAAGTTTCATAATAAAATGGTATTTTCGCTGTTCGTCTGAAACTATCTAGTTCTGGTTGGCTCCAGACATTGAAACTAGCATTTTTAATGCAACTTATATGAAAAATATAATGTGTGACGCGGGATGAAACACGATTTCAGAACGAGTGATGCCAGCCCTCGCTTCGCTCGGGCAGGCAACTTCACTGGTCTGAAATCGTTTTGTTTCATCCCTAGTCACACAATATACTATCTCTCACTTTTAAGCAATATAATGCAGAATTTATCTTTTTCATAGTATGAGAAATTAGTATATTACACACCTAGGGAAGTAAAGTAAGAAATGTCTCAGATCACATGTAATTGTTGGCCGAGGCGAAGCCGAGGTCAACAAACATGTGATCTGAGGCTTTCTTATTTACTTCCCGTGGAGTGTATACTATTTTTTTGTCCGACGAAGGCGGAAAGCGGCAACTTAGTTTAGCGCAGCGGGACGAAAGTTGTCACTTTCCGCCCGGAGGGCAAAAAATGAGTTTTCCCAGATAGATAATTATTTATGTATAAACCAAGGCATTTAGTTGAATTAATATAAGGTAATTTTACATTATCGATAATTATGGATGAAATTATCTTAAAATTTATAATTCAAAAATTATAATTAGGGTAAGTGTGGGTATTACTGCAGTTTTTTTCGTAAGTCTCACTTCGAAAGCATTTTTATAAAATTTTCTCAAGATAATAATAACTTTTTTTTCTTAAACAAAAGTTTGACTTATTATTAACCCAAAATAAAATCAACAATAAGAGAAACAAATATTTTCGTTAAATAATAAGCATTTAAAAAGAAGTCTAAATGCATGTATTACTGCAGGTCTTAAAGTAGCTTGCTCCTATTACTGCGTGTCCATTACTGCAACTAATCCAGTTACTGCGTACCTATTACCGCAGAACGGCTATATTTTAGGATTTACTTAAAAATGAACAAAAATTTATCAAAAATAAAATTTATTAGTTTAATGTAATAACAAGAATTCTTCATAATCTAAATAATAAGTAACACAGCCTTAACGTATTATTAATTGACCAGAATTCGTAAATTTTAATTGATGTAATCTTACAATCTACTGATTATTGCTTTCCTGGACTTGCCTCGACTTCTTATTTTTTTGTTTATTAACTTTTGATTTTTTATTAATTTTATCCATAGTTTATTTTTCACTTCAAGACAACTTGATTCCCGCACTTATTTAGAGACTAGAATAGCCGTGTTTATATCCGCAGTAATAGGTACAGACATATACAAATAGAGGCGCTTCTATTACTGCAGTCGACTGAGAAAATTGCAGTATTACACGCACATGCGGTTTTTCGGTACCAATTACTGCATGCTTAATTAAATAAATTTTACTGATGAAAATGTAATTTTTATTAATTATTTGATTCTAAAAAAGGGTTATCTAACTTCTAAATGTAAAAAATATATTAATTAGGTCATTTATATAAAGAAAAAGACTTTTTACGACCACCTCTTTTTACACTGAAACTCTTAAAAAAGATAAAATTATTCACTTCTGTAACTACTTAATTTTTATTAATTAATAACAAATTGAATAATTGTCTTACTTATAAAACCACTATGCAGTTATTTTCCGAAAGGTTTAAATTAACAGAAATAATTTTTTTTTAATCAAAAAAGTCATAACCCATTTATTGATAATTAAAACAAGAAAATCTGCAGTAATACCGACACCTGCAGTAATACCCACACTTACCCTATTAATTTATTAGAGTTGATTTGTTTTTTTTTTTTTTAATTACAATAAAATTGCAAGTGTCAATAACTAGGCCAGTGTCAATAACTGGGTCTTTTATCTTATGTAAATTTTTAACTTCCCGCTAAGAAATTCAAAGATTTTCAAAAATCGGGAAGTTATTGTTTTCACCCCGTTTTGCAAAAATCGAGTTTTCATCAGATCTCCACGTTTGAAGGTCACAGGAAGCTTCCCTGACTATCCCCGCGAGGTTGTCATGGTGTCTGTATGTATGTGTGTATGTATGTGTGTGTGTGTGTGAAAGTATGTGAACCGCTTATAACTTTTGAACGGCTTGACCGATCTCATCGCGGTTGGTGCCATTCGAAAAGGCTTGACCAAACTTAGATTTTGAAAACTATTTGGACCGATTCAGATCAATAGATTTTGAGAAATCTTAAAAAAACTGAAAAAAAAAATTTTTTTCAAATGTGGTTTTTTTGGAATAACTTTTAAACGGCTTAAAGGTTCAATTCCAAAAACTAATCAGCTCTTAACCTCAAAAAACCACGTCGACCGCCACCAGTCCGGTCAAAATCGGTTGATTCGTTCGAGAGATATCGTGAACGAAAGAAAACCAAAAAAAGCGTTTTTTCGGAATAATTCCAAAATTCCTAGCGCGATCAATTCAAAATTTAAGATTCTTTGTGAGGCTTGAAAAACTGCGTCGAATGCTTCTAACCGCGTAAAAATCGGTTTATTCATTCAAAAGTTATTGCGGTTTAAAAATTCAAAAAATAGTGTCTTATCAAATCTTTATCAGACTTTTGAGCTCGAAGAGCTCAAAAGCATAGGAAAGCAATCTCTTTGAGCTCGGAGAGCTCAAAATAACCCATAAATTGTATTTTTGAGCTCGAAGAGCTCAAAAACGTCATTGGTGCAATTTTAAGCGCCTAAGTATGGAATTAGCGGGAAGTTGCAGGGATGACCTTCAGGGTCAACCGTTTTCCCAATTTTTTATGCCATCAAATTTTGTAAAAATCAATTAAGGTTACCAAATGTCTGTTAATTTTAGTATTTTCTTTTTATTTAATACTCATGCTATTTTTTTTTTTATTCTTTCTATCAAAGAAGAAATCACAGACGACAATAACATTTTTTTCATCGAAACTTCGTGCTCTGGCGCCGCAGGAATAGAACTGGATGCAAGACAGTGTTGTTCTATTGAATCAGCAGCGAAGATGAATCCCAAAATGAGGATATATTTATTAATCCTAAGTCCTTCTGAATACTCACCAAGAACAGAAGAATTATTAAGCAACTTGGAAGAATACAAAAACATTGTTGTAAGGAGAATTGATATGGAAGACTATGTCAAGAACACGCCACTAGCAGACTGGTGGCAAAATGGCGAACTAACAACAAGCAAATGGCCGAAACATCACATGTCCGATGTCCTCCGTTACTTGACACTCTGGAAAGTCCCTGGAATTTACATGGACCTCGATGTGGTCACGCTTTCGTAAATTATTTTAGTAATTATTTAATTTAAGATAAAATTATTGATTTTTATTTTGTATTTAACATTAGGTCCTTTGAAAAATTGAGAGATTTTGTCGGTGCTGAAGATGAAGACACGATAGCTTCTTGCGTGATGAGCTTCGGAGGGTCAAAAATTGGTAGGGAAGTTGCTGATGCTTGTATAAATGACTTGAAGAATAATTTTCGAGGTGATGTTTGGAGGAATAATGGACCTGATGTTATCACGAGAGCTTTAGAACAAATTTGTGGGAAGGCTGTAAGTTTTTTTTTAAGTTATGACAATTTAATTATAACACTGAAGTTAGCCGACGTTTTTAATTTTTTTTATTTTTTATTTATTAATTGAATTAGAATTAAAAAATATTTTTAAAAAATTGCAGTTGTAGTTTTTAAAGTTTTTTTTAGAAATTACACTTTTTTTTTATTTCTTTGTAATAATTTTTTTAGTAAAAAAAAATTCTAAAAATTTTTAGATGTCGGCTAACTTAATTTTCATCAATTAATGATTTATTATTTATTATTGTAATGTAGATTACTAATGAGACACATAGCTGTAATGGCTTCACAGTATTTTCGCCTTGGGAGTTCACGCCAATTTACTACGACGACTGGACAAAATATTTTGAAGCTGAAAATAAAGATGAAACGTTGAAATTGATCAACAAGTCTTTAGCTGTTCATATTTGGAACAAAATGAGTCATTTGCAGCCGGTTAAAGTTGGAAGTCAAGTTCCTTATGGAATTATTGCTAGTCAGTTTTGTCCTAAAATTTATAATAATTGTGGTCCTTGGTTTTAAATTTAACATAAAGTAGAGCCACCGGTTTTGGACACCTTAATGCTAGTTTTGGACACTTTGAAATTTAATGATTGAAAATTGTAATGTTAAAATTATATTTTCATGGAATTTTCATTAGAATCTATATTATTAAGGGAATAAGAAAAATTTTGTTTCCTGGATAGTCCTATGATAAAATTAGATTTTTTAGTAAAATTTCTATATCTTTAGATATATAATTAAGAAATGACCTTGTATCTTGTAAACTATTGACATTCTTAAAGATATGAGCTCATCCTGATGTTACACTCATCGAGACCTTTCATTTGAATACCCACATCAATTTTTCATATATTTTATATATTTATATATATTATATATATGTATGTATGAAAAATATATCAAAAATGCAAGTGAGTACTTAAATGAAAGCTCTTGATGAGTGTAACATCAGTATGAGCTTATATCTTTAAAAACGTTTATATTTAAGAAATTACATTGTATTTTGTCACCTATTGAGATTTTTAAAGAAATAAGCACACCCCGATGTTACACTTATTGAAACCTTTCATTTGAGTACCCACATCAATTTTTCATATATTTATATATATATATATATATATATATATATATATATATATATGTATATATAAATAAATATATCAGAAATGTAAGTGGGTACTTAAATGAAAGCTCTTGATGAGTGTAACATCGGGATGAGCTTATATCTTTAAAAATGTCAATAATTAAGAAATTACCTTGTATTTTGTGAAATATTTACATTTTTAAAGATATAAGCTCACCCCGACATTACATTCATCGAGACCTTTCATTTGAGTACCCACATCAATTTATCATATATTTTATATATTTATATATATATATATGTATATATGAAAAATATATCAAAAATGCATGTGGGTACTCAAATGAAAGCTCTTGATGATTGTAACATCAGGATGAGCTTATATCTTTAAAAACGTCAATATTTAAGAAAGTACAGTGCAATTTAACAAAAGTCATTTAATAAATAAAAATTTTAATTTTCTATAGTTCACAAGTCACGGCAGTCACGTAGTGACTGCAAGATTGCTAGTGTTTATAAAATAATTTGGACATGAAATGTCCAAAAACGGTGCTTCTACCCTAATTTTTATTTAATCATCACCAAGGTCCTGATGGTCAATGCTTGATGAGTCAATAACATCTTCACAATTGCCAAATTTCCAATTGCCATATTAGTAAAAAAAAATATTTTCCCAAAAAAATTAGTAATTTTATAAGAAAGTTTTTTAATTTACCAAATTTTTGAGAATTTACTATTTAAATTTTTCTCAAAAATTAGTTGAAGCATCTTCTATATATCTACATATATCTGAGCCAACTCTGATTACCAAGTTAGTCTTCTTTACATTATTCTTTTTACAATAAAAATGATCAATAAATTAACCATTAAATAAAAAACTTATTTTAATTACTTTAAGTACAGTCAAACCTCGTTATAAAACCATCAAAGTCTCTCTCAAATTATCTCAATTTTTCATTAATAAAAAAGAAAGCAAATAGTTTAATAAAAAAATCCAACTGTCCTCAAAGTAACTTAGTAATTTATTAAATTAAATACAAATAATAAATATATTTCAATTAATTTTTATTTAAATTTTCTTTGATCGTTAGTGTCTTATTCGCGATGGCGTTTTTTAATTTTTCAATTAGATAATTATCGAAATAAAATATAAAAATGAACGTTGATCAATTTAGCACTATAAATTGAATTAAAAAATATACAATATAATAATATTGATAGATTTATTATTTACCAAAATAATAATAATAAAAAATAAATAAATCAACAACTAAAACCCTCGAAATTAAATGGTAAATAATAATAATAACAAATAGGAATGTAAACACAAACAGATTTTTTTTTAATAAAAAAATCTGAGTAGATTAATTAGAGTAATTAATTAATTAATTAATTAATAATTAATTAGAGTAATTGGCACTAAACTGAATTATAAATTGATCAACTAATTTTACACTTATATAAACAAATTATCAATAATTATTAATTAAGAATAATAATTAAAGCGATGGGCAAAAAGCGATTAGGCGATTAAGCACCGAAATAATTAGATAATTCTTATTTTTATGCCGATCGTATATAAAATATGGCTCGTACTATCATATCATATCATACATCAGAGATCCGACCATCTTGGTCGTTGTACACTGCAGCAAGTACTTAAGATAATTAATAATAATTACAGTAATAATCATTACCAATATTCATCTTATAGTAACTTTACTCAAAGCTCAACGTTTAATGTAACATCGATTATCCAGACCTCATTTTTTTTTTTTTTTTTTTTTTTTTTTTTTTTTTTTTTCCAGATTAACCATTAATCATATTATAAACATGATTAATTATAATTATTATTATTTATTACAAAGCCTTGTACAAATTAGTGTCTTTAAATTATGCCCCTGCGTCTATTATAAATTATATCGTTCATCATTTTATTTAATATAGTTTTGTATTTATGTTTTTTACACACAATACGTGGATTATGTGTGAGTGTGTGTCTTGCATAATTGTACTTCGCATTTACGACTAAAAAAAAAATTACTTCAAAAACATAACACGTATTAGGTACATCACAATGACATGAAAATTAAGTTAACCGACATTTAAAAATTTTTACTATTGTTTTTAAATGAAAATTTTTATACAAAAAAATAAAAAAAAAAAATTACTTTTAAAAAACTTGTAAAAATTTTAGTGCAATTTTTAATAAATATTTTTTTGTTCCAATTTATTTAATAAATTTTATTAAATAAAATTTATTCAATAATTTATTTATTTTTTATTTAATAAATTTTTTAAATATTTTTATTAAATAAAGAAAAATTTTTACAATTATTTTTAATAAAAATTTTTATACAAAAAAATTAAAAAAAAAAAATTCACTGGTAAAACTTTAAATGCAATTTTTAATAATTTTTTTTTTGTTCCAATTTATTAAATAAATTTTATTAAATAAAATTTATTTATTTTTTTAATATATTTTTATTTAAAAAAATTTTTAAATATTTATATTGAATAAAAAAAAAATTTTTAATAAATATTTTTTTTGTTCAAATTTATTAAATAAAATTTATTAAATAGTTTTATTAAATAATTTTATCACATAAAATTTAATGAATAAAATTTATTCAATATTTTTATTACAAAAAATTTGTTGAATAAAATTTATTCATTTTTAAATATTTTTTATTTAAAAAAATTTTTAAATATTTATATTGAATAAAAAAAAAATTTTTAATAAATATTTTTTTTGTTCAAATTTATTAAATAAAATTTATTAAATAGTTTTATTAAATAAAACTTATTAAATAATTTTATTACAAAAAATTTATTCAATAATTTTATTGAAAAAAATTTATTGAATAAAATTTATTAAATAATTTTGAGTAAAATTTATTAAATAATTTATTTAAAAAATTTTTCTATTTAAAAAATTTTTTAAATATTTTTATTAAAAAAAAAAATTCTCTAAATTATAAATGTCGATTAACTTTAGTTTTATCCCAATGACGCAGGCTCACTAGAATTATAGACACACAATTGCTAAAATCTTGGCTCATTATCATCAAACTTACCTCACACTCAAAAATGGATTTAAAAAAAAAATTTACCTACTTGTATAATTAATTATCACACTCATACATTACACCGAGATTCATTTTTAATTATAAACATAAATTAGATTACAACTGACTAATACAATGACGAAACAATTACGTGTCTTTATTTAAATAATTTTTATTGATTAATAAACTCTAATCGCTACAAAATTTTAAAAATTGTTGAGCCAAAATGAATATCAAAATACTTTTACACCATAATCCAGTGGCATATTACAAAAAAGTATGTCTGATTTTTTTTATTTTATGAAAATTAATTAGATTCATTTTTAAAATAAATTTTATACAATTTAATGACAATCACTTGAGCCTTTTTAAACTGAAGTTGCGTGTAGTGACAAGACAAACACCACACATAAGTATTTTTATTTATTTTTTTTTTTTCTATTTTTACGGCCAGTTTTTTAATCCGAGATAAAATTTTATCTCGGATTAAAAAACTGGCCCTTAATGTTAATGAGAACGAAGTAATTTATTTTGTATAAAAAACAATTTAAAATATAGTAAGAGTTTACCGAGTTAGGCCTGATTATTTTTAAACGGTAAAAAAATTAAACATATTGACAAAATAATTTGGAGTTTGAAATAATCTCGACAAGATAGCCGTGAAATGTCTGAGTCGTACAAATTGAATGCCAACAATGAAATGTAGACAAAAATAAAAAAGACGCGTGATGAAAAAAAAAATCGGGTATCGCAGACAATAGTCTCGGTGATAGTCTCTATCGCCGAAGGCTAAATACCCAGCGAATAATAAAATTTAAGGTAGTTGTCGTGGTTAAGGCCTAGCGTCAGAAAATTATGAAATTTTTTTTATCGAAAGATAAAATATATTAATAATAATTTTTATTATTTTAATAATAATTAAAAAAAAAAAAATTAGAATAAAAATAATTTTTATAAAAAATTTCTTAAACAAAATAAAATATAATAATATATTAATAATTCACCACCAAAATTTCAGATTAATTCACCATACTGTTTTTGAGTAATTAATTTTCTAAATTGCATTTTTTATTTTACACGTAAAGATAATATAGAGAGATAGTAAAGTTATTGTAATAAATTTATTTACATCACTCGAGTGGTACGAAAGATTTCATACTAGCTTTACCATATCTCTATATAATACCTCTACGTGTAAAAAATGAAATTAAGAAAATTAATTACTCAAAAACCGTGTGGTGAATTGATCTGAAATTTTGGGGGTGAATTATTAATATATTATTATATTTTATTTTGTTTAGGAAATTTTTTATGAAAATTATTTTTATTCTGAGTAATTTTTTTTTCTGAAATTATAATAATAATAATAATATTCCTAGTTTCTTAAAATTTTTATTATTATCATTATTATTATTTGGGATTAAAATTAAAAAAATTGGGAATAATATTAATAATAATAATTTTAAGGGACTAGGATTATTATTATTATTATTTGGGAATAAAATAAAAAAATTGGGAGTAATAATATTAATAATAATAATAATAATTTTAAAGAACTAGGATTATTATTATTGGTTTTATAATTATGATTATTAATAATTGTTATTATTAATATTATTATTCCCGACTTTTTTAGTTTTAATCTCTAATAATAATAATAATCCTAGTTCCTTAAAACTATTATTATTATTTGGGATTAAAATTAAAAAAATTGGGAATAATAATATTAATAATAATAATAATTTTAAGGAACTAGGATTATTATTATTAATATTATTTTTCCCAACTTTTTTAATTTTAATAATAATAATAATCCTAGTTCCTTAAAATTATTATTATTATTATTTAGGATTAAAATTAAAAAAATTGGGAATAATAATATTAATAATAATAATTTTAAAGAACTAGGATTATTATTATTAATATTAATTTTCCCAACTTTTTAAATTTTAATATCTAATAATAATAATAATAATAATAATAATAATAATAATAATAACAATCCTAGTTCCTTAAAATTATTATCATTATTATTCCCAACTTTTTAAAGTTTAATCTCTAATAATAATAATAATAATAATAATAATAATAATAATAATAATAATAATAATAATAATAATAATAATAATCCTAGTTCCTTAAAATTATTATTATTATTATTATTATTATTATTATTATTATTTGGGATTAAAATTAAAAAAATTGGGAATAATAATATTAATAATAATAATTTTAAGGAACTAGGCTTATTATTATTCCCAACTATTTTAATTTCTACCTCTAATAATAATAATAATAATAATATATTTTTTTTCGATAAAAAAACATTTAATAATTTTCTGACGTTAAGCTTTAACTATGACAACTCCCTTAATAAATAAAGACTGGGGCATTGAACATTACGCGCGCACTAATTAAAAACGATTTGTTTTTTGATTATAAATATATTCCCGAGGATCACATAAGATAACTGCGCCGCGATATTTATTTATCAATAAAATTATCATTACTCCATATGCATGTATGTGATTACTGATTACATTCCTTTGTACAAGCTGTGCGCGCGTTGTTATGGATACGATGATAAATGTACTCTATATAATTCATCAGTCAAAATTCCAATGACTCTTGTCTTTTTATACAAACAGCTAGACACTCACTTCTTTAACGGCTTAAAAATGTTCAACGCCGTGCATCACATTCAGGTCAATATAAAGCGTTGAATAATCTACAAATAAATATTCATTATTTTATTTACAAGATAAGTAAACTTAATAACACTAGTTTACAAGTGACAAATTCAGAGCTTTATTTTAAATCTTATCTGATTTACGGGCTAGAAATTATTCAATTTTTTTCTTTTAATATATTAAATCACAAACAAATAAAGTTATAAATATGTAAGTTTAATTAATGATTTTCAAACATTCGCTTTAGATATTTATTTAAAAAGGTTTGTGAACTCTATACATTTTTTTATTTTTTTTATTTTATCTTAATTATTATTCTGAAAAATTTTATGTAAAAAATTATTATTTGTAAACTAGTGTAAGTGTAATTATAAAAATGAATACCTGCACATAAATGTGCTAGAGTTTGTCTTGGAATAGGAAGAGATTGTTCGTAGCTGCTACGGCAACTACATTTTCCGAAGGATGCCATGCAGTATGCAGAATTTTCTTGTTGAAATCTAGACAATCGACGCTTATTTCATCCTTTTTACGTTTACCTCCCGTACAAACCTAATTAATAATTTAATTTATTATTACAAAACTTATTAATTATTAATTAATAGGACTATAAGATTTTTTTCTCGTTTTTTCATTAATTAAATAAATTCTAATTAATTTTTCTTTTAAATTAATCTTATTTAATTTTAAATACTCTCTATTGATGTATATTGCCAACAGGCGTATGTTAATAAATAAATAAATAAATAAATAAATAAATAAAATAGTTAATTAATTAAGGAGGTATTTTGGTCTAGAAGCATTAATTTCAGGTAATTTTTTTAAGTGCTGTAAAAAAAAGGCAATCAATATTTTTACTGTCCATTTTTTTATAAGTTATTTACTAACATTATAAAAATACAGAAAAAAATAAAAAAATTAAAAAAGATGAAAATTCAAAAAATCAGCTGATAAAGCAGTGGGGTCTCAAAAAATTGACAAAAAATACCCACGATTTCAACTCTCCTAGTAATTTGAACCAAAAAAATAAAAAAGATTATTAATCTAGAGTATTGTTGCTATGGCTGAAACTACGGAAAATTTGAAAAAAAAAAAAATTTTCACAAAATGGCTACTGCCTGAAAAAAAAAAAATATTTTTTTTACTACTTTTTTTGAATTTTTTAAAAATAGTAAAAATTGAAATTTGGGGATAATTTTAGTTATTATAATTATTATTTATTTATTTAATTGGCCATAAAGTCAAAACTTTTTGCGGCCATCCAAAATTGATACAAAATTGATACAAAAAATCTTAATATAATATATAATATAATATAGCTCCACCCAAATCCCGAAAAAAATTTTTAAGTTATGAAAAATTCATATTATTTCATTAAAATTGTTATAAAATAAAAATAATAATAATAATAATTTTTGTAACAAAAAATGGAGCGATAATTTTGAAGTTGCTTTTTTTTCAGAAAAATTGTAAATGTGATACAATTATTATTATTATTTTTATTTTATAACAATTTTAATGAAATAATACAATTTTTTCATATTTTAAAATTTTTTTCCGATTACCGTTTCAGCCATAGCGACATTACTCTAAATTAATAATCTTTTTTATTTCTTTTGAATTTTTTGAATTTTCAACTTTTTTTATTTTTTTTCTGTATTCTCATAATGTTAATTAATAACATAAAAAAATGGAAAGTAAATTACCTGAAATTAATGCTTCTAAACTAAAGTAAAATAAGGTAAATGACCCAGTTATTGACACTGGCCTAATTATTGACACTTGCTATTTTTTTTTTAATTAAAAAAAAAAAACAAATCAACTCTAATAAATTAGTGAATATAATTTTTGAATTGTAATTTTTAAGATAATTTGTTTTTTGAGAAGATTTAATTTTCTAAATTAGAATAAAATAACTAGATCTTTTACCTTAGCCTCTTAAATAAAAAAATAAAATTGAAAAAAAAAAAATAGTACGGACCTTGCGTGGTTTTAGAAGTGTTTTTGGCTTGGCAATATCACGTGCCGCTTCTAAAGTAAGGTCACGCTTAGATGTTCGATCAAAGACACGGAAGAAATTGTTGTAAGAGCCGGTCATTATAGCCGAGTCATTGCCGCTCCAGCAACACTCGAACTTATCAAAAATGCAATCATTTTCATAAAGAGAACATAACTTTGATCTCAAATATTCGTGTACCTAAATAACAAATAAAAAAAAATGTTAATTATAATTTATAAAATTCTGATATTTTAAAAATAAAATATTTAAAAAAATAAAATATTAAAAATAAAATATTTTAAAAATAAAATATTTAAAAAAATAAAATATTAAAAAAATCAAAATATAAAAATAAAAATAAATACAAAAGAATAAAATATTTAAAAAAATAAAATATAAAAAAAAAAATATTAAAAAAAATAAAAAATTTTTAAAAATAAAAACAAAAAAATAAAATATTTTAAAAAATTTAATATTTTAAAAAATAAAATATAGAAATAAAAAAATAAAATATTTTAAAAATAAAAAAAAAATACTTACAGGATAACATTCAATAGGCTTTGTCTCCATGTGTAAGTCCCACACTTTGACACTGAGGTAGTCTCTACTGATCATGTAACGGCCGGAATTGCTTAACTTGACATCACTTATACTAGAAATAATTTCGGAGAAGAAGCTTCTATTTGTTGGGTCTTCAGGCTCCTCGAAAAGTTTGCTGTGACGATCGCAAAGAGCTGCAGATCTCATGTCACACAACCTTATCGTACCCTTACTGCTGCTGTAAACCAATAAATTACACTCAACAGGATGGAACTCTGCTGCGGTGATGACCTCCGTCAGCTCCTCCATATTCGCTGGCTTAATGTCTACAATATTAAAACTTTGATCAGTTATTTCCAGGTGCCAAAGATTTATTCTGAGGTCGTCGGCACTTAGGTACGTTTCTTGATCGCTGTTTACACTTATACTGTTAATGTGGTAGGTGTGGGCGTTTGCGAATATTCTTCTAGGAGAGGCTTCAACCATCAGCTCCATCGGCTTTATGGTTGGTACTCGCAAGGCAGTGATACACGCTGGATCACGTACTGCTCCGCTTTCCTCCTTGGTATTGTAGCCCTCGACTCTCTTGTCGCGCTCGCTAACTTTCCATAGTTTAATTGTCTTGTCATTTGTCGATAACAAAAAATGCGCCGGGTTTTTTCGTTTTAACCATCTTATTTTATTTATTTTTTCTTCTATCTCTAACGATTTTAGATAATCAAACTCGGGCTCATGACTTTGAAATGTACTGTACACGTTGTATTCACCTCGTCTTGGTATACTATTTTTACTCTGAAAATATTATTAGTTTGGTAAGTTTACTCTGAAAATATTATTAGTTTGGTAAGTATATTACAATGACAATTTATCTCAAATAATGGTCAATTGTTACAAGACTTTTAATATTTTTTTTTCAAACAGTTAGACTTATTACGTAATAAAATATATTTTTTTATAAAAAATTCTAACAAAATTATTTATACTAGCAACCTTGCAGTCACTATGTGACTGCCGTGATTTGTGAACTATAGTAATTAAAATTTTGCTTTAGTAAATAATGACTTTTGTTAAATTGCACTGTACTTTCTTAAATAATGACGTTTTTAAAGATATAAGCTCATCTCGAAGTTACACTCGTCAAGAGCTTTCATTTGAGTACTCGCATGCATTTTTGATATATTTTATATATTTATATTTATATTTATATATATATATATATATATATATATATATATATATATATGAAAAATATATCAAAAATTGATGTGGGTACTCAAATAAAAGGTATCGATGAGTGTAATGTCGGGATGAGCTTATATCTTTAAAAATGTCAATAATTCACAAGATTCAATGTAATTTCTTAATTATTGACATTTTTAAAGATATAAACTCATCTTGATGTTACATTCATCAAGAGCTTTTATTTGAGTACCCACATGCATTTTTGACATATTTTTCATATATACATGTATATAATATATATAAATATATGAAAAATTAATGTAGGTACTCAAATGAAAAGTCTCGATAAGTGTACCATCAGGATGAGCTTATATCTTTGAAAATGTCAATATTTCACAAGATATTTGTTAAATTGCACTGTATATTCTTAATTATCGACATTTTTAAAGATATAAGTTCATCCCGATGTTACACTCATCAAGACCTTTCATTCGAGTACCCACATGCATTTTGATATATTTTTCATATATATATATATATATATATAATATGTATAAATATATGAAAAATCCATGTGGGTACTCAAACGGAAGGTCTCGATGAGTGTAACATCGGGATGATCTTATATCTTTAAAAATGTCAATATTTCACAAGATACAAGGTCATTTCTTAATTATGTATCTAGAGATAGAGCATTTTCAAATGCAGCCTAAATACTTATCATAATAAATTGGCTTAATAATATAGATGTATACTCAAAAAATTCATAATTATTCTGACAAAAAAAAAAGTTTTTACAGAATATTTTAATAAAAATTTCAAGTCGTAAAACTTTGATAGCAATTACTAATCTAAAAATCTTAGATAATATAAAATAAATAGCCTCATAACTTTTCAACCACAAATATATAAACAAAAATATTTACTATAGGGTCTCGTTGGAAAATAACCACTCGTCCTCCCTTATCTCCCGTAGCCAGAAGATCCCCATCGTGATTAAATTCCACACATGAGATTATATCAGCTGAAAATAATCAATATTCAATATTAAATATTAATAAACATGACTATATATCAATAAATATTAATGAGAAGATATAAATATATTCTCTTACCATCAGTGACATCGTCCTCGAGTGTCCCCTTCACCTGGGAAAAGCACCACTGAATGTCACCATTGCCTGCAACAAAAACAATAAAATAAACCCTCTTTATTTTTCACCTGCTAAAAACTAAAAAGCAATTAAGATTTATCATATAAACAGCAAAGAAAAAATGTGAGGCTAGGATGCCCAGGCTTGAAAGCGATTTAAAATTACAGCATTAAATTAGTGCGTCTTTAAAAAATCTATTTATTTTATTATAAAATAAATAAATATCTAGGTGGTTATTTTTAAAATAATCTTTGAGAAATCTGATGGATTATTTAATTTATTTATTATATCCATAGAAGCCTACTTGAAGTTTCACCACAATCCATCATGTTATTAGACAGTCGCCACCGTCGTCTTGGTTGTCGTTGTCGACGACGAACACATCTGCACCCACGGTCGCGTTATGGCGGAGGGATGGAGGATTCCCTTTTTATTTTATTTTATTTTATTTCAATAGTCTTGTGTTGAAAAATCAGGAAATTAATTTTTACAACTTAACTAACATAAAGTCTAAATAAAAATAATAAAGAATGAAAAAAAAAATTAAAGGAGAGACTGAGACTCACTGAGTCAGAGAGAGGGTAGAGAAAGACGTCGAGAGCAAGATGGAGTATCTAACTTAGAGGGAGATACAATCACTCTATAAATTTTTTAGGTTAAAAAATTGACGCTTTGATTTTATTCCAGAATAATAATTATTTTAAAAAAAACCCCGGAATTTTTTTAAGTTAGCCGACAGAAAAATTTTTTATTAATTAAAAAATTCCACTTGTAATTTTAAAAATTTTTTAGAATGTGAAAAATTTTGTTTTAATTTTTTAAAACATTATTTTTCAATAAAAGAAATTATAAAAATTTTTAAATGTCGGATAATTTAATTTTAATTAAATTATCAACCTAGAATGATCCTAATAATTATCCTTTAGCGAAACAGTGCCAAGGATTTAAAAGACACTAACTATTTAAAGTATGCGGGCCAGGTGGTTGCTGCTCTATTATCTTGCAACGGCAACGTGGGAGTATGAAAGATAAAATATTTAATAAATAATTATTTATTTAAGTCTATTAATTAATTAATTAATTAATTAATTAATTAATTAATTAATGACCACCTTTACTTACCGGCCATTATTTATTTTTTAAATTGTTTTTTTTTTAACAAAATATTTTTTCTCTCTCTCGCTCTCTTTCTTTCTCACAAGCTCAGGGAAGGATGAGAGAGTGGGTGGAAATACGGACGACTTGCACCGGTCTCAGTCCGTCCTTTTTTTTTAATAAAAATTTATTTTTTTTTATTGGAGTTTAAAAATTAAATTTTATTTTATTTTTTAGCAAACTGAAATAATATTTTTTTAAAATTTAGGATTTATTTTATGGATTATTATTATTATTATTATTATTATTATTTTAGGACACACGAAGGTGTATTCACTTGTAAAACTAGTGTCACATATTCGCAACACGCATATTTATTTATTAATTATTTAGATTTTTTTTAACAAGGTATACTATTTAAAGTCACGCGTGTCCAACCACCATCACTACCCCACTTGCTACTCTTGTCGCAGTCTCAGTGTCACTGTTTTATATATTAAATGTGTACAACATGTACTATTACTAGTTTGTTGGGTTATTTTATTTAATAAGGTTCCTTTGGCTCGGAGGCACCAGCCAATTTTTATATTTTATAATATTGTATTGTATTGTCGCTCGCTGCGACGGCACACTCGCTAATTTGATCTCTATACGATTAATATGACGTCAAGCGTCAGACCAATGGTAATTTGTATTCGAGAAACGTTTGTTACAGCAATCGAACGCCAGAGGTGGATTTTATGTGCGTCTTTTATTCTATCAATGTCTACACCCCGCCATATTTGTCGAGCTACAGCCGGCTTACACGCCCTCTGGAGGTTTTCATGGAATTATACTGCCGCTAGCGCGCGTGGTAACTAAAAATATTTTTTATTATTATTGTTGTTATTTTTTATTGGGATTTTTTGTCTATTTTTTTTTTTTTTTTAGGGGATTAATTTGATTTTTAAATAAGAATATTGTGAAGATAATTTTTTTTTATACTGAGATTTGTTAATTTGTTTGGTGGGAATTTATAGTTTGCGCGGGAAGATTTGAAGTATATGTCGTGAAAAAATTTGAAAATTTAAATGAAAATGAAGTTAGCCGACATTTCAAATTTTTTATTGAAAAAATTTTTAATTAAAAAAAAAAAAATTGTCACATGTAAAAAACTTAAAAAACTATAAGTGCAATTTTTTAGAAAAATCTTTTTAGTTGTAATTTAATTAATAAAAAAAATCAAAAATTTTTACACCTCTCCTAACTTCAGTGTCATGAAAATTTGAATTTGAAAAAATTTTATGGTAATTTTCTTTAATATTTATGAAAATTAAGAGCCGACATTTAAAAATTTTTAGAATTTTTTTTTATTGAAAAAATTGAAATTCAATTTAGCAGATAGGTATTCAATAATTTTAAGAATTTTTGTAACGAATAAATTATAGCAAAAAAAAATTGACAAGTAGAAATTTTAAAAATTAAAAAATGCAATTTTTTTTTAATAATTTTTTTGCACAAATTTGTTTGTTAAAAATAATTAAAAAGCAGTTAATGGACAGCTAACTTTAATGTCATTTGAAAAAATTACAAAAAAAATCATTTGTAAAAAATTTAATAAATTACACGTGTAATTTTTTAGAAATATTTTTCAGTTATAATTTAATAAATGAAAAAAACAACAAAAAATTAAAAACGTCGTCTAACTTTAGTATTATTTAATATTTGGTTGATATTTTGGGAAAAATTAAAAAATAAGTAAGTAAAAAAAAATTACACTGAAGTTATGAAGAAAATTATGAATTTTTTTTAATTTTATAACAATAAAATTATTATAAAAAAAAATTTATTAAAAAATTCTACATGTGAAAATTAAAAAAAATTGTAAGTGGGAATTTTTATAAACATTTTTGTTTAATGAAAATTTATTTAGCATGATAATTAATTTAGCAGATATTTAATCATTTTTAGAAGTTTTTTAACAAATAAATTGTGGCAAAAAAAAATTTTAACATTTAAAAATATTAAAAAATTATAAATGCAATTTTTTAAAAATGATTTTTCTGAAAAAATTTATTTGTTAAATAAAATTAAAAATTCATTAAGTGACTGCTGATTTTAATGCCATTAATTTAGTTTATATTTGATAATTTTTTTAATAAAAAAATTATAGCAAAAAAAATGACAAAAAAAAATTGACGTTTAAAAATATTAAAAAATTATAAATGCAATTTTTTAAAATTGATTTTTCAGATAATTTATTTGTTAAATAAAATAAAAAATTTATTAAGTGACTGCTAACTTTAATATCATTACTTTAGAAGATATTTGATGATTTTAAGAATTGTTTTAATAAATAAATTATGGTATAAAAAAAAGAAAAAAAAATTGACATTTAAAAATTTTAATAAATTAAAAATGCAATTTTTTTAAAATAACTTTTTGGAACAAATTTGTTTGTTAAAGAAATTTAAAAAATTGTAAAGTGACACCTAAATTTAATGTGATTTTTTTATTGTAATTGATTTATATATTATAAAAATTTACAATTGACAATTAACTTTAGTATCATAAAAAAAAACTTTTTTTTAAAACTATCTAAATTTCATAAATATTATTTTAAAAGGTAATTGTTTATTTTCAGTTTTTTTTTTTGCTATAAAAAATCCAAAAATAACATTATTAATTTTTTTCGCTATAAAAAATCCAAAAATAACATTAATAACTTTTTTTTCATTTTAAAAAATCATAATAGCTAATTTTATTTGATATTTTCATAAAATAATTAAAAAAATTTTGTAAATTTTTGAAAATTTCATAAATTTTCAGGTTACATATTTTTAAATCATATTCTGCAAAAAAAAAAAAAAAAAAAAAAAACTGCATCTAAACAATAACTCTAAAAGTAAAATGAGTGAGAGTTAAAATTACATAATTTAAAATTTAAAATTATAATAAGGAAGAGTCTTTAATCTACAATCTCTAATGTAATTTATATAACAGCTTTTATATAAGTAATAAAACAACAATACTTCTCAGTTTGCTCATTAATAAGTAATAAGTAAATAGGTAATAAAAAAGTATCTTCTAAATATTTTAATTAAAAAAAAATATTCTTCTCTGTATCTGTTTATAAAACAATAATTTTTTATCAAGGTTAAATTAATTATCCTCTTATACCCAGACAATAAATTGACAAATAGAGCCGAGCGTTCACAGGCTAAAATAACAGTTATTTAAATAATCACCCGATTAGTAAGTAGTTATTAAAACAACGCTAAAAATAAAAAAATGAATGATAATAAATAAAAATGATTTGCAGAAAAAAAAACTACTGGATCCCTTTTGAGAAGACTATAAGCCAATTTAGTCTAGTGCTAATGAAGGTGAAGATCGTGATACGAAGTAGTCCCTACACCACATACTCACGATATCACTAAATTGAGACGGACGTCGTCGTAATTACCCAGGAGTTCATTGAGCTTGTCACGTAACTCTTCGAGGGAAGAAAAGAGCGGGCCACGGTCTCTCAGCTGATGGGGAGCGAATCGACGGCTCGATCGAGCAGATCTTGGAGAACTTGGCGAAGAAACAAACTCTTTAATTTCCATTGCAAAATTAAAACAATAAACTCACGAAAAATAAAGAAGAAATGATAAGTGAAGCTATGACTCGAAAATAAATAAATATTTTATTTTATATATGACAGATCCTCTTCTTAAATCGCTCGACAATGGACTGAAGGCTGAAAATGCTCGGGAGATACAGAGTAGTTGGATTGCAGAGATAAATAATATAATAAATAAGAGTCACTCGAGCATATTAGAAGATGCACGCTAATCAACTACTCTACTTCGTTATTGACAAGCCATCTGCACACATCTATATGTTGCAAGAGACGCCATTTGCTTCACTCTTTCATACCGTCGTTTAACGTTCTCTAAAATCTGTCTCAAGTTTGTAATAATTTGATTATTTGCTAAAAAATCTATATATACTTATCATAAATTTACTATCGGTGAGAATGATATGAAACCTTGAAAAGGCACAAATTCAAATCAAGACCTTTGCAATGACACTAAATTTTACTAAAAAAAAACGAAGATCATATGACTATCCTGGATAAAAATTTTTATTATTCTCTTAATAATATATATAGATGAATTTTGTTAAATTGAACTATACTATCTTAAATATTGACGTTTTTAAAGATGTAAGCTCATCTGGATGTTAGACTCGTCAAGAGCTTTCATTTGAGTACCCACATGTATTTTTGATATATTTTTCATATATTCATATATATAGTATATATAAATATATGAAAAATTGATGTGGGTACTCAAATGAAAGGTCTCGATGAATGTAATGTCGGGATGAGCTTATATCTTTAAAAATTTCAATAGTTTACAAGGTACAAGGTGATTTCTTAATTATTGATGTTTTTAAAGATATAAGCTCATCCCGAGGTTACATTCATCAAGAGCTTGCATTTGAGTACCCACATGCATTTTGATATATTTTTCATATATTTATATATATATAATATATATAAATATATGAAAAATTGATGTGGGTACTAAAATGAAAGGTCTTGATGAGTATAACATCAGGATAAGCTTATATCCTTAAAAATGAGATTATATCTTTAAAAATTTCAATATTTTACAAGATATTTGTTAAATTGTACTGTACTTTCTTAATTATTTATATTTTTAAAGATATAATCTCACCCTGATGTTACACTCATCAAGAGCTTTCATTTAAGTACCAACATGCATTTTTGATATATTTTTTATACATACATATATATAAATATATAAAATATATGAAAAATTGATGTGGGTACTCAAATGAAAGCTCTCGATGAAGGTAACATCATGATGAGCTTATATCTTTAAAAATGTCAATATTTCACAAGATACAAGGTAATTTCTTAATTATGTATCTAGAGACAGAGCATTTTCGAATACAGCCTAAATACTTATCATAATAAATTGCCTATCGCTGAGAATGATATAAAACCTTGAAAAAGCACAAATTCAAACCAAGACCTTCGCAATGACACTAAATTTCACTAAAAAAACCATATGACTATCCTGGACACAAAATTTTTCTTATTCTCTCAATAATATAGATTCAAAATTGTTTGATTAAACTAAAAGAATAAATAAACAAATATTTTATTTTAACTTGAATCTATAAATAACTATCCAGAAAGCAAGATTCAATAAATCATTGCCAAGAAGATGTCTACGGTAAAATGAGCTTTAATAATACAATAAATGAATCAATAAATTAATTGTTTTATAAAATAACAAACTTGACAATAATTGTCAGGATTTGATGAATCAAATTGGAAAAATAACATTATTGTAAGTAATAATTTGCTTACAGAGTTTATCAATACTTGGAATCCGATGTGCCATTGCCGAAAGATTAATCGAGATACAGATCAAGAAAAGAATAAAAAAATATATTAATGTTTTTATTTTTTTTACTTTCAGAATACTCACATTCAAAATGTGGATCAAAGATATTATTCACAGCATATTTCTCGTACCCTTCAGAACCTATCTCAACTTCAGCACCGATATATAGTTGTAATGGAATTATTTTCTCACACTCTTCATTCATTTTATTATTAATTATTAATTTTTACTTTCACTATCTATTAAATTATATCAATATTGATACTGATATAATAAATAAGCGCATAATAGTAAATTAAAATAATAAATTATTTACAATTATAAGACGCTATACTTAAGTGTCTAGCTAGTTACCGAAACTCTATATTACTGACCAACTATATTACTGTCCAGTAATTAAGAAAAATAATTTATTTCGTATATTATAATTCACGTGACTCAGTGTTAAGGTGTTTAGGTACAAATACTTTAGTTTAAAATATTTTGTTTTTTTCTGATAAGTTTTATTTACCTACTAGAAGGTCACTCAGTACTGATATTTGTACTCAGTATTAAATTATTGTATATCAAAAAGACATTTTAAGATAAAATTATTTTTAGCAATTGAAATTTAAATTACTTTTATAAATTTATCGTCGAGAATATCAAAACTATAAATAATTATTCAATATTAATTGATTTTTTTTTTAAGTTTTGCGCAGAAAAAAAAATCTATTTATATTTTTAATTGAATAGTATCAATAATAATAATATAATTATTTATAATAACTCGGTATTGGGTCATTAAGATACAGATAGATATTAAAACGAGCATTGGACAATTGTGGCAACGGTAATCTTGTGATTATGAATTCCTTCCATCTACTACCTAATACCCTCGTTCACGTGGAATTAAGCTCAAGGTCGATATTTTGTGTATAAAATCAACGGGTAGGAAGGATAGGAAATCTCCGGCTCGCTATTAAATATTTTCCGTCCGCATTACTATGTCAAGGAAATTATTCATGATATTTATCAAATTGATATTGATTTATTATACTTTATTGGGTGTTTACCGTCCCGGCTTAAATAAATAAATAAATCAGGGATTTTTTATTCATATCGAGTGTAAGAAATTAGTTTTTAAATTAATTGTTAGTTATAAGTGTGAGAATTTTAAAATATAAAGCCTTTAAAAATTTTAAGCGACTAATATTAGAAAAAAAAGCAGAAAAATAGCTTTAAAAATAATTTTTATTTTGTAAAAAATTTTGTGAAAATTATTCAATTTTTAAAAGTGTAAATTATAATTTTTTTATACTTTAAATTAAAAAAAAAAAAAAAATTCAATAGAATTTTAATTAAAAATTAATGGTACTGAAATTGAGAGACATTTTTTAGTTTTTAGAAATTTTTTAACTAATAAATTATAGCAAAAGAAAATTGATTTAAAAAAGTTCATCTGTAGAAGCTCTAAAAAATTATGAATTAAATTTTTTAAAAACAATTTTGTAGCTGTAGTTTATGATTAAATAAAAAAAAAAAAAAAAAAAATTGTTGTGCTAATTTTAATGGCATAAAATGAAAATGAGGTTAGCTGACATTTAAAAATTTTTAGAATTTTTTTTAATGATAAAAATTTATCTCAAAAAAATTAAAAAAATAAATTTTATTTTCAAAAAAATTTAATAACTTTAAGTGCAATTAAAAAAAAATATTTTTTGTGCTAATTTAATAAATAAAAAGATAAAAAATGTCGGCTTACTTTAGTATTATTGTCATAATATATAAATTTAGCCATCTAAACATTTTTAGAATATTTTTTTTAATGAAAAAATTTATCATAAAAAAATAAATTTCATTTTCAAAAAATTTTAAGTGCAATTTTTAAAAAATATTTTTGTGCTAATTTAATAAATAAAAAGATTAAAAATTTCGGCTAACTTTAATATTATTGTCATAAAAAAATAAAGATAGCCATCTAAAAATTTTTAGAATTTTTTTTAATGAAAAAATAAATTTAATTTTCAAAAAACTTGAAGTGCAATTTTTAAAAAAAATTTTTTTGTGCTAATTTAATAAATAAAAAAAAAAATAAAAAATGTCGGCTAACTTAAGTATTATTGTCATAAAAATGAATAAAAAAAAATGACAAATTTTCACAAAATTTTTTTTTTATTTTTTTTAAATTGTATTTTAATTCTAAAACTTACCAGCTCTCTTATTGACAGCAGTATTAATCATAGACCCGAGCTTAGTGAGGCTAGACTGCCTCATGATCCCTGAGGGACTCTTCATTTGTTTGGTCCCAAAACCCGGGGAAGGTAAGCTCGAGGTCGAGGACAGCGTCCCAGTACGTCCTAAGACACCTAGGGAACTCCAGCAGTTGGCCCCGTGATGACTCGAGCTGCAGCAGGGGGTCCGCTGGTGCTGATGCGGCGGAGCCCCCCATAGACCTACCACACCCGCGTGACGCGTTGTGGAAGTTAGTTCAGGCTTTATAACCTAGCAGCCTCACTATTGTCTCCAAATCTGGATAATAATCCTCTAGCTCCTCATTCACTGGGCTGAAAACAATAAAATTCACTTGTTAGTACTCATTTATCCTCGTTGACATTCACTTATCATTTATCATGATGACAATAAAAAATTCGAGGCTTTCATCCAGGCGCACTACTTAAATCCACCTTATTATCGCGAGTGCTAAAATAAAAGGTACATTACAATGATGGTGATAGTAAACACTGAAAGACTTACAATACACTGTTCACAAGCTAGTGTTTTTTTTTTTATTTAAAAAAGCGTTGAATTTTAGTGAGCCAGTAGGTCATCATGTACTAGATGAATCCATATACCCGCGAATGCAATTCTTTATGGCTTCAAAATACAAGTCTGTTATAACGAATGGATCTTTGTAATTATAATTACTTAACTCGTTAATTAACGTTTGTTATACGGATAATTGTTACAACTGCGTGTCTTTGAGTTATAAGTTGTTGTTTGTAATTAAATAATAACTGGTAACCTGTAGAATAATGCGACTGATAAATTTATAATAGAATACAGTTTTTTAATTTTTATTAAAATGAAAATTGTTTAATTTTAATAGAAATTTTAATGAAAAATAATAACTTTGCAGTCACTACGTGACTGCCGTCACTTGTGAAATATAAATAAAGAAAATTTTGATTTTTTAAAAAATGACTTTTGTTAAATTGCACTGTACTTTCTTAAATATTGACGTTTTTAAAGATATAAGCTCATCTCGTTGTTACACTCATCAAGAGCTTTCATTTGAGTACTCACATGCATTTTTGATATATATTTTTCATATATACATATATATAATATATATAAATATATAAAATATATGAAACATTGATGTGGGTACTCAAATGAAAGGTCTCAATGAGTGTAATGTCGGGATGAGCTTATATCTTTGAAAACGCCAATATTTAAGAAATCACAGTGCAATGTAATAAAAGTCATTGTTTAATAATTAAGAAATGACCTTGTTTCTCATAAACTATTGACATTTTTGAAGATATCAGCTCATCCTGATGTTACAATCATCAAGAGCTTTTATTTGAGCACCCACTTGCATTTTTGATATATTTTTCATATATACATATATATATTTAATATATATAAATATATGAAAAATTGATGTAGGTACTCAAATGAAAGGTCTTGATGAGTGTAACATCAGGGTGAGCTTATATCTGTAAAAATGTCAATAGTTCACGAGAAACAAGGTTATTTCTTAATTATTACATAATGACTTTTATTACATTGCACTGTACTTTCTTAAATATTGATGTTTTCAAAGATATGAGCTCATTTCAATGTTACACTCATCAAGACTTTTCATTTGAGTACCCACATGCATTTTCGATATATTTTTCATATATACCTATATATATATATATATATATAAAATATATGAAAAATTAATGTGGGTACTCAAATGAAAGGTCTTGATGAGTGTAAAGTCGGAATGAGCTTATATTTTTAAAAATGCCAATAGTTCACAAGATACAAGGTCATTTCTTAATTATTGACGTTTTAAAAGATATAAGCTCATTCCGATGTTACACTCATCAAGAGCTTTCATTTGAGTACCCACATGCATTTTTGATATACTTTTCATATATACATATATATAAATATATAAAATATATGAAAAATCGATGTGGGTACTCAAATGAAAGGCCTCGATGAGTATAACATCATGATGAGCTTATATCTTCAAAAATGTCAATAGTTCACAAGATACAAGGTCATTTCTTAATTATGTATCTAGAAATAGAGCATTTTCGAATGCAAATACTTATCATAATAAATTGCCTATCGGTGAGAATGATATAAAACCTTGAAAAGTCATAAATTCAAATCAAGACCTTTGCAATGACACTAAATTCCACTAAAAAAACCATATGACTATTCTGGACACAAAATTTTTCTTATCCTCTTAATAATATAGATTCAAAATTTTTTGATTAAACTAAAAGAATAAATAAAGACGTATTTTATTTGAACTTGAATCTTTAAATAACTATCCAGAAAGCAAGATTCAATAAATCATTGCCAAGAAGATGTCTGCGGTAAAATGAGCTTTAATAATACAATAAATGAATCAATAAATGAATTGTTTTATAAAATAACAAACTTGACAATAATTGTCAGGATTTGATGAATCAAATTGGAAAAATAACATTATTGTAAGTAATAATTTGTTTACAGAGTTTATCAATACTTGGAATCCGATGTGACATTGCCGAAAGATTAATCGAGATACAGATCAAGAAAAGAATAAAAAATAAGAGAGTAAAAGAGATGATGAGACACGTGGTTAAATTGTGGCACAACAAAACCAGTTGGATTCGGATCCAATAAAGACAATTAATGCAAACATTTCAAAGTGTTTGTACAAGACAGTATCATACAAACAAAAATGAATCTGCAAATATTACGCTCTAGATTAAATACGCTGCAAGGTGATTTTATAGCATAATACACAGTATGTTAATTCTTAAGCATTCATTGACATTTTTTGCTCTCATTACAATCCCCAGAGACGTACATTGTAGACTATCATCATCATCATTACTTCTTTTAATTGCTCCGATAAAAACAAGCATATGCTCGTTGCTTTTTTGTTGTATTGGCCAAAAACAACTTTTGCTTGATTTCTTTATCAAGGTCTCGCAAGTTAACGATCAACATATGTCTCACAGCTTATATTACAGCGGTCATATGTTCCAACGTCTGTGTGTGTCAGCGTACATTAATATGCGTTTAGCTATTTTATTTGGGATAAAGTTTGTGCGTGTATTGTTCACGCATCACAACAATTGGGTCATGCGCGCGTGCCACGAAGATTAACGTCACGCATTTTTTTACTCTTCATCGATTTATAAATTTTTTACTATTTCTACGTCTTGCAAACTATCGCTGGTTAAATATCAGCTCGGGATTTTTGCCTTAATTTTAAAATAACAATTAGTTTTCAATTTTTGATATTATGACGGAAATATTGGTCGTATGAAAAAATTTTTGAATAAAAATTGTTCAAAATTTAATTTTGTAAAAAAATATCTTATTTTTTTTTAAGATTAATAAAAAAGCCGCAATTTTAAAATTGAGATTTTCATAATTAGAAAAAATTTTAATTATTCAATATGAATTTTAATTGGCTTTATAAAAAAATTAATTTTTTACTTTTTTAATTAATTAGTTATAATGTCAAATTTTATTTTTTCAATTAATAAATACTAATATCAAATTTTTTGATATTACGGCGGAAATGTTAGCAGTAAAAAAAAATTTTATAGATAAAAATTTTTCAAAATTTAATTTTATAAAAAAAATGTCTTCAATTTTTTTTTTAAGACTAATAAAAAAGCCGCAATTTTAAATTTGAGATTTTTATAATTAGAACAAATTTTAATTATTAATTATGAATTTTAATTGGTCGTTAAAAAAAAATTATAAGAGAAATTTAATGAAAAAAAATTAATTTTTTACATTTTTAATTAATAAGTAATAATATCAAATTTTTTGATATTACGCCGGAAATATTAGCCATAAAAAAATTTTTTTTAATTAAAAATTGCTCAAAATTTAATTTTGTAAAAAAAATGTCTTATAATTTTTTTTTAAGACCAATAAAAAGCCGCAATTTAAAAATTAAGATTTTTATAATTTGAGAAAATTTTAATTATTTATTATGAAGTTTAATTAAGTGTATAAAAAAAATTATAAGAGAAATTTTTAGTAAAAAATTAAATTTAAAACTTTTTTTTACAAGACTAATATTTTCGGCAAAAATCTTGAGCCTATACATCTGCAACCAAATCACGAAAACACTTGAATATTTTAATATTTAAAAGGCGCCGGTGTTTTTATTTTTATAGATTTTTTTTCGAGACTTAAAAAAGAAGTTAAAAATCCTTAGATTTAAAAATATCAATGAAGACGATGAAATTGACTTTGTTTTCATACTATATTAAAATTTAGCTTAAAACTAAATTCCTCAGACCTTGTAACGGTCAATTGTAATCGTCTACCCCAGGGCTATTGTTTTATATTACTATTTTTGTCACGTACTCTCCAAAAAAATAATGTCAACTTCTTTATACTATTTTTGTGTTATAAACAGAACCGAAAAATTACACCGAGTAAAATCAAGATCCCTCCAATTAGATTTCTACAATAAAAGAAAATAATTTTAGTACTTAATATAATTTTATAGAAAAATAAAACAATACAATAACAGAGTAAAAAAGAAAATAATAAATACATATTTAATAGACCATCAAGTACTAATCTGACGATCAATTCAATAGGATATAGGGTCGATGAAATTTATTTGTCTGGCAGCATAAATCGAGTCATTAATTCGCTCTAGTTACCAATAAGATCAATCTTTTAAACAAAATCCCCATCAAGATATTTTGAATGCCTAAAAACATAAACGATGATTATAATATTTTAATAATAAATAACTAGCAACTTTGTAATCACTATGTGACTGCCGTGACTTGTGAACTATAAATAAATAAAATTTTACTTTATTAAATAACAACTTTTGTTAAATTGCACTGTACTGTCTTAAATATTGACGTTTTTAAAGATATAAGCTCATTCGGATGTTACACTCATCAGAAGCTTTCATTTGAGTACCCACATGTATTTTTGATATATTTTTCATATATACATATATTTAATATATATACATATTAGAGTGGTCCAAAAAACATTTTGTTTTTTTCTTTCAAGTGCTGCTGTTTCAAAAACTTCTCTAAGGTATAAAAAAAATTCTCTCCAAAGCGCAGCTTGATATCTCAATTGTTCATGAAGCTCAATGAATTTTTATTTTCCCATTTAAATAACACATCAAAAAATTTTATTTACGTTTTCATCCGGTAAAACTACGAAAAAATTTTTTTTTTGTATTTTTCGTCAATTATTCTTGTAGGAAATTTAATTCTCTATAAAAAAGTACTAAGGTAGTTTTTTCGTAATCCTAACAAGTAAAAAGTTATTAAGCTTTAAATATTCGCAATAAAAGAAAATTTAATCAGATATGATTTTAGAATCCATGTTGTATCACATTTTCTGTTTTAAAGTATTTGATTAAGTCATTTATATTTTTTTCTTAAAAACATAGTATACAGTCTGATATCGGTCATTCAGTCTGGACCAGTGATAACAAATGACAATTCAATATATCGGTTTGTTTATTTGAACCACATGTTAAATGCACTGAAGGAGATTACCAGACTTTGTAAATACTCTAACCACTGCTTAAAAAAATTAAACTAGATAATTTACTTTTAGCACTCTCTTGCGGCCTACATGAAGATATATAGTAAATTAAATTTTTTGTTGACAATTAGTTTTTTACTTCAACCTAGCTGCATTTTAATAATTATGTCTTATAAGTCATATAAACTAAAATAAGAAATAACCAAAAAATTAAATCAGTCTCAAAGATTATATTGGTTGTATGTTTATTAGCAATTTTTTTATAGTCAAGCTTATTTACTTAAATATGTGATGACTCCTGAGATAAGGCAGTTTTCCGCACTAACTCTACTTGTTTATTTATCATTTTTTTTTTCAATGATTAAATTTAAAAATAAAAGAATCAATTCACGAAGGACTTCTATTTACGTACTCCTGCAAAGTTTCGTGATTTTTCATTCGGTCAAAAAGCGTCCCAGCATCATGTTCAAAATTTAAATATTCACCTGTTCTACCTGTCCTACATCTTCTTAAATAAAAAAATTAAATTCGGTATACATCCGGAAGTACTAGCTTGCTCTTGATTCAGATTCCGTAATGAAATTCAAGTTCAATTTTAATAAATCACTGCTCATAGGAAAAAATATCCAAATTGTAATGAGAGAAATTATTCATCATTCACAGTTAATACTTCACCAAAAGACATGTGTTAATTATATTAGAAACAGTCTAGTTTGATAAATTTTGAAATAAATACATGCAGTTACCGAAAAGTTTTCGAAAAGTTGCTTTGAAACTATCTTCGTTCAAATTTTTTTTGTGCAAGTATTTAAAGCTCAATAACTTTTTACTCGTTAAGATTACGAAGAAACTACCTCAGTACTTTTTTGTAGAGAATTAAATTTCCTACAAGAATAATTGACGAAAAATACAAAAAAATTTTTTTTCGTATTATTGCTGGATAAAAACGTAAATAAAATTTTTTTACGTGTTATTTAAATGGGAAAATAAAAATTCATTGAGCTTCATGAAGAATTGAGATATCAAGCTGCGCTTTGAAGGGAATTTTTTTTATACCTTAGAGAAGCTTTTAAGATGATAGGCAAAAACTTTTTTTTGGACCACTCTAATACATATATAAAATATATGAAAATTGATGTGGGTACTCAAATGAAAGATCTCGATAAGTGTAACTCCAGGATGATCTTATATCGTAGAAAATATCATCAGTAAACAAAATAAGATGTCATTTCTTAATTATTGAAATTTTTAAGATATAAGCTCATTCGGATGTTACACTCATCAGAAGCTTTCATTTGAGTACCCACATGTATTTTTGATATATTTTTCATATATACATATATTTAATATATATACATATATAAAATATATGAAAAATTGATGTGGGTACTCAAATGAAAGATCTCGATAAGTGTAACTCCAGGATGATCTTATATCGTAGAAAATATCATCAGTAGACAAAATAAGATGTCATTTCTTAGTTATTGAAATTTTTTAAGATATAAGCTCATTCCAATGTTACATTCATCAAGAGCTTTCATTTGAATACCCACATGCATTTTTGATATATTTTTCATATATACATATATTTAATATATGTAAATATATCAAAAATTGATGTGGGTACTCAAATGAAAGGTCTTGATAAGAATAATGTCAGGATGAGCTTATATCCTTAAAAATGTCATTAGTTGACAAGATACAATGTAATTTCTTAACTATTGACGTTTTTAAAGATATAAGCTCATCCCGATGTTACACTCATCAAGAGCTTTCATTTGAGTACCCATATGGCAATTTTTATATATTTTATATGTATGGTATTTGTGAAATATATAAATATATAAAATATATGAAAAATTGATGTAGGTACTCAAATGAAAGGTTCTAATGAGTGTCATATCGGGGTGAGCTTATATCTTTGAAAATGTCAATAGTTCACAAGATACAAGGCAATTTATTAATTATGTATTTAGAGATAAAGCATTTTGGAATGCAACCTAAATATCATAATAAATTTCACTAAAAAAACCAATTTTATCATATGACTATCCTGGACACAAAATTTTTCTTATTCTCTTAATAATATAGATAATAATACACATAAGAACAATACGTGATCAGACTATAGATATTTATAAAAAAAATAAATAAAGTTTGCTTGCGTGTTTTGAACCCCAGACTCGCTAAAAAAATTAATGCACACCAGGCAAATATTTAGTTATAAAGATTAAGATAAAGATTTATAATATTCAGATGTTTTGATACTGCGGTCAATAGAATCAGAGGTGACTCCCGTCAGGTGTGTATCGTTCATTAAAACTAACGGACAAGACAGGTGTATACCGTTTGTATTGTATTTAAATAAGATAACCAAATAAAGTATGAAGTGAAGCTATGAAGCTATATATTAAATAACAGCCAGCAAGATTTAATAAAGCACGGCAGTATCGAGTATCAAGCGGATACTTGTTACTTAAAACTTCCAGTTATTAAGAATCAGCGGAATCTCGGTCACAGTGCAGTCTTCTATCCATATATTTATACCTATATATTCTTCTTTATTTTATTAAAACGCGAGATCAGCATGTTTGCACTATCTTGATAATTACCTCGTGTTTTTCAGTAATAATAATCGATTTACGAGTAATGAGGACAGGAAGGAAAATCATTGAGCTGTGACAGGTTATTATACGTCAAGAAGAGCACTCCTTTATATTTAATATTATTTTATCTCCATCTCTTTTTCTTTCTCTAACTTTTACTCTCTTTTTTATTCCAGTGTGCATGAAGTATATTTACTATAGACTAGCAACCTTGCAGTCACTATGTGACTGCCGTGACTTGTGAACTATAAATGAATAAAATTTTGCTTTATTAAATAATGAATTTCGTTAAATTGCACAGTACTTTCTTAACTATTGACGTTTTTAAAGATATAAGCTCGTCCCGATGTTACACTCATCAAGAGCTTTCATTTGAGTACCCACATGTATTTTATTTATATTTTTCATATATACATATATATAATATACATAAATATATGAAATATTGATGTGGGTACTCAAATAAAAGGTCTCGATGAGTGTAACATCGTAATGAGCTTATATCTTTAAAAATGTCAATAGCTCCCGAGATACGAGGTCATTTCTTAATTATTAAATAATGAATTTTATTACAATACACTGTACTTTCTTAAATATAGACGTTTTCAAAGATATAAGCTCATTCCGATGTTATACTCATTAAGAGTTTTTATTTGAGTACCCGCATTTATTTTTGATATATTTTTCATATTTACATATATATAATATATAAATGTATGAAAAATTGATGTGGGTACTTAAATGACAGGTCTTGATAAGTGTAACATCGGGATGAGCTTATATCTTTAAAAATGTCAATAGTTCACGAGATACAAGGTCATTTTTAATCATTTAATAATTCAATACATTGCACTGTACTTGCTTAAATATTGAAGTTTTCAAATATATAAGCTCATTTCGATGTTACACTCATCAAGCCCTTTCATTTGAGTACCCACATCAATTTTTCATATATTTTATATATTTTTCATATATACACATATATTATATTTATAAATATATGAAAAATTGATGTGGGTACTCAAATGAAAGGTCTCGATGAGTATAACATCGGGATGAGCTTATATCTTTAAAAATGTCAATAGTTCACGAGATACAAGGTCATTTTTAATCATTTAATAATGACTATTATTACATTGCACTGTATTTTCTTAAATATTGAAGTTTTCAAATATATAAGCTCATTTCGATGTTACACTCATCAAGCCCTTTCATTTGAGTACCCACATCAATTTTTCATATATTTTTCATATATACACATATATTATATTTATAAATATATGAAAAATACATGTGGGTACTCAAATGAAAGGTCTCGATGAGTATAACATCGGGATGAGCTTATATCTTTAAAAATGTCAATAGTTCACGAGATACAAGGTCATTTTTAATCATTTAATAATGAATATTATTACATTGCACTGTATTTTCTTAAATATTGACGTTTTCAAAGATATAAGCTCATCCTGATGTTACACTAATCTAGATCTTTCATTTAAGTACCCACATGCATTTTCATATATTTTTCATATATACATATATATAATATGTATAAATATATAAAAAATTGATGTGGGTACTCAAATGAAAGCTCTTGATAAGTGTAACATCAGGATGAGCTTATATCTTTAAAAATGTCAATAGTTCACGAGATACAAGGTTATTTTTAATCATTTAATAATGACTAATATTACATTGCACTGTATTTTCTTAAATATTGACGTTTTCAAAGATATAAGCTCATCCTGATGTTACACTAATCTAGACCTTTCATTTAAGTACCCACATGCATTTTCACATATTTTTCATATATACATATATATAATATGTATAAATATATAAAAAATTGATGTGGGTACTCAAATGAAAGCTCTTGATAAGTGTAACATCAGGATGAGCTCATATCTTTAAAAATGTCAATAGTTCACAAAATACAAGGTAATTTCTTAATTATGTATAGGGATAATTTTCTAATGCAACTTAAATATTTGTCATCATAAATTGAAAATTAATGAGAATGATATAAAACCGTTTAAAATGCACAACTCCATATCAAAAATTTTCCAACGATACCAAATTTCCCCATAAAAACCCTTTTTGTCATATAAATACAGTGGCCACCAAATTTTGCTTATTCTCTCAATAATATAGATATATAAATACACCTAGTACATCCAGTTTGTACACTTATATATCGAGAATAGTATTATCGAACGAAATTGAGAGTAACCAAGATGAAATATCGGTGAATAAAGAGAGAAGAATAATAATAATGTCATCGTACTGGCAGCATGCGAGAGCCAAGAGCATGTTTTCTCTCACTAGCCGGCATTATTATATTTCTCCTTTGATTAAATAAAATGTTTTGTTCTTCCACCTACGATTAAAACTTATCAACTAATCGTTAGTCTAATTAATTTGTTTTGTGTGTTATAATTATTATTATTATTAAATATTTTAAAATCTAAATATAAATAATAAACTCACCATTTAAAAATAAACTTCTTAAGTTTTAAGTATTAATCATGTCACTAATTTAAAATTGATATTAAAATTTCTTCAGAGATTTTTTTATGAAGAAAAAAAGTGACATTGAACGATGACAGTTAATAAAAAAAAGCACTCCACTTAAAATGCATTATTAAAGACGGCACAGAGATACAAGTACAAAAAGGTGCTCAGGATCTCACTGACAGTTGTGGTGTAGTGGTACGGATAAATATTTAAAAAAAAAAAAAAAAACAAATAAAATAAAAACTGCGTTATGGGATTCAATATTAGTGAGGAGATTTTAGTTTTAAAGTGTAATTATTATCTTAGGTGGATAATAAAATGGATGTCCATGTCCATAGGAATATTATTTCAGAGCCAGACGTAGCTATTTTCACTAGCTAGCACGACTGCACAATAAATATTAAAAAAAAAGCATGAGACAGTGACACTGGCTACACACACAGCTGTGTCTGGAGCACAGCTAGAATTAAAACGCCAGACAAACGGCAAACGGCCAGCTACAACTTACAGCCCAAAGGGGAGAAACTCTCAGCCGAATGATCCCGAGTACTCCCGAGCGCACCCCCGGCAAGAGAGCGCAACAGTTGCGAGTATCACTACATACTATACGGGAATTTATGTTTTATTGCGCGATACTCACTGATATATACTGATGTAAAAGCTCTTCTGTGTACACCAACAATCAAGTGGACTGAAAAGTAAGTCTGAATAAATTAAATAGAAATAATAATAAAGTTAGCCGACGTTTTTAATTTTTTTTTATCTTTTTTATTGTAAAAATTAGAACAAAAATATTTTTTTAAAATTGCACTTCCAGTTTTTCAAGTTTTTTACAAATGAAATTTTTTTTTTAATAATTTCTATTGTAAAAAAAAATTCTTAAATGTCGGCTAATTTAATTTTCATTAAAAAGATTTTTTTATGATTTCGAAGCTGTCACTTTATTGTTTTTTCATTTTTTTTTAACAAACAAATTTGTTCAAAAAAATTATTTTTATTTTTTAAAATTTTGAAATGTCAATTTTTTTGATGAAAATTAATTTAACATGTATTAAATTATTTTAAGAATTTTATATCAAATAAATTATGGTAAAAAACAAATAAATTATGGTGAAAAATTGACATAGAAATTTTAAAAAATTAAGAATGAAATTTTTCAAAAAAAATTTTTTGGAACAAATTTTTTTTGTTAAATAAAATAAAAAAATTGTCAAGTGACTGCTAATTTTAATGTGAATTTTTTGGCATAATTTATCTGTTAAAAAATTTAAAAACTTGTCAAATATCTGCTAAATTAATTTTAATTTTCTTCTTTTCGGGCTTTTAAAAATGGAGGTAAAAAATTTCAATTGTATTAAAATTATTTTATTTCAATTTTGAAAAATATCAGGTTTGATATAAAATAATAATTTTTGCATGTCTATATATAAATATAATTATAAAAAATGGAAGTAGATTTTATAATGAATAGAAAAAAAAAACTACTAGGACTATTTACAAAAAAAAAAAAAAAATTCATTGAGAATAAGGATAAAAATATAAATAGATTTTTATAAGATATATTGGACAAATTAATCGAAAAAACGGCTGCAAGAGTAAAATTTCATTAAAAACCTACAGACGAATAGGTTATTTCAAGTTTAGGAGAATGAAATGGTATGAAAATTGAAGCTCGTTTAATGGGCTTTGAAATGCAATCTACAAAAATTTGATAAGTTATTTCATTCGAAAGTTATTTGCGAAAAAATCTGCCAAAAAATGAATTTTTATGATTTTGAAAATTTTTGAACCCTGTAATTTTTTAACTACTTGACCGATTAAGCTCATCTTTGAACTTGGCCTTGGTATTCGTCTAAAAATTAAATATGTTTTGAGTTTGGAAAAGATCCAGTACGAATTTAAAAAAATATATTTTTTTTTTATTATAATTGATTTGGTATAAAAATTCCAAAAATTGTATTACCTCATACAATATTTCTTCCAAGACATGATATATCTTATACTTATAATATTATAATAATAATTAATAATAATAATAATAATAATGTATATTTAATATATGAAGATCGGTATTTTAAATTTATTAAATCAAGGATGATTAATATTATAAGCCAAACTACCCGATCCAAATTGTTGGATAATGACTAATTTTTCATTATTATTTTCTTCACCATAATATTTTATCGGTATGAAGTCTCAATACCATCAGAGAAAATTTAGGTGAAAATAACAATTAAAATTTGTTTTGACAATTATGATTAGAGAAAGATGTAATTTTTTACTCAGTGTAACTTTTTTCAGTGACTGAAAAAATAATTCAGATAATAATAACAATAATAATAATAATAATAATAATAATAATAATAATAATATTATTATTATTATTATTATTATAATAAATTATGAATAAGTATTATTTCACTCTTAATATTTTAACATTTTGAAAAAATTTCACAAATGTTCATAAAGATTTGCGCGTGATTTTATATAAGAATATCAATCAAGTACCTGTCGCCAGCTTTAAATTTAGATGATATCATTAGTGCTGTCACATTACAGTGGAGTCACTCCAACTTTGGTTTCGGGGAGAGACATTCATTTATCAATTTTTAGACAAATATTATTTTGCTAAAGAAGATGATACATTTAATTTAATGATTATTTATGTTTAGAAGAATAACAAATTGGTTAGTAAAAGCTCTTAAAAGATATAAATTTTAGGAAGAAATTTTAAGAAAAAAAAATTAAACTTTAATTAAAATTAAACTAGAAAATAATTGACTACATGAATAATAAAAATTATATTATTTATTTTTTTATTTTTTAATAATGCATTCACTTATTATTATTAACAATTTATTTTTAATGATAAGCTAATGAAAGTTATCAAATAAAATTAACTAACTTCTTAAATTTTATATTTATAAGCATTAATTTTTGCTTAAAAAAAAAAGACCAAGTATTTTTACAAAAACTTTAATAATAATTATTAAAATTAATATCAGGTCACAAAGAAATCACTTATCACTATCAATTCACAGTCTTTATTTATCCGTCCCAGTAGTCCATCTTCTTGTAATATGCGTCCTATTACATTTAGACCGAAACCACTTGGTGTTATATTCTTCGCACTTTTCCATATGCTCATCAGGAGCAAGAACATCAGTGTAGTAACTCTCCACCAAGCAAATTTCTTTATACAGAACTTGAGGAGCAACTTCGATAATATTGACGCATTCGCGAAAAAGCCATCGAAAATTAGCTGGAAACTCGCGTTCTAGTAACCTGAAATGCTTGAGCATGGTTTCATGAAATCCGGAGATTCTCAATAGCCAATACTGTTTGTAAGGAATAAATAAAGTCAGCAGTTCTTTTTCAGGCAATGAATCTTTCTGATTAGCGTCAGGACGTGAGTCAATACTTTCAGCTAAAATTGATACTTCGTCATCAGAAGAATCATCGTTAATAATAACTTCTTTATATTTATCTTTATCTTTTTCTGGTGCAGGATTATCATCAGTTTCTTTAGCAGATTCGTCATTAATTATTATATCATCAACATCGTCACTAAGCTCTACAGCTTCGGGTTCATTAATTTCAATAGTTGCAACATTTTTAATATCAATTTCTATTTTATGTTCAATAGCTTCAAAATCAATTTGCATTTCATTTTCATCTAAAATCTCTACTAGAGCTTCATTTGTATTTTTATTTTCAATTCCAGTATTTTTATTTTTAATTGTTGTTTCAATTTCAGTATTTTTATTTTTAATCGTTTTAATTTTAGTATTTTTATTTTTAATTGTTGTTTCAATATCAGTATTTTTATTTTCAATTATTGTTGCTTCAATTTCAGTATTTTTATTAACAATTGTTGTTTCAACTTCAATATTGTCATCTAAAATTAAAATTGGAATTTCATTTAAATCTATATTTTCAATTGAAGTTTCATTTTTTTTATCTTCACTTAAAAAAATAATTGTTCCTTCATTTTCTTCTTCTACAACTCCATTTTCTTTATTTTGATTATCATTAACAGCAATCACTACAGTGTCCGACATTGTTGATTCTGGCTCAATAATTTCAACAGCAGACTCTGTATTTTTTGTTTTTTCTTCAGCAGCATTAAGAGCTTCTATTTTTTTCTTATACCATCTTGAATAAGGCACAAGAGGATGTGGCCTGGGTCTATTATGTTTCACCGTTTCATACCACGGATTTCTAAATCTTTTCTTAGCATCCCAAGGATTAGGAATCGGGTTTACCATAGATTGTTTTTCAAACCTTGACAAAAGAATATTACCAAATTTATCTTCTTTTTCTGGAGGGTCATCAGAATCGGAATCACCCTCAGGAATTTTCAATTTTCCATTCGGAAGCAGTTGTCCGAATCCAAAATAATCATTATCTTGATTAATTTTATTGCTTTCTTCATAAAATTCATCCTGGATAATTTCACTTTCTTCAGGAGATTTTTCTTGAATAGTTTGATTACTTTCTTCAGTCGTAGATACTTGAATAGTTTCATTATTTTGTTCATACAATTCTTTCTCCAAAATTAATCTTTGCTCTTTGTATAATTTCATCATTTTATTAAAAAGTCGCTGTTTTTTTGTCTCCAAAAGAATTTTACCGGGACGTTTACGGTATAAATAATCGGAAGGGTCGTCTGACATTTGAGAAATTGTCTTATTAGTTGGAGCTTCGACAAGTGTTAAATTATTGTGAATTTTTTTTAATCCTTGCATTAAAGTTATTTTAGGTGTAAGCGGTTCAAAAACTTGCATAACTTTTCTTACGTAAGACGCTGAATTGTAGACGATATTGAGTTCGATGTCACACTGAGCTGCAAGTTCTTTGAGCCTGAAAAAAAAATTATGAAAATTAAATTAGCCGACATTTAAAAATTTTTAGAATTTTTTTTATTAAAAAAATTATTACAAAAAAAATTATGAAAATTAAATTAGCCGACATTTAAAAATTTTTTTTATTTTTTTTATTAAAGAAATTAAAAAAAAAAAATTATGAAAATTAAATTAGTTGACATCAAAAAATTTTTAGAATTTTTTTTATTAAAAAAATTATTAAAAAAAAATTCATTTTTAAAAAACTTTAAAAACTAGAAGTGCAATTTTTTCAAAATATTATTTAGTTGTAATTTAATAATTAAAAAAAAAACTTAAAAATTAACAATTTCAGCTAACTTTAGTATTCTAAAAAATTTTATTTTTTAGAGAATAAATTGTAAATAAGGTAAAAGTCCCAATTATTGACACTATAAGAGACAAAGTTATGAATTAATTTTTTAAGCAATCAAATATCAATATCGTTGAATTTTGTTTGTGATAATGTCTCAAGTAATGTTTTTGCTAATCAATTTCTTTTTTAAAATGATAATCACTGATATTCACTAATTAATTTTAAATAATTAAATAGATTATCCGGATACACCAATTATTGACAGGTTAAAAATTGATTGATCTAATTATTGACATACTTTAGCCCCAATTATTGACACCGATACTGCGCATGCGTCGAATCATCTGCTTATTTTTATTTATCGAAACTTATTATTAAGTAATCGATATTATTAAAGTTTATTAATAATAATTTCCATAAATGATTAATTACTATTAAAAATATAAAAATTAATTAAAAATAATTTATTTAATCAGAAGAGTTCAAACTCTTACAATAAATTTTTAGTTTAAAGTAAAAAAAAAGGCGTGATAGCGCTGTCGAATGGGTGTCAATATGCGATTCAATTTAAAAATTATGAACTAGTTATTGACACCCATTATTTAAATATTATAAAGCATACAATTAATTCCGATTATTCAATTTTATAAATTTTTCATATATTGTTAATTAAAAAAAAACAAAGATCATATCGCGTGCCTAAAGGTAAAAGGACTTATAACAATTTATGCGCCCTTTTACCTTTGCAAAGGTAAGGGCGCATATTTTTTTTTTATTGCCAATCGAGTAGTAGACACATTCTGCACTTAAAATTGAAAAAAAAATTACAAAGGTAAAGGGCGTATGTCTTTAATTATACGCCCTTTTACTTTTAAGAATTTGAAATTTTGGTGATCTAAAGGTGAAAGGGCGTATAACTTTTTTTTTCGGCCAGTTTACAAAAGAACATATTTGTAGTTTAAAAATGTGAAAAAAAAACTTTCTGTGGTAATAGCGGCGTAAAACCTCAACTATACAATTTTTTAAAGTTAAAAAAGAAAATATGTCCAAAAAAACAATAAATTACGCGTGATTATTTTCTTGCTTTTTATTTTAAGAAATAGTTATTATAAAATTTGGATCCTGGATTATTGATCATGATAAAACAACTGTTGTGTGAACGGCACCAGTAGTTACCCAAGCGTCACAAAAAAAAATGTTGACTTTTTCATAGATTTCACTCAACCAGAAGTTGAAAAATTAATAATCGTCAACTTAAATTCAACAAAACATTAATAAAAATTATTTTTCTCCTCGACGGAGGCGGAAAACGGCATTTTCGTTTAGCGCAGCGGGAGGAAAATTGACGCTTTCCGCCCGGAGAGAAGAATAGTATATTACACACCTAGGGAAGTAAAGTAAGAAATGTCTCAGATCACATGTAATTGTCGGCCGAGGCGAAGCCGAGGTTGACAAACATGTGATCTGAGGCTTTCTTATTTACTTCCCGTGGAGTGTATACTATTTTTTTTGCTCGACGGGCAGAAAACGACATTTTCGTTTAGCGCAGCGGGAGGAAAATTGACGCTTTCCGCCCGGAGAGAAGAATAAAAAATTTGTGCCGTTTGGGTATATTCAATAGGGCGATTAAAGCGGGAAATTTCTAAATATTTCAATGTTCTCTGTTATTGTGATTTTTTTTTATTGCTTAATTTTTACGTAATTTGTTTTTGATTGATTTATTTTCTATTTGTTTATATCTTCACTTTGTATATGAGGCTGATAATGTTATTTGAGTATAACTTGTCTTGTGAAACTATTATTGACCATTTGGTATAAAAAATACAATTTTTTTTTATACGCTCTTTTACCTTTAAGTAGTACTTTTCTTAAAGGTGAAAGGGCGTATGTCTTGAGATATGCCCTTTCAGCTTTAGGATACCAACTTTTTTTTTTTTTCACAGATTTTTACGTTTCAGACAATTTCAAACCGAATGGCAAAAAAAAATTTTTTTATACGCCCTTTCAGCACAAATCCCTATTAACCCTTAGCTATAAGTCATTTTACCTTTAAGGACGCGATATTATTAGATGATGAAATTAATTTAAATTCGGCATTTAAAAAAAATGCTTTTCTAATCAAAGTTGTTAAGAAAATAAACGCTCGTAAACTGGTTTAATGAACTTCTGCTAACTTTATTTTTTTTTAATAATTAATATTTTAATATTTTGAACTGACAGTAATTTTTTTCAATTTTTTAATTAATTAGATTTTAATAAAAATTTATATGACAGTTATTCTTATTACAGATAATTAAATGTATTTAAAAATTATTTACGGTGTCAATAATTAGGGGTTTTATCTTAGTAAAAAGAAAAAAAAAATTGAGAATACTTACGACTCAGGATTTTTAATGTATCCAATTTTTGTATTAGGAAAATCCTGCAAAAGAATACTCGGCAAAGTTCGCTCAGTATCTTTTGTATCTTCAAGTAATTGCTGAAGATAAGAATGTTGAGGCGTAAAAGATGGAGTAAAAACTTTGGACGGTTTAGGATCTGATAAATTGTTAGCCATTTCATGAATACTATCAACCATGGAATCTAATAAAACTGTGGGGGTGTAATTATGCTTCATATCTCCAATAATCGGCTGGTCTCTTTTATCGTCGAGTGATTGCTGGAAGTTTACGTAAAGATGGCTATTGCCTAGTGAAAATGGTTCATACTGCAGTTTGCTCGGAAAGTGCTCATTTATCAGTGTGCGTCGACGACACTGGATGTAACGCTGCCATTCGCGAAAACTGAAAAGTCTTGCGTCAAGTATTCTTCTTTCCTCGGCAACTCTGTAATTAATATTTTCTATATTTAGTTCAACTTACTTGATCTTGTTTATGTAATCCTGAAATCAATAACTATTTTTATAGCATTACTAAGTTTATATTAAATTATATATTTACAGCGATCAATACAATATTAATCAGTAGGATTTTTTTATGTCGATTAAAATTATCTATGCTCATCTATATTATTAAGAGAATATTATTAAGTCTTTAGGCTGCATTCGGAAATGCTCTATCTCTAGATACATAATTAAGAAATTATCTTGTATCTCGTGAACTATTGACATTTTTAAAGATATAAACTCGTCCCGATGTTACACTCATCGAGACCTTTCATTTGAGTACCCACATCAATTTTTCATATATTTTATATATTTATATATTTCACAAATATCATATATATAAAATATATAAAAATTGCCATGTGAGTACTTAAATGAAAGGTCTCGATGAGTTTTATATCGAGATGAGCTTATATCTTTAAAAATGTCAATAATAAAGAAATGACTTTGTATCTTGTCAACTAGTGACATTTTTAAAGATATAAGCTCATCCCGATGTTACACTCACCAAGACCTTTCATTTGAGTACCCACATCAATTTTTTATATATTTATATATATTATATATATGTAATATATATAAATATATGAAAAATTGATGTAGGTACTCAAATGAAAGCTCTTGATGAGTGTAACATCAGGATGAGCTTATATCCTTAAAAATGTCAATAGTTAAGAAATTGCATTGAATCTTGTGAACTATTGACATTTTTAAAGATATAAGCTCATCCCGACATTAAAGTGATCGAGACCTTTCATTTGAGTACCCACATCAATTTTTCATATATTTATACATATTACATATATGTATATATGAAAAATATATAAAAAATGCATGTGGGTACTCAAATAAAAGCTCTTGATGAGCGTAACATCAGGATGAGCTTGTATCTTGAAAAACGTCAATAGTTCAGAAGTTACATTGAATCTTGTGAACTATTGACATTTTTAAAGATATAAGCTCATCTTGATGTCCCATTCATCGAGACCATTCATTTGAGTACCCACATCAATTTTTCATATATTTTATATATTTATTTATATTATATATATGTATATATGAAAAATATATCAAAAATACATGTGGGTACTCAAATAAAAGCTCTTGATGAGTATAACTTCGGGATGAGCTTATATCTTTAAAAATGTAAATATTTAAGAATGTACAGTGCAATTTAACAAAATTATCTATTTAATAAAATAAAATTTTATTTATTTATAGTTGACTAATCACGGAAGTCACACAGTGACTGCAAGGCTGCCAGTACTTATAATTGCAAAAAATTTTTAACAAATACTTACTCATTTATTCTTTCAATAACTCGGCTCATTTCATTTTCGGTGACTCCGTCCAATCCGAACAGCATCTTCATAACAACGATAACAATTGCCATGGCTTTGGCTTCGTAGTTGGGAAATTTGTGATACTTTTTATTGTCAAAATTGTGTCCTGGTGGCCACTTTGCCAAAATTCGTTCTGCATACTGAACAACGCCGTCTAAGATAGTAATAAACAGTCAGTTAATCAAACAAAAAATACACATCTATACTTATATATACTACAATATCACGATACGTACTGGGTAACTGTAATTCTGTACAGTATTTTTTTATCAATGTCAGCAAGTTGGGTTCCGGAAACTTCCAGATCTGCAAAGATTTTTTCAATCGTTCGATGGGTGGTATCAAGCTTGCATGATGAAGCATCCGAAATGTGTTCATTCGAACCGCTTCTTTTTTTGTAAAGGTTACATCAGAGGGTATAAAATGGTCCAATTTATAATAAGATAAATGTCCATCTCTAATGAATCTACAAAATAATAAATGCATGTTAAATTTATTACATGTAATTAATATAGTAAATTAAATTAAAAACTATGTAATAAATGGACCCTAAAACCGGATTGTAACACTTGTAAACTCGTTGCATGACCAAGTGGAACCTTTGATAACTTAATAACAACTATTAAGAATGTGCTATTTACTTATTGCTGAGTATTCTCCATGTTAAACTTTACAATTTTTTTTTTAATCTTTCTCTTATACGTATTACAAACTCAACTAATTATGTTCATATAAATTAATACCTAAACCTCTATTATCTCTTACATTTATATTTATACTGTTAAAATGTATAATGTTGTATATTGCCGGTTGGCGTTTGTACCTAATAAATAAATAAATAAATACCTCATTATATCAGACACATGAATATCTTCATTGTTAATTCTGAGAGCTAAATAAAGAAGCGCCCATAATTTTATCGGCGTAATTATATCGGGTCCATATCTGGATGTGAGAGACTGGCTAGTAGCTATAAATTTTTTTCTGAATTTTTTTCGCACTTTTTTAGCCTTTTCTGTGACTGATTTAATTTCTTCTCTCGCTAACGCATTGAACTGTAATCTAAAGATAATAAATTTTAATATAATACTAATGTTAGCCGACATTTTTAATTTTTTGATTTTTTTTAAATAATTAAATTAGAACAAAGAAATATTTTTTGAAAATTGCACTCACAGTTTTTCAAGTTTTTTACAAATTAAATTTTATTTTTTTAATATTTAAGAAAAGACCTTGTATCTGGTGAACTATTGACATTTTTAAAGATATAAGCTCATCCCGATGTTACACTCATCAAGACCTTTCATTTGAGTACCCACATCATATTTTCATATATTTATATATATTATTTATTTTATTTATTTATTTACGAAATTTTTAGACCCTGAAGCCTTAGCTCCCTAAGGGCCTTACATAGAAATGAATACATAGTAATAATAAAATTAGTTAAACAGTAATGGATATAAAATAATAAGACAGTAAAAATAAGTAATAAGAAAAGTAACGTCTAATGACTTTAATGACTTTAGTTGATAAAACAAAAGAAAAGAAAGAATATGAATTTGAACATTTCGTAATTTGAATATTTTAGTAATTACAGTTATTTATCTAGCAGTATGATGTGTAGCACTAAATGGAACAATGCATAGATTATATAAGTTACAACAGTCATTCAAATGCGCAAGTTAGTATTAGTTAACATATTTATATTCAAGACACTCATAATAACAATATTTTGTAAAAGATATAAGTAGAACTCAGGAAGTTTGACTTGAGCATCATCAACACTTGATTCAGAAACAGCAATAATGTCATAGTCCAAAACTCGAAAATGATCTCAAAGCTCATCAATACGTGGAACTAGTGCCTGCGCATTTAGATGGAAAATTTTTACACTAACTGATGAACTGCAAATAATATCACACTACTGAGAGACAACGACACCACGTTATTAGCTTAAGCCAGGAATTTTCGTCAAATCCATCGACGGTAATACTTTCAGTGGCTGAGAGTCATCTGGAAGCCTAACACAAACCGCACCTGCCGCAATCCAAACATTTTTCTTGCTGATCGTCGGAAATTGTCTCACAATACTCTGACGCAACTTGTACAATGTAGACGGAAATCGTCTGTTAACATAAACCGGTAGTTTACCCACACCTTGTACTAACATATCAGCCGTAATGTTCCGACGCACTTTTTTCGCCTCAAAAAATTTGTTAACAATAAGCGAGGATTGACACTTAATAACACAATGTCCCGCGAACGCGAAGAATCAGCTCCTGCAACAGCTATCTTTCTTTTCCCAAGACGCTCTACTGATGACACACAGTTGACGTCAATACTTTGAAGTCCCAGAGAATTACTCAGATTTATCACAATGTCTTCTAGGTTCTCCGTAGGCATCTCAGGAACTCCTGAAACAACAAGCTGGTCAGACAATTGCTGCGTTTCCAGAAACAGTTGTCGAACTTCAATGCTTTGAATTAGTTTCACACTGTTTGAATTATGATCAACTTCAGATGAGACAGCAGAAGCATTTTCAACCGCAGCAACGTTTTTATAAATTGACATAATTCTCCTGTAAATTTTTGCAAATGTTATTCAACTCATCTAATTTCTTAACAACACCATGAACCTCCATTTTAACATCTTTAATTAATCCCAGCTTTTCATTTATGTTTTGTAGTATTTTAGTAATAGACTCTGGTTGCGGTTGTGGAATAAAACAAATTATTCCACATATATATATTATATATGTGTATATATGAAAAATATATCAAAAATGCATGTGGGTACTCAAATGAAAGCTCTTGATGAGTGTAACATCGGGATGAGCTTATATCTTTAAAAAGGTCAATAGTTAAGAAGGTACAGTGCAATTTAACAAATATCTTGTAAAATATTGACATTTTTAAAGATATAAGCTCACTCTGACATTACACTCGTCTAGACCTTTCATTTAAGTATCCACATCAATTTTTCATATATTTTATATATTTATATATATATATATATATATATATATATATATATATATATATATATATTACATATATGTATATATGAAAAATATATCAAAAATGCATGTGGGTACTCAAATGAAAGGTCTTGATGGGTTGACTATCAGGATAAGCTTATATCTTTAAAAATGTTAATAATTTAGAAATTACATTGACTCTTGTGAACTATTGACATTTTTAAAGATATAAGCTCATCCTGATGTTACACTCATTAAGACCTTTCATTTGAGTACCCACATCAATTTGTCATTTATTTTATATATTTATAAATATTACATATATGTATATATGAAAAATATATAAAAAATGCATGTGGGTACTCAAATGAAAGCTCTTGATGAGTGTAACATCAGGATGAGCTTATATCTTTAAAAATGTCAATAGTTAAGAAAGTACAGTGCAATTTAACAAAAGTCATTATTGAATATAGCAAAATTTAAATTTTTTATAGTTTACAAGTCACGGCAGTCACATAGTGACTGCAAAGTTACTAGTATTTATTATTAAAATATTAATTGAAATTGTAAAAATTTTATCTCAAATATATCTAACCTTCCTCGTCCTTTAGGTCCACTTTTAGACGAAGTATTAGATCCATCCGAAAGCTCGCCGTCACTTACCTGGCTTGCAACACTAGACTCAGCTTCTGTGGTGCTCGAAACTTGAGACTTGTAGTCAGAATCAGCTAAAAGTCTCTAAAAAAATTTTTTTCAATAAGCAAAAATTTATATTATTTTATTTGTTAAAGTAATATTAAATTGATAAAAACCTTTCGTCTAGCCACTTGTCGAACAGACGTTGACGTACTAGCGCTGCTACCACTAGTTACACTACCAGCATATTTTGTTTTTTTTTTCTTCTTTTTTTCAAATACTTTTTGATAAATAATTTCAGCATCTCTAAAAATTAGGAAATTTATATTATTACTTTGGATATTGCGGAAAATATATGAGTAATAATTTTGCTACCTTTTATCGAATTTTTTGGAAAGTTTAGGACGAGCTTCTCTGTTTGTAGACACAAAAGCAACTTCAAGTTTCGCCAAGTAAGCGGACCATAGTTGCGCGACTACCACTTTAAGGTTTTCCTTTGCTCCCACTTGAATTAATTCATTTGTCAAACCAATTAAAATGAAATTATACTTTTCCCAGGAAGTTAAACGTCTGTCCTCTGGAATAATAGAAATTTAATTAGAAAATTATTGATCAAAGAGAAACTTTTAAATTATTTTTGTATGAAAATTAATTTAGCAGATAGTTGATAATTTTAAGAATTTTTGTAATAAATAAATTATGGCCAAAAAAATTGACATGTAGAAATTCAAAAAAATTAAAAATGCAATTTTTTTTTAATAATTTTTCGGAAAAAATTTATTTGTTAAAAAAAAAAAACTAAAAAATAATCAAGTAATTGCTAACTTAAAGTTATTTATAATAATGAAATTTATCTAATGTCTAAATTTCATTATTATAAATTTTATGAAAATAAAATTAACATCTGACGATTTTTCTTATTAAAAAATTGACTAGAAAAAAAATAAAAGAAAAATTTGACATGTTAAAAATTTGGAAAACTGTAAGTGCAATTTTTAAAAAATATTTCTTTAGTTATAATTTAATTAATTAAAAAAAAATTTTAATATCAGCTAATTTTAATGTCAAATTTTTTTGAAACTTCATCTAAAATTTCACTATTTTTTTTTAACAATTTTCAAATCAAAAACTACTAATAAATTTTAAAATAACCTTCATCCAGAGCTTTCTTCGCCTGTTGAATCCTAGTTGAAGTCATGCGCGTCTTGGCGTCATGTGTAAACTCCACATCTTGTTCTTTTTTTGTCTAAAAATTTACATTAATTACTAAAAACAATCATGACATTAAAGTCAGCAGTCACTTGATTAATTTTTTAATTTTTTTTGACAAATAAATTTGTTCGAAAAAATTATTAAAAAAAAATTGCATTTTTAATTTTTTAAAATTTCTACATGTCAATTTTTTTTGCCACAATTTATTTGTCAAAAAAATTATCAAATATCTGCTAAATTAATTTTTATGAAACAATCTTTTGCATAAATTCTTAATAATTACCTCATTTTGCATGTGACACTCATTGCAGTAATAAAATCCAGCTTCCGCATGGAATTCAGTACCCCCACAATTTAGACATGCATCCATTATTAATTACAAACAGTAATTATTGCAGCACATCAACAATCATCAACAATAATTTTCTAATAATTCAGTTATAAAAAAAAAAACAAAACAATCGCGCATTGCAGTATTAATTACAGTCCCGAGGTTAGTTTTCTGAAATTAAAAAAAAGCGTGCTGCGCCGCGTGGCGAAAAAAAGAACTAAAAAATCCCAGATGGCATTACTAGTCACTTCGGTTACTGTTGTCATTATTGTTTATATTTATATTTTTGTAACAAAAAAATTAATCTAAGTTAAATAAATAATAAATATAAAAATATCTTGAAGAATAAATATTTTTTTAAGGTAAAAATATTATTTATTAATAAAATTATTATGAAACACATGTAATCAAAAAATTCTTGGTGAAAATTTTTAGAAGAATTTTTTTAATGTAATTAATTTGTTATAAAAATTAAAAAAATTAATCGCTGTCAGCGAACTTCAGTATCATTATTAATTTTATATGAATAATAAAAAAGAAAATAATAATTATTATTTTATTTTTAGGATTTAGTGGAATGATTTAATTTATTAGATCAGGTTATATTTATCCACACGTGGCAGCAAAAATTAAATAAAAAATGTCAAGATTTTCAAGATTTCAAAAATTCGCAGCTGTTCTAGGAGTTGGTACAGTAAGTGGAGCTGCTGCTATATATTACAACGGCTACTTGTTTTCTAAAGAAAAATACGAAGGTACGTACAATAACACGCCCAAGTTCCCAGGAGTTGGTGAGTTGACCCCTTCTATAAAATGGGACAGCAATTGGGACCGGAGAGACCCAAAAAGTTTGATAAAACCTAAAAAGTTAGAAGCAATGACCGACGAGAACAAGTACAACGCTGAAATCGAGGCCCACAAGCCGCGAGCAGCTAGACATATTCTCCTAATTCGCCACGGTCAGTATAACTTAAACGGATCAACGGACACCCAGAGAATCTTGACTGAACTGGGAAGAAATCAAGCTGATTGTACTGGCAAGCGCTTGCAGCACCTGGCTCTGCCTTATTCTCAGATCGTCAAGTCTACGATGACCAGAGCGCAAGAGACTGCCAAGATCATAGAGACCAGCTTGCCCAACGTACCTGTCGTTGATGACAGTCTTCTGGTCGAGGGATGTCCTATTCTTCCCGAGCCGCCGTTCGGCGGCTGGAGACCCGGGATCCAGTACTTCCAAGACGGACCCAGAATCGAAGCTGCCTTTAGGAAGTACTTTCATCGTGCTAGTCCTAAACAGGAGAAGGATTCTTATACGATAATTGTGTGCCATGCTAATGTCATCAGGTACCTTGTTTGCAGAGCTTTGCAGTTTCCTCCAGAAGCCTGGTCAAGGTTTTCGCTCAAGCATGCGAGCATCACTTGGATTTCTATTCAACCTAGTGGTCGGGTTATACTGCGCGGCTATGGAGATGCTGGACATATGCCTTCGGAGTTTTTGACGACCAGTTAATGGAAGGATTGATCAGGACTGTGGCCAGGATTTTTGCCTTAATTTAAAAAAAAAAATAATTAATCAATGGTGTTCAATTTTTTATACTAAGGTGAAAATATTGGTGAGGTAAAAGACCGAGTTATTGACACTTGCAGTTTTATTTTAATTAAAAATAAAATAAATCAACTCTAATAAATTAATAAATGTAATTTTTTAATTATAAATTTTAAGATAATTAATCTTTTTGAGAACATTTTATTTTTTTAATTAAAATAAAATTGCAAGTGTCAGACAACTGGGCCAGTGTCAACAACTGGGTCTTTTATTTTGGTATAAAAAAATTTTTTTAATAAAAATTGTTCAATATTTAATTTAAAAAAAAAAATGTCTCATAATTTTTTCTTAGGAATAATATAATGATCATAATAATAAAAATAATGATAACAACAACAGCAACAACAATAATAATAATAATAATAATAATAATAATAATAAAATATTATTATAATTATTATTATTATTATTATTTAATTATTATAATAATAATAATAATAATAATAATAATAATAATAATAATAATAATAACAATAATAATAATAATGTGTATTTGATAAATTTTTTTTCTGAAATAATAATAATATTAATAATAATAACAATAATAATTCTAGTTCCTTATTATTATTATTATTATTATTATTATTATTATTATTATTATTCCCAATTTTTTCAATTTTAATCTCTAATAATAATAATAAAACCGAAATTTTAAAATTAAGATTTTTAAATTAGCAAAAAATTTGAATTGTTTGTTATAAATCTTAATTAAGGAATTACGGGAAAAATATATAAAAAAAAAATAACAAGATTACACTGGATATTATCTCAGATTATACTCAGTAGAATCTTAGATTATACCCAGTGATATCTCCACTATTTTTTTTCTAGTGCCTGCGCACTTAGCATTATCATATCTATTATACATTTTAGATATTAAGATAGTCAAATATTGTTTTAAATACTATCTGAAATTCTTTTTTCACCATAGATATCACTGAGTATAATCTGGGATGATATCCAGTGTCATCTTGTTTTTTTCCGTGTAGCACATATTTGATAATTTTTAAAATTTTAGAACAAATAAATTATGGCAAAAAAAATTGACATTTAGAAATTTAAAAAATTAAAAAATGCAATTTTTTAAAAATAATTTTTTGGAATAAATCTTTTTGTTAAATAAAATTAAAAAATTGTCAAGTGACAGCTAACTAATTTTAATATCATTAAAAATATTAGTCGTATAAAAAAATCATAAGACATTTTTTTTAGAAAATTAAATTTCCTACAATTTTTTTTTTATATCTAGAAGCAATATTTTTGCCGTGAGATCTAATATTTAAATCATTAATTTAAAAATCTTGGACGTAACTATGGACATTTGTACTTAAATTTGATACTGAAATTAGCAAACATCTGGGGAATTTTTGGTTTTATTAAAGAAATAAATTGTTTTTTTATAACAATTGTTTTGATAAAAAAAATTCTGGAATCTGACAGATGTCTGTTACTGTCAGTATCAATTTGAGTACAAACATCTGTGAAGATAAACTGCCTGTGGATTTACATAACTAATGGGTTGTATCTTGTATTATGTCAAGAGATGTCAATTCAAAGACTGTTTATTTTTTACATTTATACTGTAATTTTATAAATATTCAGGTGCTGTCGATTATTAACTGTGAATATATGTAATTTTAACTATAAATTATATGTCTGATGACGTTAAAACGGCAATAAAATATTTCAGTAAAGATGATATGAATTTTTTATATCAAAAAGATTTTTTAATATTTTAGGTAGTTTAAAATTGATAGTAGGATGAGATTAAATGGTTGTAAAATAATTAATGCGGTTGCAGTAGCTCGAAGAGCTACATTACACAATGTCTAAGTTATTGAAAATTTAACTTGTTAATTAATATTATAGTCTTCCTGTAACGATTCACTCGAGTCAAATTTATGTAATTTTTTAATGAAGTTATACTAACCGGGTAACTTTATTTTAGGATTAAATTAATAAGATATTTTCGTAACAGCTTTCATTTATGATAAATATTTATGTTTAATGAAATTTATTTTTTATTTCATTGCGAATGATGTTTAATTTAGTCGTATAACACGCTAGAGTGCACACGGAAATAACTTTATGAGTATTACAGAAAATTATGTTAGTTTTACTGTCTAATATAAAGTTGTCTCTGAATTTGATATAATTAGAAAGGTCTTTTATGATTTTAACTCATTTAATTTGTTAAGATAAGAGGAGAAATAATAAAATTATTTTATGTCCTCTTTTTAAAAAGGATTAAATAATAAAGTAATAAAAATTAGACTACGAGCACTTATTGGTACCGTCATCATTTTTCAAGTGTTTGGATTAAAAAGAGGCCAATCAATAAAAAAATTTTCCATACTATGATTGAACGTATGGTATGATACTTGTAGAATACATATAGATATATAGTACTTTTTGATTTTGATTTTATTATTTTGTTATTAATAATGAATACTAGCAACCTTGCAGTCACTATGTGACTGCCGTGACTTGTGAACTATAAATTAATAAAATTTGGCTTTATTAAATAGTAACTTTTTGTTAAATTGCACTGTAATTACTTAACTATTGATATTTTTAAAGATATCAGCTCATCCTGGTGTTACACTCATCAAGAGCTTTCATTTGAGTACACACAGGACAATTTTTATATATTTTTCATATATACATATATATCATATATATAAATATATAAAATATATGAAAAATTAATGTGGGTACTCCAATGGAAGGTCTTGATGAGTGTAATGTCGAGGTGAGCTTATATCTTTAAAAATGTCAATATTTCACAAGATATTTGTTAAATTGCACTGTACTTTCTTAACTATTGACCTTTTTAACGATATAAGCTCATCCCGATGTTACACTCATCGAGACCTTTCATTTAAGTACCCATATGGCAATTTTTATATATTTTATATATATGGTATTTGTGAAATATATAAATATATCAAATATATGAAAAATTGATGTGGGTACTCAAATGAAAGGTCTCAATGAGAGTAACATCGGGATGAGCTTATATCTTTAAAGATGTCAATAGTTCACAAGATTCAATGTAATTTCTTAAATATTGAAATTTTTTAAGATATAAGCTCATCCCGATGTTACACTCATCAAGAGCTTTCATTTGAGTACCCACATACATTTTTGATATATTTTTCATATATACATATATATATAATATATATAAGTATATGAAAAATTGATGTGGGTACTCAAATGAAAGGTCTCGATGAGTGTAATATCGGGATGAGCTTATATCTCTAAAAATGTCAATAGTTCACAAGATTCAATGTCATTTCTTAATTATTGACATTTTTAAAGATATAAGCTCATCCCGATGTTACACTCATCAAGAGCTTTCATTTGAATACCCACATGCATTTTGATATATTTTTCATATATACATATATATAATATATATAAATATATGAAAAATTGATGTGGGTACTCAAATGAAAGATCTTGATAAGTGTAACATCATGATGAACTTATATCTTTAGAAATGTCAATCGTGCACAAGATTCAATGTCATTTCTGAACTATTGACATTTTTAAAGATATAAGCTCATCCTGATATTACACTCATCAAGAGCTTTCATTTGAGTACCCAAATGCATTTTTGATAGATTTTTCATATATACATATATATAATATATATAAATATATGAAAAACTGATGTGGGTACTCAAATGAAAGGTCTCGATGAGTGTAACATCGGGATGAGCTTATATCTTTAAAAATGTCAATATTTCACAAGAGACAAGGTCATTACTTAATTATGTATCTAGAGATAGAGAATTTTCGAATGCAAAAAAAATTTAGTAATTACTTCAAGAAATGTTTCTTAGTAAGGACACTAGACTATAAAAGAAGAAATAAAACAGTATATAACATAAAACTATAACTTAATTGTTAAATCCTTATTCTTATGCTTTATTGATTTTTTTTTCATCTAGACATTATGTTGAGATTCACATCATCACATAATAAAAGTACATAACAATACAATTATACAGCCAATAAACTATTACAATCTATGTGTCTCTATAAAATGCATGATGAAAATAATACTTCTTAATTTATATAATAATATATTTATGTATAATATATATATAACTATTGGATTACAATAATAATTTTAGGACACATACGCGAGAGAGATATGCAAAGGGAAGAAAATAATGGAAAACGATCACTTGGAATATCCAATGATCGCTTCCTTATGACGACTAGTTTTCTTATTTTATCATCTTTTAAATGTTGAGGACTCACATATGTGTATATTGTCTTTACAAGGTCCGTGTTACATTCGCTCAACTTAATTTTTACGTGTATTGTATTTTTTTTTAAAATGCAAAATTAGTTTTATAAACTTATACTTACGTATCCTCATTAATAATAATTAATTTATTATTTTATTAATATTATTTTTAATTAGCTTATAACTTGACGTAAAGATCAACAAATAAACATTTAATAATATTTATGTAAATATTCAATCAAGTTGATTAATAAAATTTATTAAAGTCCCTAAAATCGAACAATATAAAAAACAATCTTAAGTATTAATTAAATACAATAGTATTTGTTAAAATTTATCATTTTCTCATTCAACATTTAAAATCCTCGGAAAGTATTTTAAATCTCCGTTTAAAATATTTATACAGAAAATTAAAAAAAAACCCATTTTTTCATTTATAAAAATTATTAAAAAAAAAAAAAAAGAAATTTACACTAATATAAATCAAGTATGTATTTACTGTAATTCGTTTTAGCCTTGGATTATTTTTAAATTCGATTATACTAAGTGAGTATTTACAATCGGGTAATTTGTTTTTTTAATTTTCATCCTCAATAAGGCAAAATTCTAAATTTACCTGTTATTAATCTATTATTGCGTACGTTAATTAGTTTTTTTTACGTTATTAATACATCACGTTGTGTAGATAATTAATTTTAATCAATTAATGGTAATAATAATGACTGTAATGATAGCAATAAAATCATTCATTTTTTTTCTTGACAATGCGGCTTAATTTTTTCGTTGTCGAAATATTTATTTTGATTTATACCTTCACATAATTAAGGGGCCGTTCATTAATTACGTATGGACAATTTTTAATAATAATAGTAATAATAGCCAATTAATTATTAGTTTACAATAATAATAGTCACGACTATTTTTTAATTGTTTTTAATAAATAAATTATTTTTAAAAAATTGAATTTTTAATTTTTAAAAATTTCTACATGTCAATTTTTTTTCTAATTTTTTTTTTACCATAATTTACTTGTTACAAAAATTTTTAAAATGATTAAATGTCGGCTAAGTTAATTTTCATCTAAAATCAACAGGTCAACGCGGATCCATCATTTTTATTTTTTAACAAATAATGTTTTTTAATAAAAAATGTTTTTTATTTTTTAAATAAAAATACGATAATACACGGAAAAATACTATAATTTTTTCTATAGAACCAAACATGGATAACAATAAAAACACATGAAATTTTAATAAGTTATATTTTTTAATAAGCAATAAAAATTATTTAAATAAAATAAAAATTTGACTGTACACAGAAAAAAAAAAGATGACACTGGATATCATCCCAGATTATACTCAATGATATCTGCGGTGAAAAAAAATTTCAGATAATAGCTACACGGAAAAAAGAAAACTCGAAAAATTACATTATATAATGTAACGTGGCGCTCCGTGATGAAAACTGGAAAAATTACAGTTTCAGATTGTAATTACTACAGATTTTATAAGAATGTAATATTTACATTGAAAGCGCTGAAAATTAGCATTGAATTTAGAAAAATTTTATTTCGAACTGTAATTTTTCTAGTTTTGATTACGACGGGACCGATTTTACATTTTATACTGTAATTATTACTGTTTTTTTTTTTTTTTTTTTTTTTTTTTCGTGTGATATAATCCAGATTATACTGAATGATATCTGGATTACACTCATTGTAATCTACGATTTCACCCAGTAATATCTCTGATTATACCGCGTGAGATTACACTGAGTATAATCCGAGTATCCTGTATAATTTGGATTATACTCAGTAGAATCTTGGATTATACCCAGTGATATCTCCGGAATTTTTGTTCTAGCGCTTGCGCACTTAGCATTATCATATCTATTATGTATTTTAGATATTAGGTTAGTCAAATATTGTTTTAAATACTATCTGAAATTTTTTTTCACCACAGATATCACTGAGTATAATCTGGGATGATATCCAGTGTGATCTTGTTCTTTCCGTGTATACTTTAAAATTAAGAAAACTATTTAGAATCCAAAATGAAATTAGATTTTTAATATTGAATTTTGATTTACGAAATATTACGTAAGAATTAATTTCCCCCCCCCCCCCCCTTCCTCCCCCTTAATATCTTTACGTAATTAATGAATAGCCCCTTAAATAACTCGATAAAAAAAAATAGAAAAAAAAATGTATGGACGAGTAGCAATTTATACTTATTCGTTAACTTGTTTGTCATGACAAGAGTATCAACATTAATTTCTTCGTTGCTCAATTATTAATAAATTTACTGATAATTTTAACAAAAAAAAAAAAAATTTAATAATCACTAACTAATTATTGTGAGTTGTAATTAATGATTAATAATCACTAATTACTTAATTTCATTCGCACGATAACGCTTTTAAAAATAAATCCCGATAAAATGGATCGCAGTAGTAATAATAATGATAATAATTATCAATAAATTTAGTCTTCGAAACATAAATCATTGACCTTTAGTGGCACGAATAGCGTTACAAATTTCGATCCAAGGATGACCGTACATGCTACAAATTTCGCAAACATTGGATGTGCTGGAGGAGGGCTGACTAGCAACCTGCCCGGCAGTTGTTCTGTTTGGTGACGATGTACTTTCATCTCTCTTGGTTATTTTGCTTAGTGTTGTTGTTATTGAGGTTATTGCTGAAGTTGTTGTTGTTGTTGTTGTAGTTGTTGCAGAGAGTGAAGACGACAAATGAAGAAAATCAATTGACGTTGGCAGCGAAGCGGGCTCACGTATTTTGCGCGGTGTTGGAAGCGTTGCTGAGTTGTACGATGAACTTATCGACGGCACGATAGAAGGCGATCGTCCAGGAGACGGTGATTTTGGTGTGACAATCGTGCAGTTTGTTGGAGACAAAGAGAGGCGCAGACACCGCAAAAGGGTGAGTCAATCATTGACCAGGCCTTGATTCACGTTGATCAGTTGTTCTTTCAATACGCGAAATGATGGTCGTACTTCTGGACAGTGGGCCCAACATTTTCTCATTATCTGTTAAAGAAATAAAAAAATACAATTATTATTATTATTATTATTATTATTTTGAGTTTAATACAAGTTAGATGTCATTTAAGTTAGCAGTCACTTGACCATTTTTTAATTTTTTTTAACAAACAAATTTGTTCTAAATTATTTTTAAAAAATTGCATTTTTAATTTTTTTAAATTTTTACACGTCAATTTTTTTTGCAATAATTTATTTGTTAAAATAATTATTAAATACCGGCTAAATTAATTCTCATACAAATTTTATGACATTAAATTAAAGATAGCAGACACTTGACAATTTTTTTTAACAAATAAATTTGTTCGAAAAAATTATTTTTTAAAAAATTGCATTTTTAATTTTTTAAAATTACTACAAGTCAATTTTTTTTCCTAATTTTTTTTTGCAATAATTTATTTGTTAAAAAAATTATTCAACATCTGCTAAATTAATTTTCATAGAAATTTTATGACATTAAAGATAGCAGACACTTGATCATTTTTTTAACAAACAAATTTGTTCAAAAAAATGATTTAAAAAAAAATTGTATTTTTTATATTTTTTAATTTCTACGTGTCAATTTTTTTTTTGCAATAATTTATTTGTTAAAAACATTATTAAAATGTCTGCTAAATTAATTTTCATACAAATTTTATGACATTTGAATTAGCAATCACTTGAACATTTTTTTTTTTTTTAAAAAAAATTATTCCAAATTATTTAAAAAAAATTGCATTTTTAATTTTTTTAAATCTATGTCAATTTTTTTTCCTAATTTTTTTTTGCAATAATTTATTTGTTAAAAAAATTATTAAATATCTGCTAAATTAATTTTCATACAAATTTTATGAATGAAAATTAATTTAGCAGATATTTAATAATTTTAAGAATTTTTTTTAATGAATAAATTATAGCAAAAAAAAAATTGACTTCTAGAAATTGTAAAAAATAAAAAGTACAATTTTTTAAAAATAATTTTTTGGAAAAAATTTTTTTTGTTAAAAAAAAATTAAAAAATTATAAAGTAACAGCTAAATTTAATCTCATATTTTATGACATTAAACCTGACCATTTTTTTTAACAAAAAAAATTATTTTTTAAAAAATTGCATTTTTTATTTTTTTAAATTTCTGTCAATTTTTTTTTCAATAATTTATTTGTTAAAATTATTAAATGTCCGCTAAATTAATTTTCATTATTTCTTAAGCAAGATTTAATTTAATTTAATTTTATTACCTCATAAACTTCTTTGACGCATGCTTTTGGTTTTTCAAGAATGAGACCACGTTGAACTCTATCTACAACTTCGGCGTTCTTCAAACGCCCGTAAGGCATTTTACCACAAGTGAAAACTTCCCACATAAGTACGCCGTAAGCCCATACATCTGATTTTGAACTAAACCGTGTGTAATTAAGGACTTCTGGTGGTGCCCATTTTATTGGAAACTTAGTACCACCGCTGCTGGTATACTGGTCGTCCAAAACATACCTCGCTAAACCAAAATCAGCAACTTTAACTACATTCTCTGATCCTACAAGACAATTGCGTGCTGCTAGATCCCTGTGGATGTAATTGCGCCTTTCAAGATACGCCATTCCTCTGCAGACCTTTTATCCAATCCAATAAAATTTATTAATTTATTAATCAATTAATAATCAATTTAAACTAGTGCTCTTACCTGTATACAAATGTCAAGAAGATATCCGACATTTGTCGATAAAGAGGCTTCATGACGACGGAGGTAGTTAAGAAGAGATCCATGACGCATGTACTCAGTAACGATATATATTGGTCTGTCTTTACTACAAACTCCATACAGTTGGACTAGATTTGTGTGTTGTAATTTTCTGTAATTTAATTATAGAATAATTAATTTATTTAAAAAAAAAAATATTTTTTTATAATTAATTATAATATTTGATAACATTATTAACTGACAAAATTCATTGTCATTAGCATCAGAACGGATTATAAAGTGTTTGATCATAGAAATTTATTTACTAACCACTATGTCAGCTTGATAATTATACTAATTAAATTATTACTTGACTTGTATGAATATCGTGATCAAATAATTAAATAAAATTTTCATGTGAAAATAAGACGTATGTATTACTACTGTTGAAAATAAAATATCTTTTATCAATAAATATAACTAGCAGCCTTGCAGTCACTACGTGACTACTCCGTGACTTGTGAAGTATAAATAAATAAAATTTGGTTTTATTAAATAGTAACTTTTTGTTAAATTGCACTGCACTTTCTTAAGTATTGACTTTTTTGAAGATATAAGCTCATCCTGATGTTACACTCATCAAGCGCTTTTATTTGAGTACCCACATGCATTTATGATTTATTTTTCATATATACATATATATAATATATATAAATATATCAAATATATGAAAAATTGATGTGGGTACTCAAATAAAAGGTCTCGATGAGAGTAACTCCAGGATGAGCTTATATCATCGAAAATATCATCAGTAGACAAAATACGACGTCATTTCTTAATTATTGAAATTTTTTAAGATATAAGCTCATCTTTATGTTACACTAATCAAAAGCTTTCATTTGAGTACCCACATGCATTTTTGATATATTTTTCATATATACATATATATAATATATATAAATATATAAAATATATGAATAATATATGTGGGTACTCAAATGAAAGCTCTTGACGAGTATAATGTCGGTTTGAGCTTATATCTTTAAAAATGTCAATAGTTCACAAGATATTTGTTAAATTGCACTGTACTTTCTCAACTATTGACTTTTTTAAAGATATAAGCTCATTCCGATGTTATACTAATCAAGAGCTTTCATTTGAGCACCCACATGCATTTTTGATATATTTTTCATATATACACATATAAAATATATATAAATATATAAAATATATGAAAAATTGATGTGGGTACTCAAATGAAAGGTCTCGATGAGTGTAACATTGGGGTGAGCTTATATCTTTAAAAATGTCAATAGTTCACAAGATACAAGGTTATTTCTTAATTATGTATCTAAAGATAGAGAATTTTCGAATGCAGCCTAAATACTTATCATAATAAATTAACTATCAGTGAGAATGATATGCAATTTTGAAAAGGCATAAATTCAAATCAAGACCTTTGCAACGACACTAAAAAAAAAATGATTTTATCATGACTATCCTGGACACAAAATTTTTCTTATTCTCTCAATACTGGCGCTTTTTTGCAAATTTCTAAGATAGTTAACTAAGTGGTGAATTTTTTTAAAGGAAAATAGCAGAAAACTTAAGCTTCAACATGATACTTTAAATTTTAAATTAAAAAAAAAAATGAAAAAAAGAGATCTAGCCGTAACATAAAAAAACACCTTTCTGAAATAAGATGTATGATGACAATTATGATGATGATTATTAGACAACTTACGTCATGACTTTAGCTTCCTCAATAAAATCGTCTTCAGACATAGTACCCTCTTTCATCATTTTAACAGCTACGTCGATAGAACCACGCCATTTTCCACGTCGAACTACGCCAAACTGTCCTGAGCCGAGTTCTTCTAACAAATGGAGCTCCGTAGGATCTATTTCCCATTTATCTGTAAAAATAAAAATAAAAATAAAAAAAATAATTTAGTTATTTATTTTTTCAACACAGCAGTATGTTATCAACTTATCACATTTGAGTAAGTATTTAATTAACTACCATGACTTAAACCAGCGGTAGGAGGAACAGGACGATCACAGGGACTTGTTTTCAGGCGACTGGCTAGTCCACCGCTGTTGTGACGGTGATAATTTACCAAGTCTGGAATGGAGCCGCAGCAGTGCTTTTCAGACAGGTAGAATTCGCCTCGGGTGTTCTGCTTTATGTGGTAGTGTTTGACGTGAGGATGCGGTCTGCAAAGCATAAAAAATAAATTTATAGTGCGAAAATAAAAGGAAATTGTTTTTATGCTCGTTTATTCTTTCATTCAGGTACTTTCCACCCAGCTGTCGTGAAACATGATGAACATTTAACTGGAAATAAAAATAGCAATAAAACTATTGCCGGGTATTTTTTAATATGAATTTTTAGATTGCATAAAAAAGTGTCACTGGTGTAAGTACTTACACTTTAGTGTAGAGCGAGAGAGTATACAAGCCCTTGGTAGATGAATTGCGAACGACGAAACAGCCCTCTTTGTCCTCTTGCTTGAGTAGAGACTCAGCTCGTTGCCTCGACATATCGCCCACGTACCATCTGGATACATCCCAACAGAGATTAATCTTTTCTATATCAGGGATTAATGTCTAATACTAAAACACTGACGTGTTCCTATACTTCCGTGCTTTACTCATCATTATTTTAAATCTACAGCCATTATATGACTGCTCTTAAAGTTTTGAATACTATGATTGATTTTTAATGTCAAATGGATAGATTTATTGAGAAGATATGGCTTAAAAGCTTAAATTTTATTTTATATAATTTTTCGAGAGTTATACGCACTTAAAATAAAGATTAAATTTTTTTTTTGTCAAACTATTTTGTTAAAAATATGATATGAAAATTAACTCGTTGAGGACAACGCGACTGCTCAATTTCAAAACACAGTAACTAATGGGCGATTCCGCGGGAGACGATTTTTAACATAAATTTTTAAATCACAGTATTTGTTACTTTTTTTTTATACCAATTTTTTTCAATTTGAGGAGGGTAAGAGCATTTGTGTTGCACGAACGTCGAAATATAATTTTAAAAGCAAATTAGTTTTGATAACTGCTACTTAAAAAAAACGTAGAAAAGTTGCAAAAAAACCTTAAGTCTGATAAATCACCGACTATTCCAAACAAATAATTTATTTTAGTTACATAGGAAAGTGCTAATTAGTGATACAGCATCTATAATCTCATATCTTTAATTTAAAGTTACATGGAAATGTTTATATTTACTACAGTGAGACGTGTTGCACTCGCGATAGTTTTACGTTGCACCCGCGACTGGATAAAAAGTGAATAATTTATAACATTTATTTCTTTTAATAATTTTATTTAAATTAACAATTAGTTTGTTTTGTATTCTTTTAAAGAATGTAATAATAATTTAATAAATATTCCATAATTAACAGACTTTTTTCATTCTAGCTTCATGACCTTTAATGGTGGGCCGATTTCGTTGCACCCGCGATAGCACTTTGAACCTCTCCTGTGTCTATTTAGACATTTTATTAAATGTTTTTTATATTAATTTTTGTAAAACAGATTACAATGTAATCCTGCGACCAGTCATTTCTTTAAAAAGAGTTTTTATTTTCTTAGTAAGAAGCCTTGAGTGAGTCTAAATGTTGCACCCGCGAGTACGGAATCGCCCTAATATTTAAATATTTTTTATAATTTTTCTTATTAAAAAAAAGTTTGCCTGCCAAATTGATGACAAATTTGATTTATGAATAGAAAATACTTGAATATTAATATTTTTAAGAAAAAACACTTTAAATTAAGGTCTAAAAGTTATAAAAAATGCAGCAATATTAAAAAAAATTAGGTATAAAAATTTTGTAGTTACTGTATTTTAAAATTGGGCAGCCGAAAAGTTCTAATTCTAATATTTGTATTGAACTTTTTTTAATTTAGCTATAAAGTGCTATCGGTTATGAAGCTGCAATTCGATTTTCAATTATAAATCTTTATAATTCTCGAAGTAATTAATATTTAAAAGTTAAGAAAACTGGTCTTCTAAAATATGAAGATACCCTTTTGAAAATCAGCTCCTCAATCGGCACCAAACTTTAATATAACATTCCCTCTAAATATCTTAATAGTTACACGGAAAAAAGTAAACTGTAATAAATAACAGTCGATTTATAATAAGTAATGATCAACTGCTAAAAATTACCATTTCAAACAGTAAAATCGTGATTTTACTATTCATAAGAGGGGAAATACGTGTACAGGCTTAAAAATTCAATATTTTTTTTATAAATCGCTTGTAAAACTATTCAAAAATATAGATTGAAAATTTCAAGTCAAAATTTCTATTCGTTCAAAAATTATAAGCGATTTAGTAATTACTTTAATACTATTTTACATTAACTTTTTCTGTCACTTTTTTTCAAACGCGTTTTCTCGAAACGAGTTTTTCAAAACTGTGTGCAGTCTAGCTCAAAGAGTTTTAAACCAATCATCTTGCGATATGGCTTATAATTTTCTTTATACAATTATCTTGAATATGAACCTCAATCGAAAGCGATATTTTGATTTAAACTATTTTTTTAATAAACAATGTATGAAAAGTGATAAAAATCTCGGCTTAATTTCACAACCCTCTAAAAATGCAAATTTTTAGTTTTTTTGTAGAATTGAGGTTCATATGGAAGATACACATATAAATGAAGTAATTTTTCTATGCCATTGATTTCAAATAAAAATTGTGTCTTCCATACTGCACACAGACTGCTAAGTCGGATGACAACCTACGATGTGTATCAGCTGATATCTCCGCTATTTGTTAACTTATATTGTTGTTTAATACGAAAAATACTCATAAATATATTTATAAAATAAAGTGATAGTTTCAATAAATAATATTAATTTCTTACACCTTAAAAAATTAATGAAAATCAGCATGAAAACGGCCTTCTACACGTATTTCCCCCTTAATAATATTTACCATTTAAACGTTACAATTTACTCTTTACATGGAAGAAAATACTATTTCAAACAGTAATATTCGCTATGTAAATGTCTAAAATGTTAAAGTATAATAATTAAGAATTCAGACTTTGATATTTATCATTTCGTACCTAAAAAATGATTTTATGATATGTAAAAAGCATAAAATAAAGTTAGTAAATTTCTAATATAAGCAACGTCAATATTTACAAAGTAAAATGGTAAATTTTAAACGCAACGCTAAAAATCAAACTGTAATTATTGACTTGCTTAGACTGGTAAAATGTATATTTTAAAAGTATAATTTTTACTGTTTCAAATGTTAAATTCTCCCAGAGTGAGACCTCTTTCTCTTTCATCTGAGTTCCCCTTCTCCTCATAATATGGACTGAATATTGAAATAGCAATTTTTACTGTTTGAAACTGTAATTTTTTAAGATGAGAGTGTCGTTATTTACTATAATGACAGCTACTAATCACTTATTTTGGATATTAAATTATAAATTGTGGCTTTTATACTTTCTACATTAAGTTCTGTAATATTTATATTTTAGCCACCCCGATGTCCGCTTTACTGTTTCAAACTATAAAAATTAACCGGAATCCGAGTGAATATTACAGTTTACTTTTTTCCGTGTATTTTTAATTTCTAATAATTCTAAAATACTGAAAAATTGTTTAGAAAAAAAAAATTTACGAAATTGAACTTTTTTTTATAAAAAAAATCGCAGAAATTTTGATTTTCACGATATCGAAAAAAACTGACGCTATTTTATTTGAAAAACAATATATTTTAAGGAAAAAAATCTATCTTTGATGAAGTTTGAAAAAAATATATTTATTCTGAAATTTGAAATTACGAATTTCGGTCAGTCGCTTGAAATGAGAAAAAGACATTTAAACATGCAAAATAATATAGAAAGATTTAGTTTTGCGTCATAAAACTCTTTTAATATAGGGTAAAAGACCCCATTAGTGGCAGGGACCCCATTACTGACACTTTCTTTGATTTTTCTACTTATTCAATTAATAAAATCATTAATTTCAATAATGAATATATTATTTCTAATCTTTAAGATCTTTAGATCAAAAAAATTTTTTATTTTTATTCCAAGTAGAATATTTTTTCATTAAAAGAAAAAGTGCCACTAATAGGAGTTAAAGATGCCACTTATGGAGTCTTTTACCTTAATTATTACAATAAAGAAATATAAATATCTTCAAGAATATCAATAAAATCAGTCGTAAATGAGACTGTCTCATTTATAAATCTCTTTATAAATTTGAAATTGCCTTAAAATATTTTCAGAATTTTTGTAACAAATAAATTATGTCAAAAAAAATGAGAGAAAAAATTGACATTTAGTAATTTATAAAAATTAAAAATGCAATTTTTTTTAATTAAATTTTTAAATTAAAAATAATTTTTTTGTTAAATAAAATCATTTTAATAATCCTTTCGATTAATCATAATATTTTATATTAATAGAATTTTTTTAGATTTTTTAATTTCGTTGATTTAAACTAAAGATTTCTTCTTATTGCAAGACATTTTTTACAAGACCTTCTGAAGATCTACAGAAGCTAGAAAAATTATTATTTGTAAAAAAAAAAATTTATACACTTCAGTATGTATATTAATTTTCATATCGACTTTCTAATTAGCAAATTGTCTAACTCTATTTTAGAGAATCTTCCATTTGTAAAAAAAAAAAAAAAAATTAGTTAAAAATGTATTATATAATATTGATAAGACTTGATGTCTATCAGATAAATAATGTTGATTGTTTCTCAAAACTATGTTTACTAAATAGAAACTGAGTCAGAGCACTTTATGTATATATTTACTAGTTTCATCAATAATGGACTTATTACTATTACTATTACTTATAAGCACTATTTTCAAACATTATGTAATATAAGGATTCGGGGTATTGTTTAAAAATAAAAAAAAAAATAAAATTATCATTTTAAAGAACAATTTAATATCTACTAGTGGTATAGTATTTTGGTTTGGATTATTGCAACATCAAAATTTTAAAAAATCACTTTTTAAAAAATAAGGAGTTACACCAATTGCTAATTAGACCGTCGATATTAATCATTGGAAAAACTTCTTAAAAAATAGCTTTTTATTTTTCTTTTCAGTCCGTATAACTCTCCTTGATATAATTAATAGTCTATAAAATAAATATAAAAATTCAGTGTCAAAATTGATCTCCTGTCGATAACTGATGCTTTTACTTTAACTGATTATCACGAAAAATAGCTTGTGTGTAGTGAATTGTTCTGGAGCCCAGTCAGAGTAGCATTTATAAATTTTCGATGAAAAACAGGGTTTAAAATGACGTTTGATAGCTTTGGAGCTTTTAATCAATCACAATACAGAACAATACACAATTGGATCAATTACCCGATTGTATTGAAGAGCAATGGGATCTTTGTGATGGAAAATTAATATAAACAAAGCTGGAAGCTGAAGCTAGCAGCGCGCTTGATAAGTACTTACTCGTATTTCTGAAGACCCAAGAGTTCTTTTTCTTTGACGTAATTACTCGGAATATACCCGATGGATCTGAAATATTTTAATTATTATTATTATTATTATTATTATTATTAATGTTGTATAAAAAAAAATGGATATTTTTTTTTGGAGTAAATAGTTGTGTTGATAAAAAATAAAGTCTTACCCATTTTCATCCTTGACCTTCCACCAGTGCTCCTGTGAGTCATCCAGTACCTCGTACTCGGCACCCTGAAAAATTAACACTCATCAAGCAAGGTTGCTTTTCACACTAGAGTTTACTTTACCCTAGTGGCTCTATTGTTTCGCACTCTATAGTATATATACACTATTATTTTTTTTTCTTCATGTCTCTCACGTCACTTTAACCATTTGCAGTGCAGTATGACCCGCATATAAAACTATCTTCCGGTACAGTACTGAGCACTTTATTTACCTTTTCCAATGACAAATCTCCTCCCTCAATTGCACGAAATGGATACAGTGCTACTACTACTTTTGTCCTCAGCATCAGTTTTTCCTGAAAAAATTATTATTATTAATTTAATTAATGTTGAATTTTTTTAAGATAGACATTAGAAATTTTTATAGAATTTTATAATAATAGAAACTAGCAAGCTTGCAGTCACTATGTGACTGCCGTGATTCGTGAACTATAAACGAATAAAATTTTGCTTTATTAAATAATGACTTTTGTTAAATTGCACTATACTATCTTAAATATTGATGTTTTTGAAGATATAAGCTCATCCTAATGTTACACTCATCAAGAGCTTTCATTTGAATACCCACATGTACTTTTGATATATTTTTTATATTTACATATATATAATATATATAAATATATGAAATATATGAAAAATTGATGTGGGTACTCAAATGAAAGGTCTTAATGAGTGTAATGTCGGGGTGAGCTTATATCTTTAAAAATGTCAGTAGTTGAGAATATACAAGGTCATTTATTAATTATTGACATTTTTTAAGATATAAGCTCATCTCGATGTTACACTCATCGAGACCTTTCATTTAAATACTCACATGACAATTTTTATATATTTTATATATATGGTATTTATGAAATATATAAATATATAAAATATATGAAAAATTGATGTGAGTACTCAAATAAAAGGTCTCGATGAGTGTAATGTCGAGGTGAGCTTATATCTTTAAAAATGTTAATGGTTGACAAGATGCAAGATAATTTCTCAATTATTGATTTTTTTAAAGTTGTAAGCTCATATTGATGTTACATTCATCGAGCTTTCATTGGAGTACCCACATACTATGCATTTTAATATATATATATATATTAAAATAATGTCAATATTTCACAAGATATTTGTTAAATTACACTGTAATTTTTTAACTGTTAACGTCTTTGAAGATATAAGCTCATCCCAATGTTACACTGATCAAGAGCTTTCATTTGAGTACCCACATGTATTTTTGATATATTTTTCATATATATATATATATATATATATATGAAAAAATTGATGTGGGTACTCAAATGAAAGGTCTCGATGAGTGTAACATCGTGATGAGCTTATATCTTTAAAAATGTCAATATTTCACAAGATATTTGTTAAATTGCACTGTACTTTCTCAACTATTGATCTTTTTATAGATATAAGCTCATCCTGATGTTACACTTATCTAGAGCTTTCATTTGAGTACCCATATGTATTTTTGATATATTTTTCATATATAAATATATAAAATATATAAAAAATTGATGTGGGTACTCAAATGAAAGGTCTCGATGAGTGTAACATCGAGATGAGCTTATATCTTTAAAAATATCAATAGTTCTCAAGATACAAGATTTTTTCTCAATTATGTATCTAGAAATAATTTTCGAATGCAGCCTAAATACTTAAAAAATTATTTGTAGAAATTTTTAGAAGCATTTTTTCATTGTTAAATTAAAAAAAAATTGACTTCAGTATCATGAAGTAAAAGTGTAACAAAGTAACAAAAAAATTGTGGTTATAATTTTGCTACAGTACATTGATTGAAGAAATGAAGAAATAAATCCTTATTAATAAATAAAAAGTTAACTAAAATTTACTCAAATAAACTGATACAATTTTTAATTATTTAATTAAAATAAGAAAAAATTTACAACTTTTAAAAAACTCTAAAAAATAAAATGTAAAAAACTTTGTTATATAATAATTAAAAACTTTCTATAATTTAACCTAAAATAAAAATGAATATATGTTCTCAGGCAAATATCACCGACTTTGATATTCTAAGCGAACGAGATAATTAAAAGCAAGCACTTATACGAGTATGGAAATTCCGGTTCAACTTGCCGGAAGGTAAACATATATTAATGTAAAAATAAATTTAAATCTGAATATTGAAGAAGGTTAATATTTACCTTGGCTTTGGAGGAAGGCGTCCCAGGTGCTCCTCCCGGCATTATCGGCGTCGATGGTGTACCTGCAACAATAAGTGTAAATTACAATTAAAATAAAATACAATAAAAATTTATTTATTTATTTATTTATTATTATTATTATTATTATTATTATTATTATTATTATATCTTCTATTCTAGTTGTCAAGACTAAAAAAACTTTTCCGAGCACTTCCTGACAGTACTCAGGGCAACATTGTATCCAAGATAAAAGAATAGGAAGTGGAAGTGGTAAAAAAAAAAAAAGAAAAAAATACTCGAGCTGATGGCGAATGCGACGGAAAGACGCGCGCGGTTGAAAGGCGTTGTCATTGTCCCGTTGTAGCGGATCATCTACGGGGAATAAACAGCGTTATCGATAATAATAATGCTTACGGAAAAAGAACCGGTAAGTATTTCTCAATAGGAAATAACATAATAAGATGATATTGATTTTTAATAAACTTATATCAATTTCTTTTGGGTTTTCATTTTTCAGGAAAATAATTAGCAACTGGTTTAAATCTTTATGAAAATTAAATTAGCCGACATCTAAAAATTTTTAGAACTTTTTTTTATTAAAAAAATTATTGCAAAATAATAAAAAAAAAAATTTTCATTTGTAAAAAACTTGAAAAACTATGTGCAATTTTTAAAAAATATTTTTTTTATTAAAAAAATTATTGCAAAATAATAAAAAAAAATTTTCATTTGTAAAAAACTTGAAAAACTATGTGCAATTTTTAAAAAATATTTTTTTTATTAAAAAAATTATTGCAAAATAATAAAAAAAAATTTTCATTTGTAAAAAACTTGAAAAATTATGTGCAATTTTTAAAAAATATTGTTTTAATTAAAAAAATTATTGCAAAATAATAAAAAAAAATTTTCATTTGTAAAAAACTTGAAAAACTATAAGTGCAATTTTTAAAAAATATTGTTTTAATTAAATAAATTATTGCAAAATAATAAAAAAAAATTTTCATTTGTAAAAAACTTGAAAAACTATGTGCAATTTTTAAAAAATATTTTTTTTATTAAAAAAATTATTGCAAAATAATAAAAAAAAATTTTCATTTGTAAAAAACTTGAAAAACTATAAGTGCAATTTTTAAAAAATATTTTTTAGTTCTAATTTAAAGTAGTTCGGTTATAAATGCAAAATATTAAGAAGTTTTAGAAATTTGAAATAGTAATAGAATACACATTACATATGTGCTGTTGAAATATAACACTAAAGTAAGCCGATGTTTTTAATTTTTTGATTTTTTTAAATTATTAAATTAGAATTAAAAAACATTTTTTAAAAATTACACATATAGTTTTTAAAATTTTTTACAAATGAAAATTTTGTTTTATTATTTTGTAATAATAATAAAGTTAGCCGACGTTTTTCATTTTTTGATTTTGTTTAATTTATTAAATTAGAATTAAAAAATATTGTTTTTTTTTTTAATGCACTTACAGTATTTTAAGTTTTTTATTAATGAAAATGTTTTTTTTATTATTTTGTAATAATAATAAAGTTAGCCGACATTTTTTATTCTTTGATTTTGCTTAAATTATTAAATTATAAGTAAAAAATATTTATTAAAAATTGCACTTATAGTTTTTCAAGTTTTTTTACAAATAAACATTTTTTTTTTATTATTTTGTAATAATTTTGTCAATAAAAAAGAATTATAAAAAATTTTTACGTGTCAGCTGACTTAATTTTCATTGTTGAAATTTGAAATCAATTGATCATACCAGAAATGAGATAATTGTAGTTAAAAATGATATTTTAGCACAGACGGTATAGATGAAGAGTGAAAAAATCACAAATATTAATGATTATTCCATTGAAATGATTTTAAAATCTTTTAAAAAAACTGATACCTGTTAGAATAATATACTTAAAATAATCAAATAAAATTTTGAAAATTTTTACCATGTAGTTTTTTATAAATTGTTAATAAACTGGCTAGTTAAAAATAACCATTAGTAAAAGCGAGTGAAAAGGAAATAAATAGCACAAACTATACGTCCCAAGTGAAATACCTTAAAGAATTTTTTCGTCTTTAAGTAAAATAAAAAAAATGTTATGAAATTAAAGTTAACAGTCACTTGATAATTTTTTAAATTTATTTAATAAACAAATATTTTCTGAAAAATTATTTTTAAAAAATTGCATTTATATTTTTTTAAAATTCCTACAGGTTAATATTTTTTTCTCATTTTTTTTTTGCCATAATTTATTCGTTAAAAAAAATTATTAAATATCTACTGAATTAATTATAACACTAAAGTTAGCCAACGTTTTTAATTTTTTAAAATTATTAACCAAGTAAAATTTACTTAAACCAAGAAAAATTTATTAGTTTAAAAATTTTTCTTTTCAAATCAAGAAAAACTTCTTAAAAATTATTTATGCCATGAAAATTAGCAGTCACTTGACCATTTTTTAATTTTTTTTAATAAATAAATTTGCTCCAAAAAATTTAATTTTTTTAATTTTCTAGTCAATTTTTTCCTCATTTTCTTCGACATAATTTATTTGTTAAAAAAATTATAAAATATCTGTTAAATTAATTTTCATAAATTATTTACTTAATTCAAGTAAATTGTTTTTACATAAAAATTTATGCAAAAATTTGATGACTTATAATTTTACTGCTAACACTTACTAAGTACACTGAACCAAGCCCGACTTTAACGGGCTAAGACATTTTAAAAATGATAAAATAAATTCACTATCAGCTTGTACACATGGTAAGTTAATTCTTAAAAATCCGCGGTCAATTTAACCCATTTCTAAATAATTAAAATGATCATCACAGGACACATGAAGCCGGATAAAAAATCGAGCCGCGTGCAGGCGTATCCTCTGGAAAACTACCGGTGTCGTCAGGCGTTGTATAAAGTGCGGGTGGTGGCGCACGAGAGTGCAGAGCAGCGTCGGGACAGTACGTTGGTACTGGTATAGTCTCCACCCTGTCTAGACAAAATCAATGGCACCTCAACCACCCGCAGCTCTACACAGTACAGCATCAGCGTAGCTTCTCTCTCGATTTTCTCTTCCTCTTCCTCTTCCTCTTCCTCTTCCTCTGTCTCTATCTCTATTTCTCATTCGCCTTTGCACAACTCAACTTGTTTACTTGGAAGTTGCCACTGGTTGTGCTTCCCTTAGGCTTGCAGAGCAGGGTGGTATCGTCTCTCCAGACCACTAAACGCCTTTGAACCCTTCACCTACTCCTATACGTTGTACGTCGATCTACAACTTTACGCTCGTGTTCCTGCTCATGTTCATCGTGTCTTCCAATAGAGCTGATATGCACTTCCTATTCCGTGTCTCTTCGTTGCATGTTAACTTTAATTACTGTTACTATTACTTGTTTCATCTACTTATCAATCACTCTGCACACCTACCGCCAATCAGATCATCGATTTCATTTTTTTTATCATGTGTGAAATTATTCCAGATAATTTTGTTTGCTTGTAGTTTTATTTAAATTGTTTTGATGTCAGATAGGAAGAATAGTTTACATTGTATTTATTGTAAAAGCATGTCTTGATGCTTTTACAAAAAAAAAAAACTGGAAAAAAGTTTTCAAGGAATTAGATGTCAGGAGTTTTAAAATACGTTAAGGTTCTTTTAACAAAATTGATCTAATTCTACTGGAAAAAATTAAATAAAAGTTGTACATTTTACTAGTCAGTTTTTATAACTATTTTTTATTCTTTAGATTAACTTCTAGAAGAATTATGTATTTTTTTTTATTTTAATTAAAATTTTTATTTCAGTAAAAAAATTAATGAGAAAGATCAAAATATTCTTGATCCAAGTAAAATTTTTCTTCAAACAAAGAACTTTTTATAAAAGTTTAATTATTGTCTTTCTAACTAGTTTCTTCATTGAAGAAAATTTTATTCTCTCCTCAATTGATCACCTGTTAAATTTTTACAATATCTGAACGAATAAGTTATACTAGCAACCTCGCAGTCACTATGTGACTGCCGTGACTTGTGAACTATAAATAAATAAAATTTTGCTTTATTGAGTGATGAATTTAGTTCAATTGCACTATACTTTCTTAACTATTGAGGTTTTTGAAGATATAAGCTCATCCCGATGTTACAATCATCAAGAGCTTTCGTTCGAGTACCCACATGCATTTTTGATATATTTTTCATATATACATATATGTAATGTATATAAATATATAAAATATATGAAAAATTGATTTAGGTACTCAAATGAAAGGTCTCGATGAGTGTAGTGTCGGGGTGAGCTTATATCTTTAAAAATGTCAATATTTCACAAGATATTTGTTAAATTGCACTGTAATTTTTCAATTATCGACGTTTTTGAAGATATAAGCTTATCTCGATGTTACACTCATCAAGAGCTTTCATTTGAGTACCCACATGCATTTTTGATATATTTTTCATATATACATATATATAATATATATATATATAAATATATGAAAAATTTATGTGGGTACTCAAATGAAAGGTCTCGATAAGTGCAACATCGGGATGAGCTTATATCTTTAAAAACGTCCATAGTTCTCAAAATACAAGTTCATTTCTTAATTATGTATCTAGAGATAGAGAATTGAGAAATGACACTAAATTTCATAAAAAAAAAAACCAATTTTATCATATGACTATCCTGGACACAAAATTTCTCTTATTCTCTTAATAATATAGATAATATATGTTATACAGTAATACAAATACTATATACATAAAGACAGAAATAGCAATTGGTTTGCTACAAGAGATAAGGAAACCAATTGGTTGACTAGTTTGGTGGTTATATGTCTCTAGATTAGTTATCAGCAGTGACCATCAGACCTCCAGTGTTAATATATACTGTTCATAGGATTACGGGTAATTAGTCGCAATAGGTGCAAAGATATACGATATATAGTCAAGAGGATAGTTTGAAACAAGGTTTGAAGCATGAAGCTAAACCGCATCATACAACCCTGTTGTTTAGTTCACTCACCAGCGTTATTATATTCGAACATCGATTTTCTAACTGGTCATATCAATCTATCAACAACCTCTTTTAATTAATAAACTATTATTTCATTTTGTCACTCCGTCATCAGCAAAACCAAGAAACAAGTTGTCTTCTCAATATGTTGATAGAAGGATTTAGTTCTATTTAATAAAATTTAGTAATAGATACCAAATGATTTAGTAACAAACTTTTTATTACCAAATATTTAGTAATAGGTGCTAAATCATTTATTAAAGCCCATTTAGTTCCACTAAATAAATATTTAGTAGTATTTAACAAATTATTTATTGCTACTCAATAAATCGTTTATTGGTATCAAAGAAATTAATTTTTTAACTAATTTTTAGCGTGTAACCTAACTTTTTAACTTAAAATAAATCAAAATAATTGAAATAAATAATTTTAAGTAAAAATATAAGGTATTATAAAGAAAAGAATCTCATTAAATTATATTTTTTTGTTAAAAAAGCGGCATGATGGCCGAGCGGACTAAGTCATTATCCCGTTAGTTCGTTCGTGCATCATGTCGTGAGGCGAGGGTTCGAGCCCCGACGGTTGTTCGAATAGTTCCAACACCAACCGTCGGGGGTCGCTCCGGTAGCCAAACTGTACGGGCATGGGTTTTCTCTGTGGTTTCCCCATCGCCACTATTCCAACACCGATAGAAAGGGGTGAGGAATAGGGTAAATACAGTACAGAAAGCACAAGTCGGTCCACAGCCGCATTGAGAATAAAATTATGTGCGAAATTATATGTTGATTATAAAAAGTGGAGAACATGTTGATTATAAAAAGAGTGGAGAATATGTTGATAATAAAAGAGTTGAAAGATTGTGTTGATAATATAGAGCGGAGCATATGTTGATAATAAAGAGTTGAAAAAGAGACTACATGCGGAGATGTTGAGACAATTAGCCTTGTAAAAACCAGAAAACGGTATACAAGTAAAACTCATAATAATAAAAAAATATATTTTTTTGTTTGAGACATTTATAAAATTTAAAATTAAACAAGTTTTTAATATATCAATAATAGACTAATTGAAAAATGTTAACTAAACTCCACTGAAAAAAGACATAAATAGAAGACATTTATTGGGAGTATGTGTTTTTAAAGGTTTAATAAATCTTGCAAAATCGAGTATGAATAAAATAATCTGTCAGTGAATAGGTTATTAGCTTTCATTTGAGTATCGCATAAACATTGGAATTAAAGCATAGCCTTCTACCGACAATACTTACCAAAGAAATATTTAGTACCTGTTACTAAATATTATTTGGTGGAAATAAATATTTATTTCCATGTAATAAGGCTTTGTTCATATAAAGAAATCATTTATTAAACTGTATCAAATAATATTGATGAGTACAAAATATTTGTTTCTCCCAAATAAATGAATAAAAATCTTGTTACTAAATCAATTTAGTACTCCATACTAAATCCTTCGATCAGTGTACTTATACGTATGATTTATGATCTTCAAACAGTTGATATAATTTAAATAAGGATCCTGGTCCACGCAGAATTAAATTGAGTTGTGAGGATGCTACCAGAGTATTGATTATATTTATAAGCCGATTAACTGTAGTCGGAAAATTACTGAGTAATATAAGACGATTAACTTTTCTCTATATTTATAGAGCGAATCATTAAGTTAGTTTTTCGTTATAGTAGATGGCTTTGTTTTGTTTCTTCATAAAAACTTTAGATTATTATGACGAAAAAATATGAGGCGTTGTAAGAAAATATTTTTATTATTATAAAGACTGAAGGTACTTGATTATACGGTTAAATTTAGCTCATAAATAAAGAGGAAAAAGTCGCATTTATAATTTTAAAGTTGAGTAAAAATAATAAAAATAGCGATAAAGAGGAAATGAAGAAGAAACGTTAAAATAGTTTTCGACAAAATTAAATCCGTAGGAGTGAGGATCTTAAAGTGATGGCGATGGCTAGAATCGAAGTACTGTTCAAAGTTGCGGACGATAAAACTTTATTTGTTTGAAATTCAGCTCTTGTGTATTTTGTTACTGAAAATAAGATAAAAGTGTACCGGTAAGTAGTTTTTGTTTAAAAAATAACTTTTAAGAAGTGATAATTTTTTTATTTTTTTTTTTAGATTTTAATTAATCCAAAGCATATTGATGCAACAGTTTGGAAATATTTAATATTTAAGGTGATTTAATAATGACTGTATGCTGTCCCAGAGAATTCCCATGCGCTCAGCGAATTAATTTAACTGTACGTATGACGCTAGAAGCCACACGAAAATCAAGTTTTCGGTGGATACTAAATCGATTGCTCTCACAAAGGCATGCTTCAGTGTATTTATCTTTAATAATGTGCTTGTTAATTAATAATTAATAACAATCATTGTCGATGCCTTGTAAAAAGTGAGCGAGTGCGAAATGACAATTATTAATTATAAATTAAAACGGAAAATTTAAAATTGAAGTAAAGATAATTTGTATTAACAAATACATAGACGGAATAATTAATTAGATTAACAAGTATACCAGAAATTAAATGTCAATATTGAATGTTTCTGCTGTGATTTAACTCGTAATTTGTAATTTAGTTTTCAACTATTGAACATGTTTAATTTTGCCTGCAGGCTATCAAAACAGTAGGTATTTTCAAACTCGGTTCCTAAACGTCTATGCAGAACTTTTCATTTCAACATACCTTTAAACAATTGTGTTAATTAATTAATCATACATTTAAAGTTGATTTTTGTAAGTTGGGACAGGATTTATGATGACGACAAAGAGTACTTTTAGGAAGAATTAATTTCCGATTATGAAAATTTAATTTAATTCATGATTGAGAATGAATTATCTATATTATTAAGAGAATAAGAACAATTTTGTGTCCTTGATAGTCATGCGATAAAATCGATTTTCTTAGTGAAATTTAGTCATTGCAAAGGTCTTCACTTGAATTTGTGCCTTTTCAAGTTTTTATATCATTCTCAACGATAGTCAATTTATTATGATAAAAATTGAGACTGCAATCAAAAATACTCTATCTCGAGATATATAATTAAAAAATGACCTTGTATCTCGTGAACTATTGACATTTTTAAAGATATAAGCCCATCTTGATGTTACACTCATCGAAACCTTTCATTTGAGTAGCCACATCAATTTTTCATGTATTTATAAATATATATATATATATATATATATATATATATATATATATATATATATATATCAAAAATGCATGTGGGTACTCAAATGAAAGGTATCGATGAGTGTAACATTAGAATGAGCTTATATCTTTAAAAACGTCAATAATTAAGAAATGACCTTGTATCTCGTGAACTATTGACATTTTTAAAGACACAAGCTCACCTCGAGATTACATTCATCGAGACCTTTCATTTGAGTACCCACATCAATTTTTCATATATTTACAAATATTATATATATATGTATACATGAAAAATATATCAAAAATGCATGTGGGTACTCAAATGAAAGGTATCGATGAGTGTAACATTAGAATGAGCTTATATCTTTAAAAACGTCAATAATTAAGAAATGACCTTGTATCTCGTGAACTATTGACATTTTTAAAGACATAAGCTCACCTCGACATTATATTCATCGAGACCTTTCATTTGAGTACCCACATCAATTTTTTATATATTTATATATATTATATATATGTATATATGAAAAATATATCAAAAATGCATGTGGGTACTCAAATGAAAGCTCTTGATGAGTGTAACATCAGGATGAGCATATATCTTAAAAAATGTCAATATTTAAGAAAGTACACTGCAATTTAACAAAAGTCATTATTTAATAAAGCAAAATTTTATTTAATTATAGTTCACAATAATCGGCAGTCATATAGTGACTGCAGGTTGCTAGTTATTTTTATATAATTTATTGAAGTAAAAAGTGGTTGAATAAAATATGTTGGTTGAGAACAATTAAAAACGTTATTTAACTAGGATGAAAATTTTAGGTAGTAAAATAAAGTTGATTATAAAACCACGTACTCGACATATTCTAAAATTAAAATTTCAATTTATTTTAATAAATAATTGCAATTAAACTTCTCGTTTTAGTATTTTTATTGGAAAAAATAAAAGTATTTTCATTAAAATAAAACTCATTTAAATTTAATGGAATCAATTCAGCAGAATAATGTTATTTTCGTTAACATTACATTTTAGATAATGTAAAACGATCAAAGAATTGGAAATATCCTCGATCAAAGAGATAAAAACTATTATTTTATATTAGATATAAAATAAATTAGATTGTGACATTTTGACAGAATAACAAAGAGCAAAAACTCGGTCTGTTATTTCTGTTTTTACGGTATTGTCCATTTCCGTGTCTGTTAGAATTAATATATTACCATGCAAATTAACTTCCTTGATACGCGAATACTTTAAAATACTTCACCACAATCGCAATTAAACATTTTATTAAATTAACTTTGCATCCGCAGCTTTCCTACCGGCGGAAACAATAAAAAAAAAAAAAACAAAGTTATAATCCGATTCTGAAAAGAAGAAAATTAGTTATTATAATTTACAATTTATAATTAATAAAATAAACTAATATAAATTTTATTTTTTTTTTTCCAGATGAACTAATTTTAAAGAAGAAATAATTCAGAAGAAGTTATGCGTTTATTATCATTTGCATTACCTAATTAACAATGCAAGATTCCGGGTTTAGTTGTGAAGAAAAAGGAAATAAGAAGAAAGAGGTCACCTTGGTACGGCGTTAGGCGTACAAATACGTTTGAAAACTGTCCTTTGGGGAAAAGCATCGGCTTGATGTATTTCAGCGGTGCCGGAAGCCGTAATTACTTGCCTTCACTCCAGTCAAAGAACGCTCGATGAAAAAGAGCTTGGACTACACAAAATACTGCTACTATCAGATGAAAGTAATTGAAGATATTAGAATTTTACGACGCTTTTTTCATATTTTTCTTCAAGGATTATAAACGATAATCTTCTAGTTTAACCTTGGTTATTTTTTCATGGCTTTACAATCAATTAATATTCAAGTTCTGTGATTTTTTATCATAAATTATGATGTTCAAATTTCAAGTTTTCGAGTTTTATAATAAGTAAATTGTTGTGAAAAAAATTTTTATAAAAATTTCACTTATAAAAATTTAAAAAATTACTAAAAAAAATTGTTTTTAAATTTAAACAACTTAATCTTGAGAATTTGGACAATAAATAAATTTTTTTTTTATAATTAATTTGTAATAAAAATTTTAAAAAATGTTTAATATCTAAGCATTGAAGTTTAAAGACATTAGAAATTTTTTAGAATTTTATAGCGAATAAATTATTATGAAAAGAATTTTTTTTTAATATTTTTTTCGATAAAAAAAAATTTTAGATGGCTAATTTTATTTTCATAAATTCGCTGACGTTTTTAATTTTATAATTTTTTTTTTTTCATTCATTAAATTATAACTAAAAAATATTTTGAAAAATTGAATTTGTAGTTTTTCAAATTTTTTACAAATGGAATTTTTAAAACATTTATTTGTAATAAATTTTTTTTTTTTTTTTTTTTTTTCAATTTAAATAACTTAATCTTGGGAATATGAACAATAAATAAATTTTTTTTTATAATTGATTTGTAATAAATATTTTTAAAAATATTTACTGTCTGAACATTGAATTTTAAAGATATTAGAAATTTTTTAGAATTTTATAGCGAAGACATTATTAATAAAAAAATTTTTTCAATAAAAAAAATTTTTAAATGTCGGCTAATTTTATTTTCATAAATTAGCCGACGTTTTTAATTTTATAATTTTTTTTTAATTTATTAAATTATAACTAAAATTATATTGTTAAAAATTGAATTTGTAGTTTTTCAAATTTTTTACAAATGAAATTAAAAAGAATTTTTTTTTTAATTAAAAAAATTCTAAAAATTTTTAGATGTCAGCTAACTTAATTTTTATAAAATTTTTTTATTTCAGGAAGAAATAAAATTGTAATTTGTCGAATTTTTAAAAACTTCCTTGATGTTAAAGTTTCTTTGGAGTAAATCTTTTATAAAGTATCTAAAGATTTGGATACAATAGCACTAAAAAGAGATCTTGAAAGATTAATCAATCTTGTAAGTGTCATCGGGTGTTGCTGTTAAATTCCGATATCCCCTCGCTCGGGGTTTGTTCTACAAATAGTTGACAAATGATAAAGTTTACTAATAGCAAAGTAATACTATTCCAATACTCGAGAGTATTCTCAACCCAATCAATCGGTATTATAGTTAGTTTATATTTAAATTAAACTAAAAAAACTTTTAGATTGAATAATTTAAATGTTGAGTTGGAAATGAACATAAAACCGAGTGAATTTCGAGTCGTATAAAGTCAAATAGAACGTGATAAATAGAATTCAGAGATACTTTTAACTCTAATAGAAGTATAAATTACTGACTATGTATAACGATGCCAAAAGTTTTATAAATTAGAGAAATAAAACCGCTTTTAAATTACGCTCTTTACTTTCTTCGCTTCAGCAGCAAAAGAAAAGTAAGACGTTCAATAATAATTGTTGTTGTTAGTTCTATTTTTTATTTATAATATAATAATAATTAACTAGCAACCCTGCAATCATTATGTGACTGCCGAGACTTGTGAACTATACACAAATAAAATTTTGCTTTATTTAAATAATGAATTTTGTTAAATTGCACTGTACTTTCTTAACTATTGACCTTTTTAAAGATATAAGCTCATCCCGAAGTTACACTCATCAAGAGCTTTCATTTAAGTACCCACATGCATTTTTGATATATTTTTCATATATACATATATATAATATATATAAATATATGAAAAATTTATGTGGGTACTCAAATGAAAGGTCTCAATGAGTGTAACATCATGATGAGCTTATATCTTTAAAAATATTATAAGTTGACAAAATACAATATAGTTTCTTAATTATTGACATTTTTAAAGATATAAACTCATCCTGATGTTACACTCATCAAGAGCTTACATTTAAGTACCCATATGCATTTTTTATATATTTTTCATATATACATATATATATATATATATATATATATATATATATATATATATATATATATATAATATACATAAATATATAAAATATATGAAAAATTGATGTGGATACTCAAATGAAAGGTCTTGATGGGTGTAACATCAGGATGCGCTTATATCTTTAAAAATATCAATAATTCACAAGATACAAGGTCATTTCTTAATTATTGACATTTTTAAAAATATAAGCTCATCCTGATGTTACTCTCTTCAAGAGCTTTCATTTGAGTACCTACATGTATATTTGATATATTTTTCATATATACATATATCTTATATATATATAATATATATATAAATATATCAAAAATACATGTGGGTACTCAAATGAAAGGTCTCGATGAGTGTAACATTGGGATGAGCTTATATCTTTAAAAATGTCAATAGTTCACAAGATACAAGGTCATTTCTTAATTATGTATCTAGAAGAGATTTAGAAATTTCACTAAAAATCCAATTTTATCATATTACTATCCTGGAAACAAAATTTATCTTATTCTCTTGATAATAATTAATAATTATTGTGATTCATATAAATAGGGCGAAACAAAGTTTCTGGCGGATGGTGGATGCCAGGTCGGAATTGTGCAAGCTGTGATGATCATAGCAACACGTACGTGCTCGCTCGAGTATTGGAAGTTGAAAGAGAACAAGGAGAGAATAAAAAAACAAAGACAGAGGAAAACGTTATTTACACGGCATCCACCGGGTTGGCAGAGTAATCGATCTGAAAACACAGTAAAACTCGATCACTTTATCATTATTTGGTCGCAATTTGGGTTTCAAAAGTGTATCACATTCGCTCCAACAATAAAGTTGTCTATTGGTTATTTTTCGAATGTCCCTTTTTGGGTCGCTGTAATTAAACAAATATTAACCGAACTCTAATTAATTCATTTTCATTAAATTCGTTTGTTATCGAATTTCCCGTTCTCGGTACGGCTCGTTAAGCCTGATATGATCAATAGCAACAGCAAATTAGGTCCTTTTAATAATTGGCCACTGGTGCGTTTAAACAAACATAAAATTTAAATTTACAAAGTACCAAAAGCTTAAATTGAGCCTTGTATTATCTATGTTAAGAAAATGAGCAAAATTTGGTATCGTTGGAAAAGTTTTGACCTGGAGTTGTGCCTTTTCAAGGTTTCATATCATTCGCACCAATAGTCAATTTATGATAAGTATTTAAAACTTTACATACTCAAGAAATGTCCTTGTATCTTGTGAATTATTGATATTTTTAAAGATATAAGCTCATCCCGATGTTACACTCATCAAGACCTTTCATTTGAGTACCCACATCAATTTTTCATATATTTTATATATTTATAAATATGAATATATGAAAAATATATCAAAATGCATGTGGGTACTCAAATGAAAGCTCTTGATGAGTGTAGCATCAGGATGAGCTTATATCTTTAAAAATGTCAATATTTCACAATATATTTGTTAAATTGCACTACACTTTTTCAACTATTGACGTTTTAACAGATATAAACTCATCCCGATGTTACACTCATCAAGAGCTTTCATTTGAGCACCCACATGCATTTTTGATTTATTTTTCATATTTACATATATATAATATATATAAATATATATAAATAAATAAATAATTGATGTGGGTACTTAAATGAAAGGTCTTGATGAGTGTAATACCGGGATGAGCTCATATCTTTAAAAATGTCAATAGTTCACAAGATATTTGTTAAATTAAACTGTAGTTTCTTAGTTATTGATCTTTTTAAAGATATCTCATCCCGATGTTACACTCATCAAGACCTTTCATTTGAGTACCCACATCAATTTTTCATATATTTATACACTGATAAAAAAAATATCTTTATTCAAGAAAAATATTCTTGCTCCAAGAAAATTATTTTGAAGAGAACTAGTTATCTTATTTCAAGAAATTCTTGTCTTGATTTCATGTTTCTTGGAGTGAGAGATCTAATCACTCCGATCGATAACATTTTTACTTGGTTCAAGACTATATTATCTTCGATCGATACAAGTGAATTCTTTATTTAAAAACGATTCTCTTCAATAAAGAATAATTTTATTTCATTTCAAGAATTATTGATTGTTGATTCGAGAACAAATTTTTTTATTTATAATGTTATAAGTTTAAGTCAGAAAAAAACTTTGAAGTAAAAAAATTTGTATTTCTCTATATGCCGAAAAATATTTATAAATACAGAGAATAGCAAAAGTACAAAAATTTATATGCTTAAAGCAAGTAAAATAAGATCTTAATTCAAAAGTCACGCCATACTTGGAACAGGTCGGTATTCTCTCGAACCAATATTACCGTCTATCTTAATCCAAGAGAAAGAAATTCTTGGGCGAAATTGTACATATCTTATTTTAAAACAACCAAGTTTCTTGATTCGAGAATCAATTTCTTAAGTTAAGAGAATTGAATTACTTAAAACAAGAATGACATTTTGAAGAAAAAGTTTTTCTTGAATCAAGTCATTTTTTTTATCAGTGTATATATTACATATATGTATATATGAAAAATCTATCAAAATGCATGTGGGTACTCAAATGAAAGCTCTTGACGAGTGTAAAATCAGGATGAGCTTATATCTTTAAAAAAGTCAATAATTAAGAAAGTATAGTGCAATTTCACAAAATTCATTATTTAATAAAGCAAAATTTTATTCATTTATAGTTCACAAGTCATGGTAGTTACACATTGACTGCAAGGTTGCTAGTATTACATTAACTAAAAGTCTCTTATTTTTCAGATAGCGGTGTGCCGTTATTCTCTAGAGGAGTGTATATAGCTACTTTCTCTTACAAGCATCTCGTTTTTGAATAATTCAACGGATATGGATATCGGTTCACTCCTCGAGATGAAAGAATGCCCAGGCTTCTTTTTACCAGCATTCTCCTCGTCATACTGCTTTAAATTTATGGAATATAACTTATATCCAACACATGTAGCAATCCATTTTCAACTTACTCTACATTTATTTTATTTTATTATTTCATCGAACCGAACAATATATTGAATTTAATCGAATTCAATTGAATTTAAAGATTTTTAGCCTACAGATATGCAATGTAACATCGGCATAATATTTCTTCATTCTTAAACTTGTGTTCTAGTCGTCGGCTCCGAGATATTGAATTCACTTGGGTAAGCTTAATTTAATTTTATTTTAATATTTTAGTACATTTATGCCATCCCCTTTTTTTCATTAACAATAAATCGCACTGCTGGAAGACATTCCGCGTGAATTTGAAAGCCTGAATATTAATACTTTTCTTTTCATTGTTTTATTATTATTATTATTATTATTATTGTTGTTGTAGGTATGTGCATTTTTAATCTACAGTAACAAGCACTGTTATTTAAAGGAGACTAAGTATCAGAGGCCAGCCGCTCTTTTTTATCATTCAGATTTTGTAATAGGCACAGTCTTTGGCGATGTGCCAATACCATCGATCCGACGTTTCAATGTGTATAGTCACTTGAAGACTCTTTCTGCTTCCATTATCTCTGCTTTCAATCTACTATCGCCTATGAGCCAGCAATGCGCTGGGGGTGCAATCATCAAGACACCATTGTAATAGACATTTAATGCTGTGTTAGAACTTTTTCTCATGTTAACCTTGATGACACACCAACTCGTTTTATCTAGACAATCGTTATAAAACTTTTTTTTTTTTTTTATAAATGTTAATGTTTGAATTGGAAGTCACATCTTAACTTATTCTCGGACTTTTAATGTCCGTTGTTAAAATTTAGGACAATAATCACCGCGCAATTGAACTATTCCAAACTAGTCTGTAAAATATTTTTAATAATAATTAAAAATACTATTTTGATTATTATAATTCTGTTTTTTTATCTTAAATCTAGAAGTAATGCTTACACGGAAAAAAAGTAAACTGTAATAAATAACAATCGATTTATAATAAGTAATGATCAACTGCTAAAAATTACCATTTCAAACAGTAAAATCGTGATTTTACTATTCACTTTATAATATCTACCATTTAAACGTTACAATTTACTCTTTACATGGAAGAAAATACTATTTCAAACAGTAATATTTGCTATGTGAATATCTCAAATGTTAGAGTATAATAATTAAGAATTCAGACTTTGATATTTATCATTTCGTACCTAAAAAATGATCTTATGATATGTAAAAAGTATAAAATAAAGTTAGTAAATTTCTAATACAAGCAACGTCAATATTTACAAAGTAAAATGGTAAATTTTAAATGCAACGCTAGAAATCAAACTGTAATTATTGACTTACTTGGACTGGTAAAATGTATATTTTAAAAGTGTAATTTTTACTGTTTCAAATGTTAAATTCTCCCAGAGTGAGACCCCCTTCTCTTTCATCTGAGTTCCCTTTCTCCTCATAATATGGACTATATATATTGAAATGGCAATTTTTACTGTTTGAAACTGTAATTTTTTAAGATAAAAGAGTCGTTATTTACTGTAGTGACACTCGGAAACCGTAAACTGTAATAAATAACAGTCGATTTATAATAAGAAATGATCAACTGCTAAAAATTACCATTTCAAACAGTAAAATCGTGATTTTACTATTCACTTTATAATATCTACCATTTAAACGTTACAATTTACTCTTTACATGGAAGAAAATACTATAACAAACTGTAATATTGGCTATGTTAATGTCTAAAATGTTTAAGTATAATAATTAAGAATTCAGACTTTGATATTTATCATTTCTGTACCTAAAAATGATCTTATGATATGTAAAAAGTATAAAATAAAGTTAGTAATTTCTAATACAAGCAACGTCAATATTTACAAAGTAAAATGGTAAATTTTAAACGCAACGTTAAAAATCAAACTGTAATTATTGACTTGCTTGGACTGGTAAAATGTATATTTTAAAAGTATAATTTTTACTGTTTGAAATGTTAAATTCTCCCAGAGTGAGACCCCCTTCTCTTTCATCTGAGTTCCCCTTCTCCTCATAATATCGACTATTTATTGAAATGGCAATTTTTACTGTTGGAAACTGTAATTTTTTAAGATGAAAGAGTCGTTATTTACTATAGTGACAGCTACTAATCACTTATTTTGGATATTGAATTATAAATTGTGGCTTTTATACTTTCTACATTAAGTTCTAGTAATATTTATATTTTTGCCACCCCGATGTCCGCTTTACTGTTTGAAACTATAAAAATTAACCGGAATCCGAGTGAATATTACAGTTTACTTTTTTCCGTGTAATTTTGAAATAAATGTCAATTTTTAATATTGCGACGAAAATATTGGTCCTATAAAAAATTTATTAAATAAAAGTTTAAAATTTAATTTTGAAAAAAAAGTGTTTATGATTTAAAAAAAAAAAAAACCAATATTTTCGCTGTATTTCCAAAATTAATATTCATAGTAAAAATTTCAAATTTTTTTATTATAATTATCTTACTTTTGAAATTATGGTGAAATTATTGACCCCCCAAAAAAAAAAAACATAAGACACATTATTTTATAAAATTAAATTTTGAACAACTTTTGTTTGAAAAATTTTTTATAGGATCAATATTTTTGGCACAATATCAAAAAATTGAGATATTTATTATGAATTGTTATTTTAAATTTCCGGCAAATATCTTGGCGCTATTTATAACGAAATTGTTTTTACGAGATTAAGTTTTCCGGATCACTTTTTTACATTATTGACAAAACTGAAACATTATGACATTTTTCAGATTATTAGATTCTTCAGAAAAAGTAGAAGCGCTGCCGGAAAATAATTTCTAGATAATGTTTCAAGACTAAATAATGAAATTATAGCAAAAAATTGAAGAGATTATTCTTCAAAGTAACTTTTCAGGTTTAGTATTATCCATTCAACGATTTTTTGGTGTAATAATCTAAAAAGCAATTTATTTTTTCGAAATGCTAAAAAAAAAAAAGATAATACACGTTTCCAGAGATTATTTCTGTAAAAATCATATGGAAATATGCGGACATCTCACAAGTATGCAAAAAACTCATAAGCTTTCTAGATATACTTAGCAATAATTGAATAATTTTTTATGAAAAATTCTCTGTATGAATATTATTTTAGCTATCTATTTTATTGCTCTCCACAAAATAGCAAAAGGTATGTATAGAATATATAGTATATCAAAATAATAAAATAAAATTAACGTTAACATAAAGCATACATATTTCGCATTTTATGAATGCAATATATTCAGCTTGATAGCGTTTGGAAATAAAAAAAGAAAGAAAATACGCATATGTAAATAATCAATAATTCATCGGAGTGTTAAAATACTGCAGTGAGCATTCAGTTGATGAAAAAAAAAACTACTTTGTACACCCGTAATTAATATCGAGTGATAACAGCTATAAAAAATAGATAACAGGTAATAAATAATAAATAATTGGAATAAATAAAAACAATTATTTTAAGTATCTCAATCGGTCAGTATAATTATAATTATAACTATACCACACGGAATTCAAATAATTAACTAATAAAATTCTTAAATTGAGAAATAAATGTCCGCGTATTCGTTTTTATTCATTTAGTTTGCTAATTGTTTGTTTGTAATATTTTTTCACCGCAGAATAAATACACAAAATAAATATAAAATATTATATTTATTTTGTTTTTTTATAATCGAATGAATTTCCAGATATTAATTGTACCCAATAAAGCGCTCGGGTTTGTCAAATAATTTAAATAAAATAAATATTTAAACTCGTGACTATTAATTATAAATTTCAATCAATATTGAGCTAATAAATAAATAATAAAATTGAGAGAGTTTTTCCTGTAAATATACATTCCAACATATATTAAGTAATACTAACAATCTGGTAGTCACTATGTGACTGCAGTGACTTGGTAACTATGAATAAATAAAATTTTGCTTTATTAAATAATGAATTTTGTTAAATTGCACAGTACTTTGTTAACTATTGACGTTTTTAAAGATATAAGCTCATCTTGATGTTACACTCATCAAGAGCTTTCATTTAAGTACCCACATGCATTTTTGATATATTTATCATACATCCATATATGCAATATATATAAATATGTGAAAAATTGATGGGTACTCAAATGAAAGGTCTCGATGAGTGTAACGTCGGGGTGAGCTTATATCTTTAAAAATGTCAATATTTTACAAAATATTTGTTAAATAGAACTGTACTTTCTTAACTATTGACCTTTTTAAAGATATAAGCTCATCTTGATGTTACACTCATCAAGAGCTTTCATTTGAGTACCCACATGCATTTTTGATATATTTTTCATATATACATATATATAATATATATAAATATATGAAAAATTGATGTGGGTACTCAAATGAAAGGTCTTGATGAGTGTAATGTCGGGGTGAGCTCATATCTTTAAGAATGTCAATATTTCACAAGATATTTGTTAAATTGCACTGTACTTTCTTAACTATTGACCTTTTTAAAGATATAAGCTCATCCTGATTTTACACTCATGAAGAGCTTTCATTTGAGTACCCACATGCATTTTTGATATATTTTTCATATATACATATATATAATATATATAAATATATGAAAAATTGATGTGGGTACTCAAATGAAAGGTCTTGATGAGTGTAATGTCGGGCCGAGCTCATATCTTTAAAAATGTCAATATTTCACAAGATATTTGTTAAATTGCACTGTACTTTATTAACTATTGACCTTTTTAAAGATATAAGCTCATCCTGATGTTACACTTATCAAGAGCTTTCATTTGAGTATACACATGCATTTTTCATATATTTTTCATATATCCATATATATAATATATATAAATATATGAAAAATTGATGTGGGTACTCAAATGCAAGGTCTCGATGAGTGTAACATTGGGATGAGCTTATATCTTTAAAAATGTCAATAGTTCACGAGATATAAGGTCATTCATTAATTATGCATCTACAAGACTTTTTCAACGATACCAAATTTAACCATAAAATCCCATTTTATCCTATAAATACACCAGCCACAAAATTTTTCTTACTCTCTTAATCATACAGATTATTTATAAAAATATTATCCAAGAACTCTATTTGAAATTGGGACAGGTCAAAGCAATTACGATAATTTTTTATTTAAAGTTTAAATGTTAAAAGTTGTTATTTTTTAATATATTTTAGTTTTTTTATTTTCAACAAGTCTTTGAGGAGACTCTTTGGTGGTTTCGCCTACGAAAGTCGTGGAACTCGATGATATTGCAAAGTTAATGCTTGCGCAAGTTATTTTACGGCAGCACACCGTAGATATACATGTACAGTACATTACAAGGCAAAAGGCAAAAAGAGAAATGATTACCAAGACGGTGTTTGTATGCGTTAAAACTTCACCTCTGCTTGTACTACTTGTAACATTTAAATCTGAATAATGAATAATAACCGATAAATATAAATATAAATAAAAATGTCCCAATAGATTTATATTATTAAGTAATAATTTAAATAATAACTCTATAAATTACACATCACAATTTTAACACATCGTTCAAGAAACTTTTTAAATTTTCTCGGCTGATGATTTATTGCCAAGTGAGATCCAAGTTCGTTAGTAGACCGAATAGCTGATAGAAGAAAAGGCTATAACTCGGTCATTGTACTCTCTATATAATATATTAAATTTAATTTAATTAAAAAAAAAAATTTTCATCAGATGATTTTTTTTTCTCAAGAAAATTTAAACTGAAAAGTTTTAAAATAACTTTTCAGTAAAAATTCTATTAGATTAATATTTTAGATTCGAAGTTTAAAATTATTTCACAAGTAATAACATTAATGTTAGCAGACACTTGACAATTTTTTAATTTAATTTAAAAAAAAAATTATTTTAAAAAAATATTTAAATTTTGAACAACTTTTATTCAATAAATTTTTTAATAGGACCAACATTTTAGCAATCGTTAATTTGAGCTTATAATATTTTTAAATTATTTATTTAGATAATTATATATTTATATAAAATTTAAATTCTAAATTCTAGCTCAAAAATTGAACAAAAATAATTATTATTTAATAACGCCTAGTTAAAATTATGAATATTATTATTATTATTATTAATTTTAATAAATCAAAGATAGTTAATATTATAAGCCAGCTACCCGATCCAAATTGTTGGAGAATGACTAATTTTTCATTATTAATTGTTCACCATAATATTTTATCGGTATGAAGTTCAATACCATCAGAGAAAATTTAGGTGACGATAACAATTAAAATTTTTTTAGACAATTATTATTAGAGAAAGATGTAATTTTTTACTCAGTGTAACTTTTTTCAGTGACTGAAAAAATAATTCGGACAGCCCAGACCAGGACTCGAACCTGGATCTTTTAGTTACGCGCCAAATGCTCTACCAGTTAAACTATCCGAGACCTATCCGTAGTTACTATTCAGTTACCTATTAAGTTAGACTGAGTAATTCTCATTTGGCCAGGAATTTTTCATGTATGAAGATCGGTGTTTTAAATTTAACAAATCAAAGATAGTTAATATTATAAGCCAGCTACCCGATCCAAATTGTTGGAGAATGACTAATTTTTCATTACTAATTGTTCACCATAATATTTTATCGGTATGAAGTCTCAATACCATCAGAGAAAATTTAGGTGACGATAACAATTAAAATTAGTTTAGACAAATTTCGGATAGTTTAACTGGTAGAACATTTTGCGCGTAACCAAAAGATCCAGGTTCGAGTCCTGGTCTGGGCTATCGGAATTATTTTTTCAGTCACTGAAAAAAGTTACACTGAGTAAAAAATTACATCTTTCTCTAATAATAATTGTCTAAAAAAATTTTAATTGTTATCGTCACCTAAATTTTCTCTGACGGTATTGAGACTTCATACCGATAAAATATTATGGTGAACAATTAATAATGAAAAATTAGTCATTCTCCAACAATTTGGATCGGGTAGCTGGCTTATAATATTAACTATCTTTGATTTATTAAATTTAAAACACCGATCTTCATACATTAAATATACATTATTATTAATATTACAAAATCCGTTTTTATTAATATTTATTATCAATACTAGAATATTAATATTAATATTATTTTTTGTTTATTTATTTAAAATTTGCGTCAGCTCTTTATCGATTTAACAGCAATGTTAATTGTTTCATGTACTGGCATTAATCGATAAAGTGTGGAGATAATATTTATAATTTAACCAGACACTTGTTTCTGTCATTTATCCGACAATGAAACGATATTTATTTTTCAACCGCTCGGTCATTTTATGTCAGTACTCTACATAACAAAGTAATAACAATTTTAATAGATTTGTATAGCAGAGCGCATAATCAGTTTAAGTGCAATTGTTGGACTGTTCCGTAAATATTTTATCACATAATACCCTTTACGTTTTGTTTATCGTGTCCTGTTTTAGTGTCGCGTTAGAAAATGTGCAACTGATCTATCTATGTTTTACAACACAAGATTTTTATCTTCACACATACATTAGCTTTTTGGAATTGACTTTTTTAGGCTAGCTGTTTATGTTTTATGGCTAAATTATCTTCAAACTCATGCATACGTACATATTTTGTAATGAAAATTAATTTAATAATTTTTTAACAAATAAAATATGGCAAAAAAATTGACGTAAAAATTTTTAAAAATAAAAAATGCAATTTTTTTAAAATAATTTTTTGTTAAATTAAATTGAAAAATTCTCAAGTGTCTGCTAACTTTAATTTCATTACTTTTGTAATAATCTGACATGTAAATCTAAATTAGTAAGCTAATAGAATTTTTACTAAAAAGTTATCTTAAAACTTTTCAGTTTAAATTTTCTTGAGAAAAAAAATAATTTAATAAAAAAAATTTTTTTTTTTTAAATTTAGTATAATTAAATTTAGTCTTTCTTCAGGCACCCGACAAATTTTCTTGAGCCAAGAATTTTATTCTTTTTTAATTTCAAATAATTCTAATTTAGTATGAAAATTAATTTAGCAGATATTTTACAATTTTAAGAATTTTTAACAAATAAATTATGTCAAAAAATTGACATTTAGAAAAAAAATCCAATTTTTAGAAATAATTTTTCGGAGCAAATTTATTTATTAAAAAATTGTCAAGCTGACTGCTAACTTCATTGTCATTAATTTAGTCTTTCTTCAGGCACCCGACAAATTTTCTTGAGCCAAGAATTTTATTCTTTAGTCAAGAAATTTTTCTTTCTGTGTACATACTTTGTAATAAAAATTAATTTAGCATATCTTTAATAATTTTATAACAATTAAATTATGGCAAAAAAATTGACATGTAGAAATTTTAAAAAATAAAAAATGCAATTTTTTAAAAATACATTAAGAAAAAAAATCATCTAATAAAAAATTTTTTTAAATTTAATTTACTGTGAAAATTAATTTAGGAGATATTTTACAATTTTATGAATTTTTTTAACAAATAAATTATGTCAAAGAAAATGAGAAGAAAAATTGACTTAGAAAATAAAAAAAAAAAATCCAATTTTTTGGAGCAAATTTATTTATTAAAAAAAATTAAAAAATTAGCGACTGCTAACTTTATTGTCATTAATTTAGTCTTCCTTTAAAGATCCGAAAATTTTCTCGAGCCAAGAATTTTTTTTCTCAGTCAATAAATTTTTCTTTCTGTGTATAAAAAAAGAAAACTCAAGGAAAAATGAATAAAAAAATGGCATCCCGTTACAATGAGACATAGCGCAATCGACTAGTATAGCTTCTTTCATTATTTTTTCCTTTCTATATTCATCGTCGCTTGAGTGCTCTTGACAGTTGTGGATTGAATGATAAATGGTGAACGTGCTAGGACGGTGCAAAACATACCGGAAGTGACGTGGCCATGAACAGTATTGGTGGCTGAATGTACAGCATTTGTCGCAGCATTGGCAACCTGCTTTAGGGCACTTATAACCATCATATTTACAACAGAACAATTTAGTAACTGGCACTGTTAATCCAGAATAAAAAACCAAACAAACACCTTCACTATTTCTTCCCGGGAAGTAAAGACTATGGTACTAATATTGTCCGTAATCACTTCCTGGGTTAGCTAAAAAATAATCACTAAAATTAGCGACTATTAACAACAATCACAAATAAAATTAACTGATAAAAAATAAACCTGGCGCTCGCGAGCGTTACCTAGGAGAGACTAGTCGACCTCAGTGGATGCCGGGCTTCTCCTCCTCCATAATATTCCACTACAATTCCAACAACGGTTACAAGCTCTGTCTTTTACTTTCACATTTAATAGCTCACAGTTAAGTGTTTGTCTTTGTTCTTTACCCATGAGTTTCACCTTCTCTTGGTACATACTTTGATTTAAAGTCACAGTTTAAATTATACCAAAACTTCTCACTTAGATAATGTCTTTATCATCGTATAAATATTGTACTTCAAGTGCAGTAATATAAGGATGAGTTATTACATAAGTTTTGTTTTTAAAAAAAATAATATGGATAAAATAAAAATAAAATTTATAAATCAAGCTGTTTTATAACGACAGTAAAAGTTTATTATAATGTCTAAGGTGCGTTTCACCTTGGAATAGTTGACGGAAGAGTCCAATACTTGGCAACGTGATTGTAATTTTAAATTATTAAGAAAAATATATTTGATAAAATAAAATAAGGATTTATTTATTATTTATAATTTAACTTATTTAAAGACAATTATTTAATATAATGAATATTTTTTAACATTTGGAAAAAAAGTACTTTTTCTCTATATTATTAAGAGAATAAGAAAGATTTTGTCTCCAGGATACATAATTAAGAAATGACCTTGTATCTTGTAAAATATTGACATTTTTAAATATATAAGCTCATCCTGATGGTAGACTCATCGAGACCTTTCATTTGAGTACCCACATGTATTTTTCATATATTTTGATATTTATATATATGTATATATGAAAAATATATCAAAAATACATGTGGGTACTCAAATAAAAGCTCTTGATGAGTGTAACATCGGGATGAGCTTATATCTTCAAAAAGGTCAATAGTTAAGAAAGTATAGTGCAATTTAATAAATATCTTGAAAAATATTGACATTTTTAAAGATATAAGCTCATCCTGACGTTATACTCATCGAGACCTTTCATTTGAGTACCCACATGTATTTTTCATATATTTTGATATTTATATATATGTATATATGAAAAATATATCAAAAATGCATGTGGGTACTCAAATGAAAGCTCTTGAAGAGTGTAACATCGGAATGAACTTAGATCTTCAAAAAGGTCAATAGTTAAGAGAGTACAGTGCAATTTAACAAATATCTTGTGAAATATTGACATTTTTAAAGATATGAGCTCACCCCGAAATTACACTCATCAAGACCTTTTATTTGAGTACCCACATCAATTTTTCATATATTTATATATATTATATATATGTATATATGAAAAATATATCAAAAATGCATGTGGGTACTCAAATGAAAGCTCTTCATGAGCGTAACATCGGGATGAGCTTCTTTCTTTAAAAACGTCAATATTTAAGAAAGTACAGTACAATTTAACAAAATTCATTATTTAATAAAGCAAAATTTTATTTATTTATAGTTCACAATTTTCAGCAGTCACATGGTGACTGCAAGGTTGCTAGTTTGTATTGATTATATTTATTTTAATAACATTTATTGTAAAATACCAAATTCTATCATAGCTTATAATTATCTTATATATTTTTAAATATTAAAAACGTTAATTTATTTAGTGAATTTAATTATTATCATATATTCAAGCTATAGGGTTATAAGAAGTGTCAAAAGAAAATTACTATTTTTGCTTTTTATTTCAAATAAATATTTGTTAACAATTATCAAATATTTATTAATCATTAATAAATATTTATTAAAAATTAATAAAGCTTATTAAATATAAAAAATTTTTTCTATCAGTGTAATGATTTTGATATAATGACTTTAGACAAAGGAAAACATAAAATTATAATGAATTTCAATCCTCAGGTGAAGAATCTTGTTATTATTTTACTGGTTGGTGCGCCAGTAAATGTCAAAAGAACGATTATAGTTGAGGGCAAAGAGAAGGGAAAGGTAATATAAAATATAAGTAAAAGAAAGGCCCTCTTTGCCCCTTCTCAAGTTATAACTGTTGTTCTTTGAGATCGAGCTAAAGAAGAGAAGCCTCTACTACATCCACTGTGCTCAGGAGAGCTAAATCGTGACTGATTCTTTCAGCCTACTATACTGACTGTGTATTTCTCAAGCTGGTGTATTGGTGTAGGACTGGGTTTAGTTGTTCTAGCCGACAAGGGAGACAACCAGATCCACTACACAGCACACTAGATAATGTATTCCATATAATATGTATGCCGAGAAATATATTACATATCTTAGTAACTCTCGATCAAGTTTCACCTTATAATATTTTATTTCTCGTTTGGTTATTTCTATACATTGTATTTTTAGCCTCAGGCTAAAAGCTTTTCACCATTATTGGATTCAATGGACTTATATGTATTCACCTTCTATTCACAGATTCTATTTCCTACATTTCTTATTTTGCTGACGTTATATATCTGCAAGGATCAACAATGAATTATTAATTATCTGATGGATCGTTTGATTCTGTGAGCAATAAAAATATAAAAATTTATTTGATTTTATAGATTCTTCTTATTAATTTTTTTTTTTTTTTTCAGAAAAAATCATCAAATTTGGTGACTGTTTTTTCTCATGCAAAAGTTTCTCGTGCAATATTTTCTTAAAGGCTTTATTTCTCATTGTCAAAATTTATTCGGTATTATTTTCTTATACAAAAATTTATTTAAATATTTATACGCAGAAAAAAAAGTTCACTTGAGCGAAGAAAATATTTTTATTCCTAATTATTTTCTTGAGAAAAACAAATTTTTTTTTGACAAGAAATTTCACTTATTCAGACAAAATTAATTCTATTATTTTAAAAAATACGTATCTTGATCCAAGAAAATTTATTTAAGTCAAAAAAATGTTGTTGTTTTGAGAAAATTCAGCCTCTTGCTCCAAAAAATTAAGTTCTTGATAGAAGTAAATTTTCTTGTCTTGGGAAAATTTCTCTCTTGCTCCAAAAAATTAAATATAAAGATAGAAGTGAATTTTCATTAATATTTTTATTGATTAACATGTCAAATGGGAAGATCAAACCGAACAAAAACAGTTTCACTGTAAAAAAATCGCGCCAAGTCCACGTTCATAAGACTATTAGGAAAAAAAAAATTTTTTTTCCTTTACAAAAAGATACAAAATAAAAAAATTAAAAAATCCACGTAACCGATTTGATTGTTTATGATTTTCGGAAATTAAAAAAAATCTTATTGTAAATTTAAAAATTAAAAAAAAAAATTTTAGAACGTATTTAGTGTGCGTGGTTGCAAAATATTTTACTTTTAATGAAATTCGTAAAATCTATTTACAAGGACTTTAAAAAAATTGAAATACACAATGACGCACACCAAGTAAGTTCTAAATTTTTTTTTTTTATTTTTAAATTTACAATAAGATTTTTTTTAATTTCCGAAAATCATAAACAATCATATCGGTTACGTGGATTTTTTAATTTTTTTATTTTGTATCTTTTTGTAAAGGAAAAAAAATTTTTTTTTTCCTAATAGTCTTATGAACGTGGACTTGGCGCGATTTTTTTACAGTGAAACTGTTTTTGTTCGGATTTTAGTATTTTTTGTAATTATAATGAAAATTTACAATTGGTACCAACTAAAATCTCGCGTTGGCAGCATTTTTTACTGCAAACTATCCCCTTGAAGCTACAGTTTATGTAGATATAATTCCAGTGCACCCTGGCGGCCGTAAATGTAAACTGTGAATTACTTTTTTTAACTGTAGTTGCGTATTTATAGGAGGATTACTACACATTTTTATTTTATCTAGTCTGTGGCGCTGACCTTTCTCCATAAAAAAAAAGTCAGGATCGAAATTTGTGAGCGAGCTATAGTATGTGCTGATAAAATTTAATAATTTCAAGTAAATAAATTGTTACAAGTAAACATAATTAATTAATACGGTGAAATAAATTATGAATTACTGTTATGATAAACAAATTGGGTAAAAAAAGTACCGTAGAATTAAATAAAATTTCGTAACCTCAAAAAACCGTTCTGCTTACAGTAAACATAGTCGGTAGTCTGGCGCTCCGTTTACAACGGATTTGAACGGAACTTGGCGCCAGATTCTACCGAATCTGTGGATAATATTTCATCATTTTTTTTCATTCAATATGTATAATTGCACGCTAAAATAATATAAAATGGGTATCAAATATTCAAGAGAAAAATTTTCTCAAGGTGAGAAAATTTTTTTCTCAGCTGAGGTAGGTGGCGTTGCTTCCCTAAAGTATCTAAAAATCTTGATCAAATATAAAAATTTCTTGTATCAAGTATTTATGATAATTTGAATTAAGAAAAAATAACTTCCACCAAGAATAGAATTTCTCGAAAAATTTTTACTTCGGCCAACATAACTTCGGTCTTCCTTCAAGCACCCGACAAATTTTCTCGAGCCAAGAATTTTGTTCTCTAGTCAAGAAATTTTTCTTTCTGTGTACATACTTTGTAATGAAAATGAATTTAATAATTTTAATCATTTTATAACCAATAAATTATGACAAAAAAAAATTGACGTAAAAATTTCAAAAAATAAAAAATGCAATTTTTTAAAAATAATTTTTTTAAACAAATTTTTTTATTAAATTAAATTGAAAAATTTTCAAGTGTCTACTAATTTTAATGTCATTACTTGTGTAATAATCTGATACTGTAAATCTAAATTAGTAAGCTAATAGAATTTTTACTAAAAAGTTATCTTAAAACTTTTCAGTTTAAATTTTCTTGACAAAAAAAATAATCTAATGAAAAAATTTGTTCATTAGATGATTTTTTTCATCGTGAAAAAACACGGTGCTTATCCAAAAATTAATCACGGATCATTTATTATAAGTTATAATAAAATCTATGAGAAATTTTTCAAGTATAATTTTTTGTTCTTGAATTTTTTATGTTAAGAAATTTTTTATCGAGAATTTTTTGCATGAGAAATTTTTGATGAGAATTATAAATTAATAAAGACATGGAGCCATCAAATTTTTAACTGTTTAAATTTTTCAGATTGTTGACATATTTTTAATCTTAAAGAATAAATAAAATGTTTAAACTATAATTGACAATTGTATTTCCTAAGTGTTAAAACACAAGAACAGCTTACTTGTACTCAGCGGATAATCTGTAAATATATAATAAATAAATATCCTGTACTTGGAGTTATTATTAAGTTGTGTGAAAACGGTAGATGCTGTGCTACCATCAATCACGTATGAAAGCTTAACACTCTTGCGTTCAAAGACGCGAATACGTCCTCGGATTAAGGTCAAATACGCTCTTTGACGCGGCGTGCAACATCAGCACATGTGTTCGTAATATACACGTACATAGAAATGCTACTAAATAACATTGATTCGATGAGCTCACATGAATCTAAAAAAATATTTTTCTCTCGAATCATACATCAGCATTTGTTGGATTTTAAAAACTTATATTGATGCTTTGTCGGTGTGAAATAACCTCCGATCAATAACTAATGCATACAACCTGTCAGCGGAAAAATAGCTATGGAAATTACAGACAAGACTGAAAAATTTATAGATGTTATATAAACCTTTTTTTATCTATAAATTTTTCTTCAACTATTTTGATAAAGAATTTATTGACATTTTTAAAGATATAAGCTCATCCTGAGATTACACTCATCGAGACCTTTCATTTGAGTACCCACATCAATTTTTCATATATATTGTATATTTATATATATTATATATATATATATATATATATATATGCTGCTATATATATATGTATATATGAAAAATATATCAAAAATGCATGTGGGTACTCAAATGACAGCTTTTGATGAATGTAACATCGGGATGAGTTTACATCTTTAAAAATATCAATAATTAAGAAATGACCTTGTGTCTTATGAAATATTTACATTTTTAAAGATATAAGCTTATCCCGACATTACACTCATCGAAACCTTTCATTTGAGTACCCACATGCATTTTCATATATTTTTCATATATAATATATATAAATATATGAAATATATAAAAAATCGACGTGGGTACTCAAATGAAAACTCTTGATTAGTGTAACATCAGAATGAGCTTACTTTACATCTTTAAAAATATCAATAATTAAGAAATGACCTTGTATCTTGTGAACTATTGACATTTTCAAAGATAATCTCATCCTGAGATTACACTTATCGAGACCTTTCATTTGAGTACCCACATCAGGTTTTCATATACTTTGTATATTTACATATATTATATATATGTATACATATATGAAAAATGCATGTGGGTACTCAAATGAAAGCTCTTGATGAGTGTAACATCAGGATGAGCTTATATCTTCAAAATATATACTATATATATGTATATATGAAAAATATATCAAAAGTGCATGTGGGTACTCAAATGAAAGCTCTTGATGAGTGTAACATCAGAATGAGCTTATATCTTTAAAAACCTCAATATTTAAGAAAGTACAGTGCAATTTAACAAAAATCATTATTTAATAAAGCAAAATTTTATTTATTTATATTTCACAAGTAACAGCAGTCACATAGTGACTGCAAGGTTGCTAGTCTCCATTAAAATGTTTTGAAATAATTAGCAATGCATATTTAACAATCCGCTAATTTTATTTCAATCATCCGTATAAATCTATTCATGAAACCAGGGTGTCTATTAGACTTTAATAATCGATTCAGCTGGTACGCTGTATTATTCATTCGGTTTATTTTACAATTCCATTTTATTTATTTTTAGTCCCGAGAATTTAAACAGCTCGGTGAATTTTATTTTATACCTATATATATATATAGTTAGTAGCGAGCAAAGAGAGTATGCAATATTTCATCGTTCTAAATATGCCAGTAAATTTTTTACCTCAGTAATTTAAGCCGTTCAGTACAGTAATATAATGACAATTTATGAATTTCGCAAGTGATCGTTGTCACTTTGTGTGCAGATGCTTAACTCGGGAAGTAAAGTTGATGAGGTTTTAAATCCAAATTCCATACTCCCGTCTCGGTTTTTCTCAATGAGCGCTCTCGTTACTCTCAAGTACAATTTAGTTGTGTTGGATAGCAAGTAAAGCGGTGAAGCGCAAAACGTGGATAAGGTTTTAGAATCCGGATTTCAGTGGCATGCTACACTCTCTACACCCATGACAAGGGATCTCAGACTGAAGGTTTTACGATTATCTAGGCGCAGCATCATCACATCCAGTTTTAGTTGTCAGTGGACTCGCCCAGCTCATTATCTTCTCTCTGCAATAGCAACTACCACGACGTCAACGTGAAACGAGTGAGACGAATGAGCGAGCATCATCACAACACAATAAACTATAACTTTACTCGCTGTTACTCCGGTACAACAAAGATTCTATTCCAACATCAACTTTAATTGTAGTTTGCTGCTAATTATCATATTCACTGTAATTCATTCTTTGTCCTTGCAAATTTGTTTGCGCCCATAAAAGCCTCCACGAACAATGAAATCCAATTATTTCAAATCCAGTTTATTGATTTATTCTTTATCTGATATATATTACTTACTTCTCCAAGTCATTAATCTATATTATTAAGAGAGTGAGAAAAATTTTGTCTCCAAGATAGTCATATGATAAAATCGGTTTTTTTAGTGAAATTTAGTGTCATTGCAAAGGTCTTGACTTGAATTTGTGCCTTTTCAAGGTTTTATATTATTCTCACCGATAGTCAATTTATTATGATAAGTATTTAGGCTGCATTTGAAAATACTCCAGCTCTAGACACATAATTAAGAAATGACCTTGTATCTTGGGAACTATTGACATTTTTAAAGATATAAGCTCATCCCGATGTTACGCTCATCGAGACCTTTCATTTATATATATTATAAATATGTATATATGAAAAATATATCAAAAATGCATGTGTGTATTCAAATGAAAGCTCTTGATGAGTGTAACATCATAATGAGCTTATATCTTTAAAAATATCAATAATTAAGAAATGACCTTGTATCTCGTGAACTATTGACATTTTTAAAGATATAAGCTCATCCCGATGTTATACTCATCGTGACCTTTCATTTGAGTACCCACATCAATTTTTCATATATTTATATATATTATAAATATTTATATATGAAAAATATATCAAAAATGCATGTGTGTACTTAAATGAAAGGTCTTGATGAGTGCAACAACGGGATGAGCTTATATCTTTATAAACGTCAATATTTAAGAAAGTACAGTGCAATATACCAAAATTCATTATTTAATAAAGCAAAGTTTCATTTATTCATAGTTTACAATTCACAGCAGTCACACAGTGACTGCAAGGTTGCTAGGATTAATTATTATCACAAACAAAATTATCAACAACTTAACAGTCGAGAAAAAAACTTGGTGTCAACATGCTCCCAGTTGCATAATAAATGTAGCAAACTGCCCGGAGGTAATCAAGACTTTCGTATAAATATATAAAGAAATGTATTTACCAGATCGCAAATTATTCTTCATGCTAAATACACCCCCAGGCTGTAGGTTTATCTTTCAGCAAAAAATGCTAATTCGAGGATAAAAAGAGCAATCGATTGTTTTACTTAAAAATAAACAAAATGAGATTTCAACTAAGGTTCTTGACACCATACAGGTTTTACGAGTTTCAATTCCCTGATTTAACTTCTATTCAGAACTCGGCTAAAAAGGACAACGTTGATTACTGAGTTTTATCTTTGGATTTAATTATAACGTTAAGTAAATAAAGAGATATCTTGCGCATGACAAAAAGTGTTTATTATGGAGCCGCTTTTGAACGTAACCATTTCTGAGACTAGGTTCAATATTTGGCAAAATTGATTGTCAATAAATCTTAAATTTTCTCAGTCCAAGAAAAACATAAAACATTTCAAGAGCAGGAAGGACTTGTCCTTCCGGGTGAGCATTTTTAAAATCAATAGCTCATAAAATTATTAAATTATCCGAGTGTTTTATGAATTTGATAAAAAAAAACACCCGATCTCAGTGTGATGTAATTCAATAAATTTTTCTCTATTGACATTGTTTGTGAGGGCTTTAACAAATTTCGATAGTAGTAGTACTCAAGCGATGCTCGTGGAAGCGATAAATTGCTCGGGTATAGTAGAGCTGCTGGCGCTGCTGATTCCAGCGATCTCGCTTCCTTCTCCGTCTCGGGTACTCGATATCGATGATTTAAAATCCGAGTAAAATCAATGAAATAATAAAACCAAAAATATTTTATAATACCTTGTTAATAATAAGACTGAAGTTGAAAGACATTAGAAATTTTTTTTATAATTTTATAGCAATGAAAAAAATTTAATTAAAAAATTCCACATGTGAAAATTGATAAAAAATTATTAGTGGAAATATTTGGAAGCATTTTTATTGTTGTAAATAATTTTTTATGAGTTCAAAAAATTGACAGCTAACTTCACTTTCAATAAAAATTAAGCTAGCTGGCATTTAAGAATTTTTAGAATTTTTTTCTTTATTTAAAAAAGTGAAATTAAAGTTAGCAATCACTTGATTATTTTTTATTTCTTTTTGACAAATAAATTTGTTCTGAAAAATTATTTAAAAAAAATTGCATTTTTAATTTTTTAAAATTTCTACAAGTCAATTTTTTTTCTCATTTTTTTGTTAAAAAAATTCTAAAAATTATTAAATATCTGCTAAATTAATGACATTAAAATTAGTAGTCACTTGATTATTTTTTATTTTTTTTTGACAAATAAATTTGTTCTGAAAAATTATTTTTAAAAAATTGCATTATTAATTTTTTAAGATTTCTACATGTCAATTTTTTTTTATAATTTTTTTTGCCACAATTTATTTGTCGAAAAAATTTTTAAAATGATCAAATATCTGCTAAATTAATTTTCATTCTAAATTAATTCTCATCAATTTTTTTTTGCTAAAATTTATTTGTCACAACAATTTAAAAAATTATCAAATATCTGCTGAATTAATTTTTATAATTAATGAAGCAAAATAAAAAAATTAAAAATGTCAGATAACTTTAGTATTATTATTAAAATATTCTACTATAATTGCTCACACTATTAAAATTTTTTCAGGATTTTAGCAGAATCCTATCATTGGTAAGTCTTCAGCAAACGAATAATTAATCTTCGGAAGAATACGCAATAAAATGACCATAATAAAGCAGTGCAGCACGGAGTGAAACGTAAATTCAATTTTCTTACGTAAAGAATTATTTAAAAGGTGTAATTTCCAGGCGCGACTGAATATTTAACCAGCATTTCCACGGGTACGCTTTTTTACATATTCCTCGGAGCTCTGAAGTTTATAATAATAGTGGGTCGGAGCTGCACGGCATATTAAGTCGGCCAGGGAAACCACTCAGGTCTTGGTATAGAGCCCGAGGCACCAGAGATCGGCACACAACCAACCGTTGCAGCATCAAAGACTGAGGAGGGACGCTGTTGGTCATCGAACGATAAACTAAGGCCACCGGAAACTCATGCTCTGTAACTATAAACGTTTACTTTGGCTTGTAAATTACATTAGTTACACATAACGATCGTTTACTTCTCCTTCCTCTCATCAGGATGTTTATTTATAGTGAATCACTTCCAATAGTCTGAATCTTATCAATTTACATATTTTTTGACAGGTCTAGTTCACTAAATTGTCAAATTTACTTCGAAAAATAGAATGACAGTTCAAATTTTTAAAACAAAACTCAAAAAAACTTTCTGATAAAGAAAGTTTAAGTTTCAAGCGCTAGACGGCGCTGCGCAGGTGGCGGTAACGTCAAACACTTCTTTATCATACAAGAAGAGCAATAATTAAGGTAGTACCCTCGCCAGAGTCGTTTTCTTAGGATTTTTTTTTAACTTCGGCAGATTAATATTCATATAATTCTGCGTCGATTGGCGCAATTTGAAAATTTTTGACCATTTAGTTTCAGAGATATTTAATTTCAAAGTTTGAGTTTTGAACGCTCTTTTACATTGCGGTATACGGGATATCGAAAAGTTTACCTACAAACATTTTTATATCTCAGAAACTTTTCTTAGGATTCTTTTAAAAAACTAGAGTAACATTAACTAACAACTAAACAATTTTTTAAAAATAATTTCATTGATAATTACCACACAGTTTCAGAGATATTTATTAATAAGTAATGAAAAATTTACCAGACTTTAGCCGAGGAGGGGATACGTTAATAAAACTGTGGCAACAACGCAAGTTTTGTGAGCCTCGAAAAAAGTGTGAGGCGCTCATGCTCTGAAAAATTTGAAAAGTTTAATTTACTTTAGGTGTAAAATTTTAGTTATTAATTTTATTTATTTCAAAAAAAGTAACAATGATTTTATTTTATAAAAATAAGTATATTTCTATATTTATAAAAATTCAAATAGTTAATAAGTTGAATATAATAATAGATATTAATCTTTCATAAGATATACCAATACTAGACAGATGAAATAAAATAAAAAATACTAAAATTTAAAATCCGTAATTCCATCAACATATAAAATTCATTTACTGATTTTTCTGAAAAACAAAACAATATTGTCAATTATTTTTTTTCTATTTGTTATTTGCATATTTGCTAGTGATTTCTGTCGTTTTTCAAGGACCTTTTTTTATGAATCGTCCTTTATAAGTCAATTTTTCAGACATTGTAATTATATTTCCGAATAAATGTATGTAAATAAATAAATAAACGCATGTGTCAAAACAGAGGTTAATCTACAGTTAGTCCAAAACACTACAGTATAACCACTATAAAATATCTTAACGCTCACGCAGTGTTGCCAGACTTTTCAAACGATCAGTTTCTCGTTTGTGATTGGCTAAAATAAGTACATAAACAGCAAAAAGTTTTAGGCTTGTCAATAATGACTCTAAAGTATATGTACCATACACTCTAGCACAAACTTTTGACGACGGAAGTCGCGAGGGTACTACCTTAATGATATTGAAGTCAGCTAACAGTTGTCAATTTTTTTTTTTAATCAATTACAATAAAAAAAACACTTTACAAAAGTTCAGATAATTATTTTTTTTTAGGGTCAGTTTTTCAATCCAGGATAAAATTTTATCCAATGATAAAATATATCTATATATTTCATATATATAAATATATTGGCAATAATAATTTTATCTTGGATTGAAAAACTGGCTCTTAATTTTCATAAAAGGAATTTTTGTATGAAACTTTGTTTATAATAATTTAATTGTTATAAATTTATAAAAAAATTTATCATATTGAAGTCAGCTGATAACTCTCAATTTTTTTAATATTTATAACAAATTAATTACAATACAAAATTTAAATGAAAATTAACTTGGCAGATATTTAATAATTTTTGTAACAAATTATGGCAAATAAATGAGAAAAAAAAATTGAGATTTAGAAATTTAAAAAATTAAAAAATGCAATTTTTTAAAACTAATTTTCCAGAACATTTTTTTTTGTTAAATAAAATTAAAATATAGTTAAATGACTGCTAACTTTAATGTCATAAAATTTCACTAATTATTGTTTAATTTTAATATGTTGATTGTTTTATTAAATTTTTTTCATAATAATTTAAATGATATTAGAGTTAGCTGTCACTTTATCATTTTTCAATTATAATTAACAAACAAATTTGTTCTGAAAAATTAATTTGTTAAAATTTCTACATCAATTTTTTTTTTGCCATAATTTATTTATTAAAAAATTTATAAAATATCTGCTTAATTAATTATGACAGTAAAGCCGTCATTAGAGAATTTTTTAATTTTTTTTAACAAACAAATTTGTTCCAAAAAGTAATTTAAAAAAAATTGCATTTTTCATTATTTAAATTTCTACATGCCAATTTTTGTCTTATTTTTTTTTTGCCATAATTTGTTTGTTAAAAAAAAATTCTAAAAATTATTTAATATCTGCTAAATTAATTTCATTATAAAAAATTTTCTAACATCAGTTAACTTTAGCGTCATTAATTTAATTTTGACAGATAAAAGTAAAATTAATACCAAGTATTAAAAAATCAAAATATTTATAATCAAAATTTTCATTTATTTTTTTAAATTAAAAGATCTGGACACTGGAAACAATTAAAATGCTAAGACAATGTAATATTTATCTGGACATCTGACAGGAAATATATCTGGAGATTACCTGCTGCTAGACCCATGGCAAAGTTCCAGAAGGACCAGCGGCATCCGAAGAGCTTCATCATCTCTTGGTCCTCCGGGCGTCTCTCCTTCATTATCCAATGTAATTACCGTAGTGAATTAAAATGTGTTGACCCGATAAAACAGTGAGTGAGACTAGCTATAAGGTATTAGGTAGGAATCGGGTAGCACATAACATATAGCATACACAAACATTGATGTGGTTTAACTTTCACGTAACACATATCACTTAGCCGGACATATAGATGTAAACATAATATAATCCACCCATCACAATATGATGAAATGAAATTTAAAATTAATGGTCAGAACCAACTGAACCGTTCTATTTCCAGTCTATATCACCAGCAAACTAAAATTCCATGATATCCATCCCGAGTAAAGAGATAACAGATATACCCACAAGAGTTTCAACATAGAAATTGATCTGATCGTATTTGATCTCTCTTCTGACAGTGTAAGACTATTGGAGCCGACCTGCTGGCAAGCTGGAGTGAGAACCCAGACGAAGTTCTATACACCATCACAACTTGACACACATCGACCAACCGAGAAAGCCCGTTTAACATTGAAATTGCATCGTGGCTTTTACTTGACTTACAAGAGTCCTGCATGAAACATTCATGCTTCGATGAATTTACTACTGGCTTCCCGGTCTGTCCTTAGTGACTTTTTTATTTTATAAAACCACTATCAAATTCCGAGGTGCTTTTCTTCAGGTAACTCTAACTATTTTATTGCTTTTTATACTCGCTATCATATCAATATCATGGTAACTAAATTTTAACAGTTCAACTAGAACTAGATACAAGTTCTGTTAACTTGCTGTTGAAATACCAAACTGCAAATAAACTGGGTGAGTATTTTTTTTATAAATAAAAAATTCGACTATGAAAATATAATGCACTGAAAAAAAAGTATTTTGCTACTAAGAATATTTTTTTTGATAATCAAAAAACTTGGTATTGTGTTACTAAAAAAACGTGATATTTTGATAATCACAAGAAGTTTACTGATTATCAGTAAGCTTTAATTAACTATAGTCAGATTAATGAATAGAGTATTAGATGTTTATAATCTCATTTTACAGGCACAAATCAATTTACTTATAAAACTAACAAAACAAATAAAAATTAAAATTAAAAGTGTAACAATAAATTTTTTTCAACCTAACTTTATAGTACTAGCAACCTTGCAGTCACTATGTGACTGAAGTGACTTTTGAACTATAAATAAGTAAAATTTTGGTTTATTAAATCATTTTTATTAAATTGCACTGTACTTCTTAACTATTGACGTTTTTAAAGATATAAGCTCATCCCGATGTTACACTCATCAAGAGCTTTAATTTGAGTACCCACATGCATTTTTTATATATTTTTCATATATATATATATATTAAAGATATAAGTTCATCCCGATGTTACACTCATCAAGAGCTTTAATTTGAGTACCCACATGCATTTTTGATATATTTTTCATACATCCACTCTTATAATTTAGATGAAAAATATGAAAATATACACAATAAGACAAACTATTCGTAACGTGATTGGTCAAATATATCATAAGTATGAAAATATAGATAACTCCATACTAAATTCACACGCGCGCTTGCGCGCGCAACATATACTAGTACATATATATTATATATATAAATATATGTAAAATTAATGTGGGTACTCAAATGAAAGGTCTCGATGAGTGTAACATCGGGATGAGCTTATATCTTTAAAAATGTCAATATCTCACGAGATACAAGGTCATTTCTTAATTATCTATCTAGAGATAGAACATTCTCGAACGCAGCCAAAATACTTAAAATCATAAATTGAATATTGGTGAGAATGGTATAAAACCATGAAAAGGTATAACTCCACACGCAGAAAAAAATTTTGTTAAGATAACCTAAGATATGTTGGGGTAATAAATGAATTTGTTAACATAGGGATAACAAATTATAAGTTACAATAACAAAATTTAGGTTATAACAAGTTATTGATATGTTATAATAACAAAATAGTTTCGTTATTATAGCAAAATCTTTAAGTTGATTCGACAAAATACTTTAGATGGTATAACAAATTTTTTTGTTGAAACAGCAAAATTATTCTATTAACATAACAAAGAGAATTTGCTGGAGTAACAAAAACAATTTGTTAAAGTAATCAAGAGAAAATATAATTTAAAAATATGCTATAATCAGCTATAGCTGATTTGGAAAATATTTTAGCAACAAATTAGTTTTGTTTTTGTCAACAAAATGATTTTGTTAGGGCAACAAATTGATTTTGTGAATTAGCAAATTGGTTTGTTATTACAACTTGAAACATTTTGTTGATGCAACTAATGGATTTGTTACTATAACTACACTCATTTGTTACCAGAAAAAATTTTTCAGTTGTCCCGTCTTTTGCTATTTCAACTAAATCTTTTTATGCGTGCAGATCAAGACTTTTCCAACGATACCAAATTTAACCATAAAAGCCCATTTTACCATAAAAATGCACTGGGTATAAAATTTTGCTTATTATCTTAATAATATAGATTACTGCTTAGCGTATAGGTCTTGAACTGACTTATATTTTGATTACCAAAATACCTAATATTCTGATTATCAAAATACTTTTTTTTCAGTATGTTTATTTATTTTCATTTTTACCAATCACTGCTTGATGTTTTTTATATTTAAAACATTTCTTGACTTATGTTGAGTCTGCCCGTGGTCTTATTGTGTAGGATTGAAAAAATTCTTCCGAGTCAGAGTCAGAGTATGAATAAATCTACAATACGATGTTGGATGGTAGTCTCTCATCTATCTTCAGTTGGATAGCATTTTAGTGCACCAGCGATCTCAAAACCACAACCGAGAGACATATTTCACCGCACATAAATATGTGTAGTGTAGACATACTCTCTCTACCTGGTATATAAGCGATTTTCTACATATTGTTTCGTATTTTACTCGCATACCAGCCGCACACATGTAGTTGTTTTTTTTTATTTTGTTCTTATTGTGCAAAACTGGTGTATCGGATATCTGAGAAACTTGGAATGTGTTGAGTGAAGGCAACTAGTGTGGAGTTGTACTGCAAACAGCATTGAGAGTCGCGGCTGTTGACAAATTCCTCAGACACTTCCGAACATCTATTCATCTGCACACATAACTTATATATTAATACTTTCATATGAATATATGTATAAGTATAAGTGTAATATATAAATTTATACATAGTTTAGTTGTCCAACGGCACTTGCTCTCTTATTCACGTTCAGGATGCGGAATCAAAAGTTTATAACTAGACTCAAAGTACGGGAGTTTTAAACAACTTGGAGCTTCAACACCGATGACAAAGAGTCGCTCAGATTCACGACAGATGCGCATGTTATAATCCATGGTTACTCTGATGTAATCAACTCAACAACTAAGTTCACTGGGTATGTTTTGTTCTATAAACATCTCTATCTATCTCTGACGGTATTTTATTAATTAACTTGTATAATTATTCGCAGAAACCTCCAAAACATTAATAGCTTTTTAAAAGTTAAAAGTTTTATTATACACGGAAAAAAGTAAACTGTAATAAATAATAGTCGATTTATAATAAGTAATGATCAACTGCTAAAAATTACCATTTCAAACCGTAAAATCGTGTTTTTACTATTCACTTTATAATATTTACCATTTAAACTTTACAATTTACTCTTTACATGGAAGAAAATACTATTTCAAACAGTAATATTCGCTATGTAAATGTCTAAAATGTTAAAGTATAATAATTAAGAATTCAGACTTTGATATTTATCATTTCGTACCTAAAAAATGATCTTATGATATGTAAAAAATATAAAATAAAGTTAGTAAATTTCTAATACAAGCAACGTCAATATTTACAAAGTAAAATGATAAATTTTAAACGCAACGCTAAAAATCAAACTGTAATTATTGACTTGCTTGGACTGGTAAAATGTATATTTTAAAAGTATAATTTTTACTGTTTCAAATGTTAAATTCTCCCAGAGTGAGACCCCCTTCTCTTTCCTCTGAGTTCCCCTTCTCCTCATAATATCGACTATATATATTGAAATGGCAATTTTTACTGTTTGAAACTGTAATTTTTTAAGATAAAAGAGTCGTTATTTACTATAGTGACACACGGAAAAAGTAAACTGTAATAAATAACAGTCGATTTATAATAAGTAATGATCAACTGCTAAAAATTACCATTTCAAACAGTAAAATCGTGATTTTACTATTCACTTAATAATATTTACCATTTAAACGTTACAATTTACTCTTTACATGGAAGAAAATAGTATTTCAAACAGTAATATTCGCTATGTAAATGTCTAAAATGTTAAAGTATAATAATTAACAATTCAGACTTTGATATTTATCATTTCGTACCTAAAAAATGATCTTATGATATGTAAAAAGTATAAAATAAAGTTAGTAAATTTCTAATACAAGCAACGTCAATATTTACAAAGTAAAATGGTAAATTTTAAACGCAGCGTTAAAAATCAAACTGTAATTATTGACTTACTTGGACTGGTAAAATGTATATTTTAAAAGTATAATTTTTACTGTTTCAAATGTTAAATTCTCCCAGAGTGAGACCCCCTTCTCTTTCATCTGAGTTTCCCTTCTCCTCATAATATGGACTATTTATTGAAATGGCAATTTTTACTGTTGGAAACTGTAATTTTTTAAGATGAAAGAGTCGTTATTTACTATAGTGACAGCTACTAATCACTTATTTTGGATATTGAATTATAAATTGTGGCTTTTATGCTTTCTACATTAAGTTCTGTAATATTTATATTTTTGCCACCCCGATGTCCGCTTTACTGTTTGAAACTATAACAAATTAACCGGAATCCGAGTGAATATTACAGTTTACTTTTCTCCGTGTATAAACATCTCTATCTATTCGACGGTATTTTATTAATTAACTTGTATAATTATTCACAGATTGTTCGCGCAAAACCTCCAAAACATTAATAGCTTTTTAAAAGTTAAAAGTTTTATTATATAAATAAGATAAAGGTAAGTTTTTAAAAAGGTAAACTTTTTAGCAAACAAGACCGGAGAAGACTAAGAGATTGGAGTTGCTTTAAGAGTTTTGGTGAGAGGAAACCTGTACGTTGAGTCTTGTGGAGAAACCTGTTACTAAACCCTTATACATTTAGCATCAGTAACCAACATCAAGAATGCAACCAAGATTCTGGACACATTGGAGATCCTACCCGGGCTAAATTAATGTCATGAGTAATGAGTTTACATTGTTGTGCTTGTCCGAAAGTAAAACCATAGTGTTTCGTTGTTTGGAGCCGAGCTTAGTCATCCGTGGATTAAATAACCACCGAGATATAAACTCGCAGCTGAATAACTCTTGGATCTATGGTAATGTACTATGCTGTAATATGATAGTGAGTGGATTAATAAAATTATCATTACAGCAGTAAGTAAAGATACAATTATGAATGCAAGAAGATAAAAATGTTTCAAGTTTAAAATTCATACAATGTTTTCATCAACAACACCAATGAAGCATCTCCTGATCTAATTAGAATAGAAATAAATACAACTAGCAACCTTGCAGTCACTATGTGACTGCCGTGAATTGTCAACTATATAAATAAATAAAATTTTGCTTCATTAAATAATGACTTTTGTTAAATTGTACTGTAATTTTTTAACTATTGACGTTTTTAAAGATATAAGCTCATCTTGATGTTACATTCATCAAGAGCTTTCATTTGAGTACCCACATGCATTTTCATATATTTTTCATATATACATATACATTAGGATGTGCCAAAATGTAACTTCCTTGATGGACCTTTTAAAATTGGCATTTTGAGTTCTGCTTTTAACAGGAGTTGTGTTTGGGCATTTCCTGACATATTTTGAGCGTTAAGGATTTATTTAATTTTTATAGAATTTTTTAACAAGAGTTTTGTTTGGCCAAATTTTGAAATTTTGAAATTCCAGCAAAAATGCCTAAACAAAACTCCTGGTAAAAAATTCTATGAAGATCAAATAAATCCTTAACGCTCAAAATATGTCAGGAAATGCCCAAACACAACTCCTGTTCAAAGCGGAACTCAAAATTCCAATTTTAAAAGGTCCATCAAGGAATTTACATTTTGGCACACCCTAATATATATGAAATATATATATGAAAAATTGATGTGGGAACTCAAATGAAAGGTCTCGATAAGTGTAACTCCAGGATGAGCTGATATCGTCAAAAATATCATCAGTAGACAAAATATGATAAAATTTCTTAATTATTGAAATTTTTTAAGATATAAGCTCATCCCGATGTTACACTCATCAAGAGCTTTCATTTAAGTACCCACATGCATTTTGATATATTTTTCATATATACATATATATAATATATGAAAAATTGATGTCGGTACTCAAATGAAAGGTCTTGATGAGTGTAACATCAAGATGAGCTTATATCTTTAAAAATGTCAATAGTTCACAAGATAGAAGGTAATTTCTTAATTATGTACCTAGAGATAGAGCATTTTTGAATGCAGTCTAAAAACTTATCATAATAAATTGACTATTGGTGAGAATGTCATGAAACCATGAAAAGGCCTAACTCTAGGTCAAGACTTTTCCAACGATACTAAATTGAACCATAAAAACCCATTTTATCATATAAATATACTGGCCACAAAATTTTGCTTTTCTCTTAATAATATAGATAATCTTTTTTCTTTTAATTCTGCTATTTCCCCACCCAGCACTTGCAATTATATCTTAGAATTTAAGAATTTTTCATTTTTATCTGCTCCCTTTACCATCATGTAATGTAATATCACTTGATTAAATTTATTTGATAAATTTAATATTCTATATTTTATATTCTTATGAATACTGCCGTTTGGCGTTTGAAGTTTTTTTCTTTAAGTTGGTCATGCAAAGTATTTTTTAGGTTACTTCGGCGATGGATACTCCGCTAGGGAGCCATTTTGTTGATAAAGTATGACCGCTGATGTCCAAGTAAGAATAAGTTTACAAACGTAAATTAGACAGGTTGATATTAAGCGAAGACCATTTGCAATCGGCAAAGGAAGAATACTGAAGCCTTTCTCAAACGACTAGCAGTTAAAGTCTTGGAGCAGGTTCTAGTCTCAACTTCTATATCTAGTTAGACAAAGAGAATAGCGGTCGTTCGGGGGCATTTACGTTTCACTCACATCCCACGTAACCCTCTTTCTTCGTGTCAAATAAATGCCAACTTGTTAAAATTTAATGGCAATCCTTTAAGCCAGATAAATATGCCTTGAGTGTATTTGGTGGGTTTATCTCAACTCGAATAGAGTTTCTAACTCACTGGTGATAAAAACTCTTGTTAAACTTGTTAGGTATTTATTTAGTACTAGTTTTTATAAAAAATTACCTGGGATAAACTTTATTAAGAAGAAAACACTGTACGAAGAAGAAATACGTCTTAGTTGTAGGGTATTTTTATTGTTTACCGTAAAACGTTTTCATTTCCAACGAAGATAAGACAGTTTGTAATTTTTTAAAGCTCCGAAAGATATATAAAGTAATGAGACAACTAAAAGACAAATATAGCTTTTAATTAATCTCTTTCGCACTAGAAGTAAGCACGAATTTATAAAATAGTCTCTTAAGCTCGGTACTTAATTGACTTGTGAATATCTTAAATTCCGTCTAGTAGCTTTAAACGAAAATAGTCTAATTATAAAAAACAAACTTGGTGAGTATTAAGGTATTTTACAAAATAAATATCTTAGTAATTAATTATAATGTATAATTATCATAAACATGGATTATATACTATGAAAGTTTCTTTAGCTTCTTTAGATTAAAAAAGAAGCGGAAGTTATATAGTTTTTTCTTCTTAAACGAAAAAAAGCACGTATCGTGACGACGTCTCTTGCTCGTCTTGCCCGAGGGCAACTCAGTCTCAGTTTGAGGGATGAAATGTAAGGTAGAATAGGGCGAAAATAAAAAGAAAACTCGGAGAATGAGGTAGGTAACGAAGAGAAAACTGAGAATTCTGAGAGTTGAGTATATGCATCAAGTTTTAACGATGTCTAGCAGCTACCAGCCGAAGAGGTTCTTCCATATGGTCAAGTGGATGCTTTGCAGATGGAAAATTAGTACTAACTATCTGTTAGTTTATTAAACATCCCTCGCTTGTAACTCAACATGTTCCATCACAGTTACAACTACTTTTATAAACTTAAAGGTAATTAGTTCAATTTATAATTTTTTTTTTCCTCACCTTAGAATTATGGCGCCACTAAACCATAGCAAAGTTTTCTGTTTTTTATTATTTTGCTTTTGCACGCCTCATAAGCGAAGCGTTGAGGTAGTGCTCTACTCTCGACATTTAAAGAAAAAGCAATTTTCTCGAAACTGAAATTGATTTTTTTTTATTTATATCGCACTTACAGGTTAATCTGAGTGTACTAATATCAAGTCGAATAATTTGTCAGACACATAAAATATATTTCAATAACAATTATTTTGTTTAACATAGTAAATAATAACATTAAAAATAATATTTTCTGGACGTAAGTGTGTCTGTTTATGGATTGATGTATGTGGCAGGGAAATTGCTCGAAAAAATGATCGTACTGGAATAATTTTTTTTTTATTATCCAAAGGAACTCCCTTAGGACTTTCTCAATTAATATGAGTATTCAATTCACTGTCGTTAAATTATTATTTATAAAAAACAAATATATGTGTATTTTTTTGTATATCTATCTATACATTTTATTATAGTATTTTTTTTCCTCAGCTTAGAATTATAGCGCCACTAAACCATAGCAGAGTTTTCTGTTTTTTATTATTTTGCTTTTTATATTTTATTTTACACTGATAGAAGGATTTATTTGTATTAAAAAATATTTGTTAATAGTTAACAAATCATTTATTAGAGACCATTTTTTAATATTAAACAAATATTTCTTAGTATTTAAAATCATTCGTTTGTATTTAATAAATCTGATATTCATTTATTAAATATTAATAAATCTTTTTAAATACTAAAAAATATTTGTTAAGGACTAAAAAGTGTTCTCTAATAAATGATTTGTTAAATATTAACAAATATTTTTAACTATAAACAAATCCTTCTATCAGTGTAATCAATTTTATAGTGGAAAATTAGATTATGAGGCGTGCACTTTTGGATTTTCCAAATTTTTCATTAATTGTACATAAACTTTTTATTAATTGTACATAAAATATATATTCTTAATAATTTTCAAGAATATATTTTCTTTCCTCAAAAATTGATGGAATTATTTTTTGTTTAATTCAAGTGAACCTATTCGTTTGTTAATCTATCAAAATTGATGCCAATATTTTATTATCATGATAAATATTGATATTCTTTTGTCAAAAAATCAAAATTTATTTTAAATGATTTTTAAGACAAGAAATTTTTTTCTGGACAAAAATTTTTGACCTATTTTAATGTTTTTTTCCGTTTTTATTGTACTAAATCCATTTTTTAAACGTCAAATTAATCTCCATTAAATTATCTTGACAATAGTATGCAAAATATATTGATTCCGTGAATTAACAAGACTATAATAATAAAAATAGTTACCGAAATGAAGCAAAAAAAAATAAATAAAAAGTCACTGTTAAACAAACAGTTACACTCAGGTAATTTAGCTCCCGGAATAAAGCATACAAGTGTCAGATAAATGAAAATATTTTCTTTCATTGCTAAAACCAGCAGATATTAAAACTTTAACATTTGAATTGTTTTGATAAGCTCGAGTTATGCTTTATAAAGTTTCTTGGTAAAAAGTTTTATTATTTTGTCTAGTTTTTTTTTTTATAAATAAAAAAGAATGATTCATCCTATTATTATTTCCTTTTTTTATTTTTTTTTTTTTTTTTTTTTTCAGTGAATCCTTACTGAGAAAAATTTAGTTTCTAGACCAATGAATTCAGAAATATAATCCGGGTACTGAGAGCCGAGTTATAAATTGGAATAAAACATCCGTAAAAAAAGTGGTGCAACGAATAGACGTGAACTAGAGAAAAATAATAACTAACAGAGAAATGATACAAGCCAGCGAGTGCGAGTAGATTGCGGGCAGTACTAGAAAGCCCATGAAAAATGGCACAGAAAAGCTGCAATGTCGCTACAATGTGATAAATCACTTTGCTTGATTTTTAGTGATCGATTGTTTTTTAGTAAAAAAACTATTGACGTATGTATATAAATCTAACTATACATATATAAATATATATGTCCGTATTTATCATTCAACAACGATTGACAATTCGATAACACGTGAGTTATTTTAGTTTTTTTTTATTCAAAACGTCAACTAGAGTGGCGAAAATGAAAAATAATAAAGCGACAAGTAGGCACAAACTATTGGCTTTTGATTGCCACATATTTAAAAGGGAAATTTAAATCCCCGAGGCGTCATGTGAGTGTTATATTAGCGTGGCAGGTTAAATTTGTGGTGAATTTTCCGACTCAGGGCCAGTGACCTGAAAATATGCTGATCTTACTTTTGCGCTCTAACTTGGGCTTACTCTATACATTATCGATTGAAGAATCTTATACACAAGTGTGAGGCTTGAGACGTTATCCCGAAAGCTCCTAGGCTCTTATATCTTACTGACTTTTTTATTGCCTCCATTTCAGAGGCATTCATATGGTAAAACGAATAGAATCTCTAGAGCTTATGCCTTTATTCTTATTTCTTATGATAAATCAATTATAATTGTCTAAATCTACGCCTGGATAATATTATTTGTCTGCTTGTTACAATTGATGGGATTCTTTTCAATTGTTTTTATATCTTGAAATTTATCTATATTATTAAGAGAATAAGAAAAATTTTGTGTCCAGCATCGTAAAGGTCTTGATTTGAATTTTTGCCTTTTCAAGGTTTCATATCATTCTCACCGATAGTCAATTTATTATGATAAGTATTTATACTATATTAGAAAATTTTTCATCTCTAGACACATAATTAAGAAATGATCTTGTATCTTGAGAAATATTGACATTTTTAAAGATATAAGCTCATCCCGATGTTACACTTATCGAGACCTTTCATTTGAGTACCCACATCAATTTTTCATATTTATATATATTATATATATTACACATATGTATAAATGAAAAATATATCAAAAATGCATGTGGGTACTCAAATGAAAGCTCTTGATGAGTGTAACATCGGGATGAGCTTATATCTTTAAAAACGTCAATAATTAAGATATGACCTTGTATCTTGTGAAATATTGACATATTCAAAGATATAAGCTCATCCCGATGTTACACTCATCAAGACCTTTCATTTGAGTACCCACATCAATTTTTCATATATTTTATATATTTATATATATTAATATATAAAAAATATATCAAAAATGCATGTAGGTACTCAAATGAAAGCTCTTGATGAGAGTAACATCGGGATGAGTTTATATCTTTAAAATCATCAATATTTAAGAAAGTACAGTGCAATTTAACAAAAGTCATTATTTAATAAAGCAAATTTTATTTATTTATAGTTATCAATAGCAATGAAGCGCATAAAATTACAAATTACAAATTCAAATTTCTAACAAATTTGCAAATTTTTCTTCTTAAAACCTTCTTAGACACATTCACTGTTTTGAATTTATTAGATAATTTATTGAGAAACTATAATTATTATTACTTCAACCTCTGTCTATTTTACAGAGGATTGATAAAGTGTAAGTATAGAGCATCAAGGATATAAGTATGAAAAGTTTACTTTGTAAAAGTAACCAGTGTTGTAGACGGAGTTTTCATCCGTGATTACGAGTTTGTCGCAAGAGAGAAGATCAAGAGGGAGGATGATGGTAGAAGAGAAGGGGATTGGAGAAGAAGACTACTACTAGTGATAGAGTTTTAAAAACCAAAAAGAGGAGGAAAGTGAAGAGGATAGAAACGCTAGTAGGTAAAAACGATGGGAGTTGAGATTCAAAAGTTCTCATCAGCTATTCAAGCATTCGAATATTCAACCGAATAGATGAGCAGAAAGAAGTGGGTGAAGAGCGGATCCAAAGAGACTCTGGTCGACTGAAGAGACGGATTATGTTAATAAATTCACCAGTATATATAGGTGTATATTATAACAAAGAAAAAAAAAATTTTTAATTTGCCTTGAGGTAATTTAAATTTACGAATTTTCAGGTTAAATAAAATAAAATAATGTACTTTGAATATCATCTATAAGGCATTATTGGGTTAATATAATTTTTATATTGGATATTACACAAGAGTATAGTCAGCGATTTAATATTGAAAAGATAAGTGAAAAGCGAGGCGGAATATAAACACTTTAAATTAAATATAAATTTCATTTTATTGTTATTTGAAAACAACTATCGCACTGATAGAACGATTTAGTACGAAGTACTAAACTGATTTAGTAAAAAAATTTTTATTCATTTATTTGGAAGAAACAAATATTTTGTACCCATCAATATTATTTGTTACAGTTTAATAAATGATTTCTTTATATGAACAAAGCCTTATTACATGAAAATAAATATTTATTTCCACCAAATAATATTTAGTAACAGGTACTAAATATTTCTTTGGCAAGTATTGTCGGTAGATGGCTAAGCTTTAATTCCAATGTTTATGTGATACATAACCTATTAACTGACTTAGATTATTTTATTCAGCTCGATTTTGGGAGATTCATTAAACCTTTAAAAACACACATACTCCCAATAAATGTCTTCTATTTATGTCTTTTCTCAGTGGAGTTTAGTTAACATTTTTCAATTTGTCTATTATTAATATGTTAAAAACTTGTTTAATTTAAAATTTTATAAATGTCTCAAACAAAAAAATTAGGAAAACGGTTGACCCTAAAGGCCATCCCTGCAACTTCCCGCTAATTCCATACTTAGGCGCTTAAAATTGCACCAATGACATTTTTGAGCTCTTCGAGCTCAAAAGTCTGATAGAGATTTGATAAGACACTATTTTTTGAATTTTTAAACCACAATAACTTTTGAATGAATAAACCGATTTTTACGCGGTTAGAAGCATTCGACGCAGTTTTTCAAGCCTCACAAAGAATCTTAAATTTTGAATTGATCGCGCTAGGAATTTTGGAATTATTCCGAAAAAACGCTTTTTTTGGTTTTCTTTCGTTCACGATATCTCTCAAACGAATCAACCGATTTTGACCGGACTGGTGGCGATCGACGTGGTTTTTTGAGGTTAAGAGCTGATTAGTTTTTGGAATTGAACCTTTAAGCCGTTTAAAAGTTATTCCAAAAAAACCACATTTGAAAAAATTTTTTTTTTCAGTTTTTTTAAGATTTCTCAAAATCTATTGATCTGAATCGGTCCAAATAGTTTTCAAAATCTAAGTTTGGTCAAGTCCTTTCGAATGGCACCAACCGCAATGCAAAACGGGGTGAAAACAATAACTTGCCGATTTTTGAAAATCTTCGATTTTCTTAGCGGGAAGTTAAAAATATAATTTAATGAGATTCTTTTCTTTATAATACCTTATATTTTTACTTAAAATTATTTATTTTAATTATTTTGATTTATTTTAAGTTAAAAAGTTAGGTTACACGCTAAAATTAGTTAAAAAATTAATTTCTTTGATACCAATAAACGATTCATTGAGTAGCAATAAATAATTTGTTAAATACTACTAAATATTTATTTGGTGGAACTAAATGGGCTTTAATAAATGATTTAGTACCTATTACTAAATATTTGGTAATAAAAGGTTTGTTACTAAATCATTTAGTATCTGTTACTAAATCTTATTAAATAGAACTAAATCCTTCTATCAGCGCGCTTGGAAATGTAAAAAAGATACTGCTTTTGATCGATTTGAGGAAGTAATCTCAGTTAAAATTCAATCAGAGTTTCTTCGAGACTACTATCAGAAAAGCCTACTAGGAATAAAAAACTAGGGGCTAAAAAGACGTCTGATTGTGTGTGTATGTCTGTCTGCAAGCTGAAAGAAAGTATTTTTCCAAGTAAAGAAGACATGACTATTCCGAATAAAGTATAAGTAACAAAAGAAGATCGTTGGCTGTTATTGTTGTTGTATTGTATTGTATTGGTACCAGTGAATGCTCCCGGTTTAGTCGAGAATGTTCATCGTGAATCGATCCGACAACCCGGGATTTCGAATGACGTCCAACAGTCAACTTCTGTTTTATCTAGTGATTATTCACGAATAATCTACGGACGTCATTCAGTCGTCTTGGCTATTCACATCTCAAAATTTATATTTTATGCAAATTAAATCTAGTTCGATGAAGCCATATACATTTATCGACTGTAATGTGAGATAAGCGGATCGATAAGTGATTAGAAGAAATTATTTCCTTTGAAAAAAGAGAGTTTCAGTTTATTTGAGGAAGAATAAACCTTGTTTTGCCTTTTATATCAAAACAAAGCTCGTTAGAGAAGTTCTTTTTTGCTGGAACAAAGGATCCAAGATGAGGGTGGCGGCTAAATCAAAAAACAAGACGATGAAATCGGATTTAAACAACCCGACCCAATTGTGGTGTAATTACCTTGATTAAATACATTAGAGACATTAAAATCTATTCTGAGGTTACCATTGCCTAATGTACGCTTCAAATTTCCATTACGAAGTATTGAGAGCTGAATAGATAGAAAAAAGTTTGGAAAATCCAAAAGTGCACGCCTCATAATCTAATTTTCCACTATAAAATTGATTAAAATAAAATATAAAAAGCAAAATAAAAAGGTTGGCAATAGCCTAATCGGCTCGGTACCTGCATTTCGAAAGAGTGGGACCAGGGTTCGATTCCGGCGCGCACCAATATTTTTCAATGATTATAAACTAAGAATATGTGCGTTTCATTGCCAGCCTCTGTACCGGTCGGGTTTTCTGTGGTTTTCCCATATAGTTATGGAGGTAAAATGTCATTATAGAAGTACCTCCATACTATTTAAGACCGTAATGCAAATGCAGGTACTGATTATAACGCGTAAGTCGGCCACAGTCGCAGCACATGTGTGTCGGGCATGAAAGAAAAAATCCCGACATGCAGGGGGGTGGGGACGAAAAAGTGGTTGAGAGTTATAATGACGGGGTTGAGAGATTATATTGCGGAGAAAAAAGTGGAGAGACAATAATTCCCCACCCTCCCTTGTAAAACACTCTACAGTGATACAAGTAAAACCATCCTCAATTATAACCTCAATTATAAAAAGCAAAATAATAAAAAACAGAAAACTCTGCTATGGTTTAGTGGCGCTATAATTCTAAGATGAGGAAAAAAAATACTATAATAAAATGTATAGATAGATACACAAAAAAATACACATATATTTGTTTTTTATAAATAATAATTTAACGACAGTGAGTTGAACGCTCATATTAATTGAGAAAGTCCTAAGGGTGTTCCTTTGGATAATAAAAAAAAAATTATTCCGGTACGATCATTTTTTCGAGCAATTTCCCTGCCACATACACCAATCCATAAACACAGACACCCTTACGCCCAGAAAAGATTATTTTTAATGTTATTATTTACTATGTTAAACAAAATAATTGTTGTTGAAATATATTTTATGTGCCTGACAAATTATTCGACTTGATATTAGTACACTTAGATTAACCTGTAAGTGCAATATAAATAAAAAAAAATCAATTTCAGTTTCGAGAAAACTGCTTTTTTTTTAAATGTCGAGAGTAGAGCACTACTTCAACGCTTCGCTTATGAGGGGTGCAATATCATTATTGTAGTAATAACAATTAGATAAATTATTATTTTTTTTTTTTAAAGAATTCAAAGAAGACTATAATCACGACTTGAAATAAAAAAAAACTGAAGATAACTGACATTATAAATTTTTTTTAGAATTTTATACCAATTAAATTATTATAAAAAAAAATTAATAACAAAATTCCACATATGAAAATTAAAAAAAAATCAGTGGAAATTTTTAGAATCATTTTTCTTATAATTAATTAGTTATAAAAATTTTAAAAATTGATAGCTGTCAGCTAACTTGAGTGTCGTGAAAAAAATTCAAACAATGTAAAAGAAACTGATATGAAGAAAAAACATTACTGAAACAGAAATAACATTTAAATTAGTGGAGTTGAATTGTTAGTCTAGATCTTTGGGCAACGAAATATGAAAAAAACAACGCTTCGCTTATGAGGCGTGCAATAAAACAAAAACCAGAAGACTGTATCTCTATATTTTGTTTACATTTATCCCACTAGAGGCGCTTGCGCATTATCTTGCTATTTTAGCTGTTTTATATATTTTTTTCATATTCTTTATCTTTTTAATATTTTATAATTAAAAGAGCATTATGAGTCGTGCACTTTTGGATTTTCAAACCTTTTATTTTCAGGACTTTTAATCCACTGTTTGATATACATAAAATGCAAACTACATATTCCAAGGTATTAAATTATAAACAGCATTGAGACGGCGATAATGTTTTAAATAAAAAAACTCAACATACAAGTATACAAGTATGAGTAGACACTTGCATAATTACTTAACCTCTCACAAGGCTGAATGAAATAAAGGCCGCCGATTCACTGCATTAGATTCTCAATATATAATAAAATAACATAACCTCTTTCTTGCTTTTAGTTAAATTTCCAACTTTAATGAAACATGCCTTGTGTTCTTAATTAGACTTATGCCTTATCAACTTTAATAATACTTGATCTTTGTCCTAAAAAATCCATGTTTCTTTCTTTTACTTACTATACCGTCAATTCTTGCAACTTGCAACGATCAGCAGATAAATTTGTTCTCAGTAGCCCATCGAGTCATTCTCCAGAGATTTAAGAAACGATAAGCGATAAGAGTTTCCATTTAAATAGGACAACATCCGCATGATAGCTAAGCAGTAAGGTCTTGAATTTAATTTTGTCGCATATACTTCTAGTTTTTATAGCGTCTAAATTACCTTCTGTTATTAAATTTCTTCTTTATTAACATAACCTAAAATTTAAAACAACAGTTGCAAGCAGCTGGGCGCACTTTTAAAAGTTTAATTACTAAATTTAATAACAATTAGTTTTTACAGCACACACCAACATTTAATTTTGTCACTTAACTTCCAACTGACACAAATCGATCCACCAGTTGGACAACACACGGTATTCTTCCTTCTTCCTTCTCTCATTCATTGACCGTATCTAGTTAAATGAATATTTAACGAAGTACGTTATCAGTTAATTAGAGTTCCATATACTCCCTGAATTTATGAGTAATGTATATATATACATATATATATATACAGTAGTATAAAATACAATACATAGAGAAGCACTCTTCGGGTCCAACATTTGTTTACTCACTCAAAATAATCACAATAAACAGATTTAGTCGGGCTTTGATAACACTTAGCACTTTTTTTTCACTATCACTTTGCTAATTAAACTCGAAATAAAAAAATAAAGGAACAACCGGACAAAAACGGAATTGAAGTTAGTAGATAATCTGTCGTTTTTTATGACACTGAAGTTTCCTGTCAGCTGTCAATTTTTAAAATTTTTACAACAAAAAAATGCATGAAAATGAAGTTAGTCGAAATTTCAAAATTTTTAGAAATTTTTTATTGAAAAAATTTCAATTAAACAATTAAAAAAAAAATTTCACATGTAAAAAACTTGAAGAACTAAAAGTGCAATTTTTTAGAAATATTTTTTTAGTTGTAATTTGATTAATAAAAAAAATCAAAAAATTTTAGACGTCTGCTAACTTCAATGTCATAAAAATGCTTCTAAAAATTTTCACTTATAATTTTTCTTAATTTTCTCATGTGGTATTTTTTAATTAAATTTTTTTTTATAATAATTTAATTTCCATGAAATTCTAAAAAAAAATTTTTTAAGCTGTTAACTTCAGTGTCATTATTTTTTGGATTTTTACAATAAGATACTGAAGTTAATTAACATTATAAATTTTTTTGTAATTGATCTATTCCCAAGCGGCACAAATTTTTTTTTGTTAATGTTTTGTTAAATTTAAGTTGACGATTATTAATTTTTTAACTTCTTTTTGAGTAAAATCTACCAAAAAACCAACATTATTTTTTGTAACGTTAGAGTTATAGAAATTAAAAAAATTGACAGCTGTTAACAATCTTTAGTATCATCTCCATTAATACACTGAAGTTAACTGACATTAGAAATTTTTTATAACTATATAGCAATTAAATTATTAAGAAAAAAATTTAATTACAAAATTCCACATGTGAAAATTAAAAAAAAAAACATTAAAAATTTTTGAATAAATTTTTTTTAATGCAAATGATTTATTATAAAAATAAAAAAAATTGACAGCTGTTAGGTAACTTCAATATCTTTTTTACAATAAATAAAATATTAAAAAAAAAATTACAACAATAAATTTTTGACACATCTAAGTAGATTTTCTTAAGAAATTTTTTTTTTATAATAATTTACTATGACATTAAAGTTAGCAGTCACTTGACCATTTTTTTATTTTTAACAAACAAAATTGTTCTAAAAAATTGCATTTTTAATTTCTTTAAAATTTCTACATGTCAATTTTTTTTTGTCATAATTTATCTGTTAAAAAAATTATTAAAAATCTGCTAAATTAATTTTCATTAATTTACTTATTAAAAAAAAATCCTAAAAGTCATCACATGACAGCTGACTTAATTATCATGAGATAAAAATGATATTTCTTCTCAAAAATTAAAAAGAAAAATATAATATTTAAAAATTATATAAAAAAAGCAATTAAAGGTACATACCAACAATCGAACGTGCCTGGGACTGAATGATGGGATTATTGTTGGCTTCAGAAGCAGTTCCCGTAGTGGTGGTTAGTGCGGTAGTTATTGTTGTTATAGGAGATGGCTGCTGTTGAGTCCGTCTCTCGTGATCACCTTCAAGTGCGTTCGTTATCGTGTTAATAGCCGATGAAGGACTTGAGGAATTTATTGTGGCGTTTGAAGAGGGTGGCTTCGGCGGTGACCACGAGCTGCAAGTGTCGCAACCCTCGGCCGAACGGGAGGACAACCGACAGCAAGACCAGCGCTTGCCACTCCACAACCCCGTGTGATAACGACCTGACAGCCCTGGGTTTTCACTGCACACTGTAATTTTTAAATTTATTATTATTTTTTAATTATTTATTATTATTATTATCTATTATTTTTAAAAGCCACTCTCGCTTCTCGCGGTTACCCTTAAGTTTACAACAAAAAAGTGACAGTTTATAAATTAAAAAAAAAAAAAAAAAAAAGTTAGGCTATGACAAGCGTATGAACTTTTACTAGCATTTAAATTAAGGCTCTTCTCTGGTTAAATATATTATAATAAACTAGCAACCTTGCAGTCACTACGTGACTGCCGTGGCTTGTAATCGATGAATAGATAAAATTTTCCTTTAGAAAATAATGACTTTTGTTAAATTGCACTGTACTTTCTTAAATATTAACGTTTTTAAAGATATAAGCTCATCCTGATGTTATACTCATCAAGAGCTTTCATTTGAGTACCCACATGCATTTTTGATATATTTTTCATATATACGTATATGTAAAATATATAAATATATAAAATATATGAAAAATTGATGTGGGTACTCAAATGAAAGCTCTCGATGAGTGTAATGTCGGGGTGAGCTTATATCTTTAAAAATGTCATAAGTTGACATAATACAATGTTATTTCTTAACTATTGATATTTTTCAAGATATAAGCTCACCCTGATGTTACACGCATCAAGAGCTTTCATTCGAGTACCCACATGCATTTTTGATATATTTTATATATATACATGTATATAATATAAATATAAATATATCAAAAATTGATGTGAATACTCAAATGAAAGCTCTTAAAGAATGTAACATCGGGATGAGCTTATATCTTTAAAAATGTCAATAATAAAGAAATGACCTTGTATTTTGTCTACTTATGATATTTTTAAAGATATAAGCTCATCCTGACATTACACTCATCGAGACCTTTCATTTGAGTACCCACATCAATTTTTCATATATTTTATATATTTATATATATGACATATATGTATAAATGAAAAATATATCAAAAATACATGTGTGTACTCAAATAAAAGCTCCTGATGAGTGTAACATCAGGATCAGTTTATATCTTTAAAAATGTCAATAATTAAGAAATTATATTGTATTTTGTCTATTTATGATATTTTTAAAGATATAAGCTCATCCCGATGTTACACTCATCAAGAGCTTTCATTTGATTACCCACATGCATTTTTGATATATTTTTTATGTGTACATATATATAATATATATAAATATATGAAAAATTGATGTGGGTACTCAAATGAAAGGTTTTGATGAACTCCAGGATGAGCTTATATCTTTAAAAATGTCAATATTCCAAAAGATAAAAGATCATTTCTTAATTATGAATCTAGAGACAGCGAATTTTCGAATGCAGCCTAAATACTGATCATCATAAATTGACTATTGATCAAAATGATACGAAACCATGAAAAGGCACAACTCCAGTTTAAGACTTTTCCAACGATACCAAATTTAACCATAAAAACCCATTTTATCATATAAATACACCAGCTACAAAATTTTGCTTATTCTCTTAATAATGTAAATAATATATTTTAAAGGACTGAATTAAAAGAGATGTTTAGAGAACTTTTGAAAAATGTTTTTAAATGAAAAAACTTTTTTTTTTTTTTTCATATTGTTCGTGGATGAAAAAAATTAGTTTCATTAAAAAAGGTCATTTTTATTTAAAATATTTTCTGGAGTTGTTCCATTAAATCTCGACGGAGTGGCTCCCAAGGGTTGATAAAATAAAAAGTGAGCTGAAAAATAAAAATAACAAAAAAAAAAAAAAGTACAATTATGGAATGATACCAAAGTTTAAACACACTTAAGCTTTTAGGATCATTTATAACTGGTAGAATTTGAAAACTTTTGAGCGGACTAGATCAAAGCTAGATGAAACTACGTATACAGTACAGTTTTAGTCACTTAAACTAAACCGAAAGCTTCGGTTGTTTTTTTTTTTATCTTATTTCAGTTCAATAGGAAAAACAACCCGCGGCATGTTGGCTCGTTAAAGCTAAACAAACATCACAATAGTATAATTACAGTAACCAACTGAAGTCGGACCATAAAACTCTTGTCCTACGCCTATGCAAACAGTGAAAAATAAGTTTAAAAGAGGTTAGCTTGTTTTATTTTATTTATACAAATCCTCTTCTCTTCTCTTATTCTCGAGCTTTCAACCGGAAAATAAAAAAGTTCCAGCATGCGTTCTCGTGAAAAACAGGCATATTTTTTCCAGAATGTGATAGAAGACACACTTTTTATCACCACTCTCATTCTTTCATTTTCTCGTTTTGTGTTACCTGTCGTTTACATGCACACATTTTTACATTACTCCTTTTTTTATACAATATATATATATATATCTACGTATGATAAACATTGTTTTTTTCATTTTTCGTTGCCCAAGGATCTAGACTAACAATTCAACTCGGGTTTATTCAATCTTCTTCCTAAAAATCCTGCTTTTATTCCACTAATTTAAATGTTATTTCTGTTTCAACAATGTTTTTTCTTCACTTCCTGTTACATTGTTTGAATTTTCTTCACGGTACTCAAGTCAGCTGACGGCTGTCAATTTTTAGAATTTTTATAATAAATCCATTACAAGAAAAACAATTCTAAAAATTTCCACGGATGATTTTTTTGAATTTTCACTTGTAAAATTTTTTTTTCAATTTTTTTTTTATAATAATTTTACTGTTATAAATTCTAAAAAAATTTATAATGTCAGTTAACTTTAGTTTTTTTTTTTTATTTCAGGTCATTAGTATAGGTTTCTTTAAATTTTATAAATAAATAAAATTTTGCTCAATTAGATAATGACTTTTGTTAAATTGCACTGTACGTCCTTAACTATTGACATTTTTAAAGATATAAGCTCATCTTGATGTTACACTTTTCAAGAGCTTTCATTTGAGTACCGACATGCATTTTTGATATATTATTCATTTATACATATATGTAATATATATAAATATTTAAAATATATAAAAAATTGATGTGGGTACTCAAATGAAAGGTCTCGATGAGTGTAACTCCAGGATGCGTTTATATCGTCGAAAATATCATCAGTAGACAAAATACGACGTCATTTCATAATTATTCAAATTTTTTAAGATATAAACTCATCCCGATGTTACATTCATCAAGAGCTTTCATTTGAGTACCCACATGCATTTTTGATATATTTGTCATATATACATATATGTAATATATATAAATATTTAAAATATATGAAAAATTGATGTGGGTACTCAAATGAAAGGTCTCGATGAGTGTAATGTCGGGGTGAGCTTATATCTTTAAAAATGTCAATATTTCACAAGATATTTGTTAAATTGCACTGTACTTTCTTAACTATCGACGTTTTCAAAGATATAAGCTCATTCCGATGTTACACTCATCAAGAGCTTTCATTTGAGTACCCACATGCATTTTGATATATTTTTCATATATACATATATATAATATATATATAAATTTATAAAAAATTGATGTGGGTACTCAAATGAAAGGTCTTGCTGATGTAACATCGGGACGAGCTTATTCCTTTAAAAATGTCAATAGTTCACAAGATACAAGGTCATTTCTCAATTTTGTAGCTAGAGATAGAACATTTTTAAATGCAGCCTGAATATTTACCATTATAAATTAACTATCGCTGGAAATGATATGAAACCTTGAGAAGGCACACATTCAAGTCAAGACCTTTGCAATAATCTAAATTTAATTAAAAAAATCGATTTTAAAAATTTATCTTATTCTCTTAATAATGTAGATAATTTATCTAATTATTATTATCACAATAATGATATTTTCTCACAGCATTTACATTACAAATTTATTATACTGTAAGCTGACAACTATTAATTTTTTTTAATTTTACAATAAAAAAGTCTAATAATTTCCACAAATAATTTTTTTAATTTCTACATGTGGAATATTTTCAATCTAATTTTTCTCATTATAATTTCACTTCTATAAAATGATAAAAAAATTTCTGTCATATTTCCTTCAATTTCTGTAAAAATTACAGAACATGATAGACATGTTAGATTAAAACCCCAACTAAAACTTAATAGACCCAAAAATTTATCGGTGGAAAAACTTTTTACAGATAATCTTGATTAAACTTTTAGAAAAGAAACTTGTCAGAATCTTTGAAATTTAAACTTTAAATTAAAATCTATCAGATCTAACAATTCACTTTGGCCATTTTTCTCCGTCAATTCGATGTGTTCGGATCTTTAAAACCATCTGATTCATTGATTATTAGTAAAATAAAATAACCTTAAACACAAAACGATTTATAAGGAAGGAAAGCAAAAATCACAAAGGATAAGGTCCTAACTCTAAGTTGACAGAAACAATTACGTTAACATATAGGGGTTGACAGTTTCCACATGACCTTCTGTAACTCTCAATCTGTATCAACCACATCTTTTCCTCTCAGCGCTTTCCGATCACACAAGACCGCACAATCTCGATACCAAGAGATATCAGTCCTCATCATGATAGATATCTTCTTTTCTCAGAATCAACATCTGATTCTGTTTTATTCGCGAAAAATCCAACCCGGCATCTTATATATTCTTCATTTTTATTTGCTTGACAAAAAAATAAATAAAATCGATGAAACTTAGCTTTTCCTTTATGTTTCTTTTTTTAAAAAAAAACCTTCTTATTGTTATCTTCATGTCAGTGCACTTGATCTGTTTAAAATCCACGATCAATTTTATTCTTTTTTAAAGTAATTAAACTTTTCCGAGAAATGAAATTGAATCTTTGATCACTTGCTCAAAAGTTTGTGCGCTGGTGGATTTAATTTATTAAAATATCGCCGAGAGTTTGCTATTGAATAAACTCCAACCAGCTGCGTCGATTAATTCTTTAAAACTTTTATGTTTTATTCACTTCAACGGTACCATACTTACAACCATTCAATTATTTTTATTTTTACTTTATATTCATGTTTAGTCCGTATTTTTTTCTTTTTTTACATTATTCATTATTGATATTATTTTCATTATTTTATTTAATGTACCGATATCCGACGGCGAAAAACTCTTACCAGGTTTTCATGAAAATTAAATTAGCAGACATCGGAAAATTTTTAGAATTCATTTTTATCTTTTGAAAAAAATTAAATAAAAACCAAATTGATATGTAAAAAATTTTGAAAAATAAATAATGTAATTTTTTATGCATAATTTTTTTGTTAAATAAAATTTAAAAATGATTTAGTGACAGCCAACTTTAATACCATTGAAATTATTATGAAAAAAATTAAAAAAAAAAATTTCACTAATGGAAATTAAAACAAACTAGCAATCTGGCAGTCACTACGAACCATAAATAAATAAAATTATGCTTTACTAAATAATGACTTTTGGTAAATTTCACTGTACTTTTTTAACCATTGAAGTTTTTAATGATATAAGCTCATCCCGATGTTACACTCATCAAGAGCTTTCATTTGAATACCCACATGCATTTTTTATATATTTTTCATATATACATATATATAATATATATAAATATATAAAATATATGAAAAACTGATGTGGGTATTCAAATGAAAGCTCTTGATGAGTGTAACATCGGGATGAGCTTTTATCTTTAAAAATGTCAATAGTTCACAAGATACAATGTCATTTCTTAATCATTAACATTTTTTAAGATATAAACTCATTTCGATGTTATACTTATCGAGACCTTTCATTTAAGTACCCACATGGAATTTTTTATATATTTTATATATATGGTATTTGTGAAATATATAAATATATAAAATATATGAAAAATTGATGTGGGTACTCAAATGAAAGGTCTCGATGAGTGTAACATCGGGATGAGCTTTTATCTTTAAAAATGTCAATAGTTCACAAGATACAATGTCATTTCTTAATCATTAACATTTTTTAAGATATAAACTCATTTCGATGTTATACTTATCGAGACCTTTCATTTAAGTACCCACATGGAATTTTTTATATATTTTATATATATGGTATTTGTGAAATATATAAATATATAAAATATATGAAAAATTGATGTGGGTACTCAAATGAAAGGTCTCGATGAGTGTAACATCGGGATGAGCTTATATCTTTAAAAATGTCAATAGTTCACGGGATACAAGGTAATTTCTTAATTATGTATCGAGAGATAGAGTATTTTCGAATTCAGCCTGAATACTTATCATCATAAATTGGCTATTGGTGAGAATGATATGGAACCATGAAAAGGCACAACCATAAAAACTCATTTTATCATATAAATACTCTGGCCACAAAATTTCGCTTATTCTCTTTATAATGTAGATTATTCCCTGAAATTTTCTAAAGCATTTTTTTAATTGTAAAAAATTGTCAAGTGACTGCTAACTTTAATTTCATCATAATTTTTATTGATTAAAAATCAAAAATTGTCAAATGTCTGCTAATATTATTATCATAAGGTTTTCATAACCTATTAGCTATAACATAACCAAACTTTTGATTTATTGCACGACTCATGATGCGAAGCATCAGAGAGTGCTTTACGATCGAAAAATTTTTTTCGCCTCATTTTGGCGGCTATTTTTATTATTATAGCCTTGTTAGTTCACGAAATCAAGATATTTTGCATATTATTGTCGAGATAATTTAATGGAGATTATTTTCATACTTTTTAAAAATTGATTTACTGCAATAGAATTGGAAAAAAACACCAAAATAGGTCAAAAAATTTTCCTGTCCGTCATGTGTGAAACCCGGAAACACTGTAACTTGTGAAAAAATCCATTATTTGGGTTAAATTTTTTTTTTTTTTAATTCTAATCGACGATTGTATAGATATTATGTACATTTATTCCACCAGAGGCGCTTGTGCAGTATCTTCCTAGTACATCTGTTTTTTCGGCAACTAATTTTGAACGACTTATGTTTTTTTTTTTTTTTTTATTTTATAATTAAATGAGCATTATGAGTCGTGCACTTTTGGATTTTCCAAACTTTTTTTTAATTCTCCGACATATTCACAGAAATAGTCAGCAGCAGGTAGCTGTAATTCTAAAGTACGCCGTTTTGTTTCCTCAATCTAATCCCAGTGGTCTAATTAACTTTATAATTACTTTTCTCATTTATTATGAAATATCCAGCTATCAACTTTACGGGAAATACATCTCACAGAGAATGACATAACCTCGTTTTTAACTTTTCTCAAAAGCTACGCTATCATTTAACGGTGATTACCAATTCTCTTTGATATATATTTAAGGAATAAATTAACTCAGAATCCATTTTTTGATTTAAATCTAATTGAGATTACCAAACGCAAACATTTAGCTAAACGTTAAAACTTTTTTAAAATTCAATATTAATCTGACGGAAATAGTGAAAAAAAAATTTAAAAAAAGATTTAAAAGCGCTCGGCTATTTCCTTAATCCTTCTATCAAATTCATTTTTTACTCTTAAAAATGTCTTTACTAAATCACTTTTATTCCTCTAAACGCAAATTAAATTCAACGAAAAAATATTTTTCATTTCTGAATAAAATATTTTTTATTCCTAAATAAAAAAAGTGTTAAAAAAAATTTTTATTTTTAAAAAGATGAAAAATTATGCGTGCAATTTTTAATAAATATTTATTAGTTCCAATTTAATAATTAAAAAAAAAAATTAAATTTAACGAAAAAATATTTTTCATTTCTGAATAAAATATTTTTGCTCCTGAACAAAAAAAGTGTTAAAAAAAAAGGTTATCTGTAAAAAACATGAAAAATTATGCGTGCAATTTTTAAAAAATATTTTTTAATTTCAATTTAATAATTAAAAAAAAATTAAAAACGTCCGCTATCTTCAGTACTACAAAAAGTGTTACATATTTTACGTAACCTCTTTTTTCAACTAGAACAAACATCGCGTTTTAATTAAAAGTTTATTATATTATTCAAAACTCGGAAAAAATTCAATCGTATTTTACATGCATACGAGTCGACGTCGACGTCCAAAGTTGACTGCGCTAAACAATCGTTATACACGATTGAATAGAATTCGAGAGCTAAATTATGTAAGCTCGTCAACACGTTAATTGATTAATTTCACTATTTCCTCAGTATTTCATTTTTATCGATTTGAATAAAATCATTCTGATGAAAATTTCATTTTGCTTCATTGTTGGGTAATAAAAACACATTGATGGTAATTCTATTTTGGTAAAATTCACACGAATTGCGTTAAAGAATACTAATTATTAGTACAAACAAGTTAATTTTGGTAATTTATTTTAAAGCGCTTATTTTTGGCCATAAAAAATTGACTAATTTTTTATTTTAATAACATTTTAAATTAATAAAATTTTATTTTTACATGTTTTTACATTTAAAAAAAAATAAAATTTTAGTTTTTCCTCATAAACTTTTTACACACTAATTTATAAAATGTCATACATTTTTTTTTTAATCACAAAATACTAAATGACTGAAATAACAAACTACAATACTAGCAACCTTGCAGTCACTATGTGACTGCCGTAACTTGTGAACTATAAATAAATAAAATTTTGCTTTATTAAATAATGACTTTTGTTAAATTGCACTGTACTTTTTTAACTATTGACATTTTTAAAGATATAAGCACATCCTGATGTTACACTCATCAAGAGTTTTCATTTGAGTACCCACATGCATTTCTGATATATTTTTCATATATACATATATATAATATATATAAATATATGAAAAATTGATCTGGATACTCAAATGAAAAGTCTTGATGAGTGTAACATCAGGATGAGTTTATATCTTTAAAAATGTCAATAATTAAGAAATTATATTGTATTTTGTCAGCTTACGATATTTTTAAAGATATAAGCTCATCATGATGTTACACTCATAAAGAGCTTTCATTTGAATACCCACATCAATTTTTCATATATTTCATATGTTTTTATATATTACATATATGTATATATGAAAAGTATATAGAAAATGCATGTGGGTACTCAAATAAAAGGTCTCGATGAGTGTAACATCGGGATGAGCTTATATCTTTAAAAATGTCAATATTTCACGAGATATTCGTTAAATTGTTCTGTAGTTTCTTAACTATCGACGTTTTTAAAGATATAAGCTCATCCCGATGATACACTCATCAAGAGCTTTCATTTGAGTACCCACATGCATTTTCATATATTTTCCATATATACATTTATGTAATATATATAAATATATAAAATATATGAAAAATTGATGTGGGTACTCAAATGAAAGGTCTTGATGAGTGTAACATCGGGCTGAGCTTATATCTTTAAAAATGTCAATAGTTCTCAAGATACAAGGTCATTTCTTAATTATATATCTAGAGATAGAGCATTTTCAAATGCAGCCTAAATACTTATCATAATAAATTGACTATTGGTGTGAATGATATGAAACCATGAAAAGGCACAACTCCAGGTCAAAACTTTTCCAACAATACCAAATTTACCCATAAAAAGCTATTTTATCATATAAAAACATTAACCACAAAATTTTGCTTATTCTCTTAATAATATAGATAATTATTTAACCAACTCGCAGTGAATTTGGAATAAAAATCCCATTTTTTAATATTAAATTTAATAATTCTACATAAAAAAAATTATTATTCAATTTTTACTAAAAAAATTCGCCATAAAAATGAACAAAAGAATTAAAAATATAACTCTTTAAATTTTTTACAGCCAAAAATAGATGAAGCGCCACTTCACTTTAATTAAATGAATTTCGTACATTATTCCAAGTAAAAAAACAAAAAATATTGATCTGTGTTACTAATACAGAATATTGTGCAATAAAACTGTAAATTCTTGCTAGCACAGTACAGTGGCGCAGTGTTAATATAAATTAGCACAAAATCGAAGCACAAACTTTCTTTTTTCAATCAACTCAAAATAGTAAAAACTTTTAATAAAAATTACCACAAATTTTCGACCCATAAATAAAACAAATTAGTAATCTGTAACACAATCAAAGTATTAGTTTTTAAAAATGATAAATGAAATCGCGATAGCTTGACATTCCGAGTGTAATTTCCCGTGACGTATTTCTATCTGTTAATTCAACGAACTGAACAAGCAAGCTCTTGCATCTTGTCAAACGAAATTCCATTATTTGAACTCAACAGGAAACGGGAGTGCATATAAAACATATATACACATAACGCCAAATAGATGAAATATGTACACCTAGACTAGAAGTATAATACAAATAAAAGAATAAAAAAAAAAATTCTCAGTCATAGTATTCCTACAAAAGTATTAGAAAAAAAATCTTCCGACACAATTTTCATCTTTTTTTTTTACTCATACAATATTCTGCATCACGATCTAGAATTATTCGCCGCCCCAATCTCCAACCTTCACCTACTTTTTATAACGCTCTCTCTGTTGACGAGCTTAAAGGAGTGAGAAAAAAAACCATGAGCCCTAGAATTTTTTAAAGCTACTATTGTGCTTTAATTAATTAATTAATATCATGAACGCATTATCGGGGTAGTGAACTGAAAATAATAATTACCAGCACGTAATGCACGAATCCACTCAGCCCTATCTTGTTCCCGGGCCGCCAGCAGATACAGAGTATATTCCTGGCCAGCTTCACGATATCCGACTTGAAACGGAAGGCCTGGAGGTATTCCACCCCCGCCTCCGGATCCAGATTCACTCCCGGCAGCCACGTTGCTGCTGCTGCTTCCAGGTCCTAGGATTGCAGTTTCTACCACGTGTACGCTCTCGATAGCGATTCTTCCTCGTTCTTTTCGTCGCTGAAAAATAAATACCAAATTATTTTATTAATTATAATTTATAATAGGCCAGTGATTGATCAATGTTAAGAAGAATCAATGACAATAAAAATTATTATTATATTCATTATGACTTATTATGTTATGTTATATTACTTATCATTTTATATATATAATTAATCTGTTATGTTCTATTATTCTAATCTTACATTAATATGTACTCATGTAATGTACTTAATTATAATGGTCCTTAGAGAGCAGTTGCTCTAGGATCAAAATTAAACAAATAAATTAATCGAATTTTGCTTTATTAAATAATGAATTTTGTTAAATTGCACTGTAATTTTTCAAATATTGATGATTTTAAAGATATAAGCTCATCCCGATGTTATACTCATCAAGAGCTTTCATTTGAGTACCCACATGCATTTTTGATATATTTTTCATATATACATATATAATACATATAAATATATGAAAAATTGATGTGGGTACTTGAATGAAAGGTCTCGATGAGTGTAAAATCGGGATGAGCTTATATCTTTAAAAATGTCAATAGTTCACGAGATATAAGGTCATTTCTTAACTATGTATCTAGAGATAGAATATTTTCGAATGCAGCCTAAATACTCATCATAATGAATTGACTATCGGTGAGAATGATATAAAACCTTGAAAAAGCACAAATTCAAATCAAGACCTTAATAATAACACTAAATTTCACTAAAAAAAACCGATTTTATCATATGACTATCTTGGATACAAAATTTTTCTTATTCTCTTAATAATATAGATAAATTTTGATAAATTGCACTGTACTTTCTTAACTATTGACGTTTTTAAAGATATAAGCTCATCTCGATGTTACACTCATCGAGACCTTTAATTTAAGTACTCACATCAATTTTTCATATATTTATATATATTATATATAAATATATGAAAAATTGATGTGAGTACTTAAATTAAAGGTCTCGATAATTGTAACTCCAAGATGAGCGTATATCGTAGAAAATATCATCAGTAGACAAAATACGTCATTTCTTTATTATTGAAATTTTTCAAGATATAAGCTCATCCCGATGTTACACTCATCAAGAGCTTTAATTTAAGTACCCCCATGCAGTTTGATATATTTTTCATATATACATATATATAATACACATAAATATATGAAAAATTGATGTGGGTACTTAAATGAAAGATCTTGATGAGTGTAGCATCGGAATGAGCTTATATCTTTAAAAATGTCAATATTTCACAAGATACAATGTCATTTCTTAATTATGTATCTAGAGATAAAGCATTTTTTAATGCAGCCAAAATACTTATCATTATAAATTGACTATTGGTGAGAATGATATGAATCCTTGAAAAGGCACAACTCCAGGTCAAGACTTTTCCAACGATACCAAATTTAACCATAAAAACCCATTTTATCATACAAATACACTGGCCACAAAATTTTGCTTATTCTCTTAATAATATAAATATTCCAACTAATGGTTTAAAATAAAATAAAATTACATTAATCGCTCACAAGATTAATGGAAATAAATTTTCCAATGTGAAAATAACTTTCAACAAGTTAAAATCCATCATTTGGCAAGCTTTCCACGACTTTACTCAAATTATCAAACTAAATTTAAAAAGCAAAATCCAAAATCTATCAATTTTAAAATTCCACTTTTTCCACGGATTTACAGACATTTTCCTGTAAAATCGCGTTAAAACGGGTCACCCGGGTGATTCTCTGGTCATAACGGATACAGAGGCGGGCGCGACGGCGCGTATCCTGGCCACTGCACATCCTTCCTTCGACTAGCCTGGTTCGAGGAGCAAATGTGTATATTCAACATGGATACAGATATCTATTTCTGTCCATTACATCTATCAGCCATCAGATTCATGTGTTATCTACAATTTCCAGCTGTACAATGTATATCTTTTTAATTTAAAGCTCTAATACCTTTCTTCTATTCTGTTTAGCACATTTCCGAAGCTTTTTATCTTTGATGGGCATCCCGGTGTTTCTTCCTTTTTTTTTTTCTGTTTTTTGCGACTCCACTTTGTCGCAACAGCAAAGGTTTTAAAGTTTCCGGTCAAAGTAAATTTGTCCGAGTGAAGAATAATAAAAGAAAAGAAGAAAAAGCATATTAATGACTTGTCTTTCTATTTTACTACCTCTCGCTTACGCTGTCTCTGATGTCACTAAAAGTGTGATTGAATTCAGCTTTATGTTCTGTTCCACAAATACTCTTTCAGAGGATGATACCTCCACTCAATTATTCTTGTCTTTTACTTTAACCCTGTTTTAAATTCAAATATACACTTCAATATTTTTATTTAAATTTTTTTATATCTTCAGTCCGAAATATTAAGTCTAGAAGCATGAAATTTCAGGTAATTTTTAGTGCCGTAAAAAATAAAACAATGAATATTTTTACTATACATTTTTTTATGATTTATTTATCAACATTATAAGAATAAAAAAAAAAAAAAAAAAAAAAAAAAAAAAAAAAAAGTTGAAAATTCGAAAAATTAGCAGCTGATGAAGTGGAAGATTTTAAAAAAGGTAACACGACAAAATTTCAATGACAAAATACGCTTCAAAATCTCGTTGTGTCCTTTTATTATGGTTTTTGTGTATATTTATACGAAATAGACCATCACAACTATCAAAGATAATATTATTATCATTTAAAATTAGATTTTAGAGGGGAGATTTTATCGGAGAACCAAAAAAGGTGACACGACAAAATTTCCCCGCACGGAAAAAAGTAAACTGTAATATTCACTCGGATTCCGGTTAATTTTTGTAGTTTCAAACAGTAAAACAGACATCAGGGTGGTAAAAATATAAATATTACAGAACTTAATGTAGAAAGTATAACAGCCACAATTTATAATTTAATATCCAAAATAAAATAATATCCAAGCTGTCACTATAGTAAATAACGACTCTTTCATCTTAAAAAATTACAGTTTCAAACAGTAAAAATTGCCATTTCAATATATAGTCCATATTATGAGGAGAAGGGGAACTTAGATTAAAGAGAAGGGCGTCTCACTCTGGGAGAATTTAACATTTGAAACAGTAAAAATTATACTTTTAAAATATACATTTTACCAGTCCAAGCAAGTCAATAATTACAGTTTGATTTTTAGCGTTGCGTTTAAAATTTACCATTTTACTTTGTAAATATTGACGTTGCTTGTATTAGAAATTTACTAACTTTATTTTAAACTTTTTACATATCATAAGATCATTTTTTAGGTACAAAATGATAAATATCGAAGTCTGAATTCTTAATTATTATACTTTAACATTTTAGACATTTACATAGCGAATATTACTGTTTGAAATACTATTTTCTTCCATATAAAGAGTAAATTGTAACGTTTAAATGGTAAATATTATAAAGTGAATAGTAAAATCACGATTTTACTGTTTGAAATGGTAATTTTTAGCAGTTGATCATTACTTATTATAAATCGACTGTTATTTATTACAGTTTACTTTTTCCGTGTGTCACTATAGTAAATAACGACTCTTTTATCTTAAAAAATTACAGTTTCAAACAGTAAAAATTGCCATTTCAATATATATAGTCGATATTATGAGGAGAAGGGGAACTCAGATGAAAGAGAAGGGAGTCTCACTCTGGGCGAATTTAACATTTGAAACAGTAAAAATTATACTTTTAAAATATACATTTTACCAGTCCAAGCAAGTCAATAATTACAGTTTGATTTTTAGCGTTGCGTTTAAAATTTACCATTTTACTTTGTAAATATTGACGTTGCTTGTATTAGAAATTTACTAACTTTATTTTATATTTTTTACATATCATAAGATCATTTTTTAGGTACGAAATGATAAATATCAAAGTCTGAATTCTTAATTATTATACTTTAACATTTTAGACATTTACATAGCGAATATTACTGTTTGAAATAGTATTTTCTTCCATGTAAAGAGTAAATTGTAACGTTTAAATGGTAAATATTATAAAGTGAATAGTAAAATCACGATTTTACTGTTTGAAATGGTAATTTTTAGCAGTTGATCATTACTTATTATAAATCGACTGTTATTTATTACAGTTTACTTTTTTCCATGCGGACAAAGTCTCCCCGACAAAATCTTCCATCAAAAATCTAATTTTAAATTATAATATTATTATCCCTGACAGTTGTGATGGTCTATTTCGTATAAATATACACAAAAACCATAATAAAAGGACACAACAAAATTTTGAAGCATATTTTGTCATGGAACCCTCAAAAAATTGGCACATGACGATACCCACACTGAGAAAAAAAAATACTTTTACTCAATTAACAATTTCTTGGTTCAAGAAATTCGATTACGATCAAATATTCTATTATTATTAATTATTAATTTCTGAAGAGAAGAGCATCAATATTTATCTTAAGATAATAGATAAACAAGAGAATAGCTTTATTTAAATTAAGTAAAAATTATTTCAATCAATTTAACAAGTTCTTGAGCTAAAAATATATATTCTTGAAAATTTTCAAGAACATGAATTCTTGTATCAAGAAAATTTTATTAATAAAAGTAGTTTTTTTCTCAATGCACGATTCCAACCCTCCTAGCAATCGGAAATAAAAAAATAAAAAATATTAATCTAAAGTATCAATAAATAATATAAAGTGTTAATAAATAACTTATAAAAAAATGTATAGTAATAATATTGATTGCCTTTTTTTTATAGCACTTTAAAAATTATCTGAAATTTCATGCTTCTAGACCAGAATATCCCCTTAAAATTTCCTGATTATTTCCTTCAGAACTGAAACGCTTCACAGTGGTGTTATCAAATAAAATTAAATCGATTTATTTGAATGATAAATTAGAATAATATTACCTCTATTTCTTCATTTAAGAGAAGCACTTTTGTTTCACCAGTTCTTGGTTCTGTTTTTTGCTATTGTTATAATATTGAATTTACAATTATAGAAGCTGACAAATTTATTCAATTGTCTTCCTTTATTATTTATTATTGGAATAAAATATTATGGAATTTTTTTAAATTGTCTACTCTGTTAATAATGGTAATTTAAAGATAAAAAAAATAGTGCTAAGCTTTCTTTATTATACCGTAATTTTTTTATGAATATTCCTAGGTGTGAATGTGACCATATTTTATTCTTTTTTCGCACAATGTTTACCATAAGCTTGTGGTTTAAAATATTTTGTCGAGGATTGTAGTAATTTTTATTTTTATACTTAAGAAGTTATGTAACGACAGTAATCTGAATAATTTTTAACAAATTTTACCATAGAAATCGGTGAAGAAAATTTACATTGTATCTCTATCGAATTGAAGATAACTATTACCATAATATTATCGTCGAATAAAAAGATAGTGTTGAAATTTTTGTAAATGGTCATGTTCTATAAATTTTTTTTATTCCAACACACGTAACTATCTTTTACTGTTTTATATTTTAATAAAATAAAATAAATTTCGAATCGCTTAAATAAATATTTATGTTAAAAAATTTTCTAAGCTTCTTTGAATTCGATGAAAATTAATTTAGCGAATTTTTAATAGTTTTAAGAATTCTTTTAAAAAATAAATTATGGCTAAAAAACTAACTTGTAGAAATTTAAAAATGCAATTTTTTTTAAATAATTTTTCAAAACAATTTTTGCATCATGACCTAAGTTTCTACGGTAGTACTTATGAATTCTTCATAAACATAGCCAAAAAGCTTCTTTTGGGGTTAAATTAATCAAATTTATTATCAAAACAAAAAATCCTCCAGCCATAATATCCATGGACGCTTGTTACCGTATTGTGCCCTTTTATCATATTTTTGTATGATTTTATTCGATATTTCGACGTTCTAATTAGCAAATTAACTCCATTTTAAAGAATTTTCCATTTGTACGAAAAAACAATTAGTTCAAAACTTATTATCACTTTAAAAAACCATTTAATATCTAATAGAGGTATAATATTTTGGTTTGGAAAAGGCTGGCAATAGCCTGGTCGGTTCGGTGCCCGCTTTTCGAAAGAGTGGGACCCGGGTTCGATCCCGACACGCACCAATATTTTTCAGTGATTATAAATAAAAAATATGTGCGTTAATGTTGCCAGCCTCTGGATGTGGCAGAGATAGCCGGGCGGCACACGTCTGACTTGGGTGATCACCCATTTAAGCAACAACTTGAATGAGTGATCACTCTAGTCAGCGTTGGCTAGCACGAGGGATCTCTGCACACTAGGATAGGGGCCTAATGCTCCAGTGGTCGATAAAGAAGAATTTCTTATCAATCACTGTAGACTTAACCCAGCTCCGACTGTACTAACATGGGTTTTCTCTGTGGTTTCCCCATGTTTCTGTTCCAATACCCGAGTGGTAAGGACCAGGGTGAATGCGGTACAGAAGGCACAAGTCGGTCCACAGCCGCATTAAGAAGTGTGTGTTGGGAATGAAAAAAAAATCCCGACATGCAGGGGGGTGGGGTCAAAATAAGTAGTGAGTATAATGAAGTGATAATAATGATGGAAGTAAAATACAAAGTAGAGCTGGGAAAAAAAAAGTGTGTTGTGTAACAAAGGGAAGTGAGAAATAATACCCCACCCTCCCTTGTAAAACACTGCCCAGGTGATACAAGTAAAACCTCCATTATTATTTTGGTTTGGATCATTCAAATAATTTACAATTGGACTATTAACACATCAAAATATTAAAAAATCACCCTCTAAAAAATAAGGAGTTAAACCAATTGCTAATTAGACCGTCGATTTTTATATTTTGGTTTTTAAGTTTATTTTTTAATGAATATTACGATATTCTGACAAAAGATATTTTGTCTTGAGGATATTTTGTCCGAGGATATGGACTTCGGTTACCGAATAAACTGTAGTATTTTTGACAAATCTTTAACCCGTTGAGGTCAAACTTCTTAAAAATAACGTAGTGGTCATACTGGGTCTAGTTGACCCCATGCACAGAAAAAATTGTTGCTACTTGAGTTCTTGTCAATATTTTCACTAGAGCCGTACATGAAAGTAATTCTTAACACTTCCGTTGAATAACTCAATCGTTTTTTATTTTTTTTTATTGTTCGATTATAAAAAAAAATGTGAGAAAGTCGAATTTCGAAAAATTTGACTTTTTTTTAATGAAAATTTCATTTTTTAAGATAAATGAAAATGATCTCCGGGGTTCTACTCCAGATATCGCATACTTTGAAAAAAAAGTGGTGTCATATCGAGCTTTTCAAAAAATATATTGATTTGTGCAATTAAAATCGTAAATTTCCATGAATCTCAAAAAATTTTCAAACGATAATAGATGGTACCACAGATACCATTTTGAATGATATCTTCGAAGCAAGAGCAACTCAAAAATTGCCTTGGGTCATTTAGACCCATAATGACCTCAACGGGTTACAATGTGAAAAAATTGTTATTTCCTTCGTTTATCTTGAAATTATAAATTATATATTTTCTTTTTTTTATTGTAATCTCATAGATGTATATGGGTGATTCTCTGTAAGGATGTTTTTTTGCTGTCCCAGGGATTTCTTTATTAGAAAAATTGTTATTTTGTTACTAAAAAAAATTTATTACGAAAGTAAAAAAACATTTCTATTTGGAGCATTGAAAACTAAAATGGAATAAATTTTGGTTTTTTTGCTATAAATTCGTAAACCACCGAAATGTTAGTCCCCTGGGCTGTCCCAGTCCCAAAATTAAAACTTTAAGATTAAACTTTAAGTTATTCGTCAATAATATATAATTTGATCCATAATGTTTATAAACTTGATTAGATAACTAACAATCTTCTTCAATAAAAAGTACCGAAAGTTAATTTGTTTCATTAAATTCATTAAACCAAAGTTTGTCCCAGGCATTTTAACATCAGTCCCCTGTCAGAAGTACAAAGCCAAAAAAAAAAAAAATCTAGCGTGTTATTTTACCTTTTGTAAGGTTTATAAGGATCTAACTAGCCGTAAGTTAATAACCATAGGGCTGTTAGCGCTTTATCGCCATTTTATTTATTGTCAAAGCACCCACGCATAAAACAATTTTGTTGAAATAACAAAAGACGGGATAACTGAAAAATATGTTGTGGTAACAAATGAGTGTAGTTGGAACAACAAATCCATTAGGTGCATTAACAAAATGTTTCAAGTTGTACTAACAAACCAGTTTGTTAAATCACAAAATCAATTTGCTGCTCCTAACAAAATCATTTTGTTGCTATCACAAAATGACTTTGTTGTTGCAACGAAATGATTTTGTTGCTGTTACAATGTGATTTTGTTGCAATAACAAAACTAATTTGTTGCCAAAATATTTTCCAAATCAGCTATATAGCTGATTATAGCGTATTTTTAAATGTATTCTTATAAAATTTACTGTAACAAATTTATTTGTTATTGCAACAAATTCTCATTGTTATTATTACAAATTCTCTCTATTACTTCAACAAATTGTCTTTGTTACTCCAACAAATCCTCTTTGTTATTTTAATAAAATAATTTTGCTATTTCAACAAAAAAAATTGTTATACCAACTAAAGTATTTTGTCGAATCAACTTAAAGATTTTGCTGTAGTAACAAAACTTTTTTGTTGTTATAACATATCAATAACTTGTTATAACCTAAATTTTGTTATTTTAACATATAATTTGTTATCCCTATGTTAACAAATTCATTTGTTACCATAACATATCTTAGGTTATCTTAACAAAATTTTTTTTTGCGTGCCGTTTGTTCTGGAAATATGTGTCTAGGCCACTTCAAATCTCCGTCCCCTGGCAGCTATTTTTGTTTATAATTTATTTATAAAATTGGATCCATAAGTCTTAATATTATTCTAATTAATGTAAACATTCATTGAGAACTTAAAAAGTTGAATGCATTGAAATAGTTTGCTTGATTTTTCTCAATTTGATAAAAAAAAATCAGTCCCCTGTCATGTTATATGGCAAAAGATACACAAATATCGAAAAAGCAAAAATTAATTCGGCTGTTTATTTATTATAATTAAGCTGATAGTTTTGTAGCCCTTGTTAATTTTTTTTCTAATAAAATCAAAAATAATTTGGTCGGACAATTTTGTACAGATTTAAGACGTCCTTACAGAGAATCACCCATATAGCCGATTTCTCAATAAATAAGTAAATAAATAAATAAATAAAAAACAAATTTGTTGGTAAAAAAAAAAATGGTCAAGACTGCTAACTTTAACGAAATATGAATTCATCAATAAGCAAATTGAAACAGAATAAAATAGGAGTATAATTAAGTATTACCACGATGCTCATAGACTTTGGATGGAATATTGGACCACCGTTGATGTTCCAGACGAAATTTGTTATGAATAGAGGAACCAGGATCGCCTGTAGATCGATTGAGAATACGCGCCCGCGCGTCTGCGACACTTAATATTTTTTATTTTATCCAACGTTCGATGCTCGATCACTCAAACGTTTATCTCCGTTAAAGGGGCTTAACTCAGGTCGATCCTTAAGAAGTAAGTTACAGCGGAACGTCAACCGAGGATCGCTCGACAGTGGAGGTAAGCTCGTGCTCTAGAGTGATTGTCATAAACAATTTTTCTTATTTATAACAATCTTATTTGTCGCGAAAAAGTTTTAGAGCTTTTAATTACAAACGCGTTAGTGCGACAGCACAGACAAACTCGACGGCGGCTTCGGCTACCAACTGAGCCGCGGATCCAGAGACGTGTCAGGATATGTTCTGTGTAGGAGGTGGTTGGTGGCGAACGCTGATAAGGGGGAGGGTTGCGCTTGCGCCAACCCCACAAATATCTTGATTATATTGAGAATTGTTCCCCGACATTGGTTGTACTTGTTTCTTTCAGTTTATAGACGACGGTTTTCAGTAACTCTTAAGCATCCTCACAGCCACTGGGTTCAGCTATATTGTCTTGGTTTTACTGGACAAAAGTATGTCGCTACTAGAACCCGTGTTAATACCTTTTTGAATTAATCTTCTTGATACTGCTTAAAAAAACAAATAATCGCTGCTGAGGAACGATTGAAAATTCCAGGCATTAAGTATTACGGCTTGTGTCTCGTTCAATTAAATCTTCTTCAAGCTCGATTAGATTAAATGGTACGAGTTTCTCAAACGAACTCCTAACTTTGGTAAGTAATCAACGCTGACTTGGAGATTTGTATATCAATCGTTGTTGTCGGGATTCTATTTGAATTTGTATAGCTCTGCCCACTTAATGAAATTATTGTTTACGTGATTAATATTCTGGAAAGTCTAAATCGACGGTGTTTAATTTATTATTATTTGTATGCTGAAAAATTTATTTGTCGAAAATTTATAATTAAACTTTTTTTATGAAAAATTTTAGTATAAAAATTTTAATGGAAAAGTTATTAAAATAAATTTTAAAATGATCTATATTATTAAGATAATAGGAAAAATTTTGTATCCAAGATAGTCATATAATAAAATTGGTTATTTTAGTGAAATTTAAGGACACTGCAAGGATGTTGACTTGAATTTGTCGTATAGTTGGTCAATTTATTATGATAAGTATTTAGGTTGCATTCGAAAATGCTATATCTCTCTAAAACCATAATTAAGAAATGACCTTTCATCTTATGAAATATTGACATTTTTTAAGATATAAGCTCATCCCGATGTTACACTCATTGAGACCTTTCATTTGAGTACCCACATCAATTTTTCATATATTTTATATATTTATATATATTACATATATGTATATATTAAAAATATATCAAAAATGCATGTGGGTACTCAAATTAAAGGTCTTGATAAGTATAACATCGGAATGAGTTTATATCTTTAAAAATGTCAATAATTAAGAAATTACCTAGCATCTCGTGAACTATTGGCATTTTTCAAGATATAAGCTCATCCTGATGTTACACTCATCAAGAGCTTTCATTTGAGTACTTACATGCATTTTTGATATATTTTTCATATATACATAAATATATATAATATATATAAATATATGAAAAATTGATGTGGGTACTCAAATGAAAGGTCTTGATGAGTGTAACATGGGGATCAGCTTATATCTTAAAAAATGTCAATAGTTAAGAAATTACATTGAATCTTGTGAACTATTGACATTTTTAAAAATATAAGCTCATCACGATGTTACACTCGTCGAGAACTTTCATTTGAGTACCCACATCAATTTTTCATATATTTTATATATTTATATATATTCCATATATATAAATATGAAAAATATATCAAAAATACATGTGGGTACTCAAATGAAAGCTCTTGATGAGTGTAACATCAGGACGAGCTTATATCTTTAAAATATATATTATATATATGTATATATGAAAAATATATCAAAAATACATGTGGGTACTCAAATGAAAGCTCTTAATGAGTGTAATATCGGGATGAGCTTATATCTTCAAAAACGTCAATATTTAAGAAAGTACAGTGCAATTTAACAAAAGTCATTATTTAATAAAGCAAAATTTTATTTATTTATAATTCACGTAGTGACTGCAATGTTGATGGTAATTATTTTACTACCAGTAAACTAAGAAAAATAAAATTATTTTCAAAATATATTTTAAACAAAAATATGTTTTATCTAAATTATTTAAATTTAAATAAAATTAAATGTCTATTATAATAAAGACAAAAATTGACTATTATTTTGTCGAAAAATTAAATAATTCTTCAACTAAGAAACCTTTCTCTAGACAATAATTTTTAATTTTTTCAGTGTACTTCCGCGCCAAAGCTATTAGTAACTAAAATACGTATTAAATATCTAAAAAAAAATTTTTTTAAATCGCTTAAAACAAAGATTAATTAAATAAAATCAAAAAACTTACTTCACCATCGCTGTCATAATAAGCCAGATAATATCTTGTCAGCACGAACCATCTTTGTTTGTAATTGATTGGCGTGAATCTTTTTTTATTCTGGGACCTCTTAACCATGTAGCCCTGTTTCACGACTTCTCGCTTGGATTCCACCTTCCCGTCTTTCCCAACCATCCTGAAGGAAACGCGGCCTAAAAAATACATTCCAGAGGCATTACACATACATTAAAAATAAAAAAAAAATCCGGCGTGAAAAAAAACCTTAAAAAGTAATTTATAATAATAAAAAAAAAAAATACTCTCAAAAAAAAAAATTAATGCATAAATAAATTTATAAATATTTATAAAAACCAAAAAATAAATATTTATTACCAATAAAATTTTGATTTAACGACAAAATAGAATCCGGCATTTTATAAACCAATTTAAAAGTGTAATTATTCCACAGAATTGAACAATTTACCAGCAATAAAAAGCAACAATAAATTGTTTATTAAATACATCAATTTTTTTCGCTCAACAATAACTAATAAATGAAATGAAAAAGATGAATAATAGTCAAGACATATAGTTTGTGGTTATCCTGAGTTTTATCATCATTTCCGTAGACACGATAAACACGTTTTGATATATCACGCTTAAGAGTACGCGAATAACAATCCACAGAACAAATTTATTATCGACAATTATTTTTTTTTTTATTTAGATATAAATATGTATTTTTACTTACCATACACTCTGTTTTATTTACAACCCTAAAATTGTAATAATTGTCAAAAACATGACCGGTTCATGAAGGTAATAACAAAAAAATCACGTGGAAATAAACGCGCGCGCCACGCCAATCTGTCAAATAAAATCCCTCGGATACTCAATGGACTAAAAACAAAATGACACTGAAGTTAGCTGACGTTTAAAAATTATAATAATAAAGTTAGCCGACATTTTTAATTTTATTTTATGACATTAAAGTTAGCTGTCATTAGAGAATTAAACAAATTTTTCTAACAAATAAATTTGTTCCAAAAAATTATTTTTAAAAAATTGCATTTTTTATTTTTTTAAATTTCTGCATGTCAATTTTTTTTTCTAATTTTTTTTGCTATAATTTATTTGTTAAAAAAAATTCTAAAAATTATTTAATATCTGCTAAATTTATTTTCATTTTTATTTTGCTTTATTTATTAAATTATAATTATAACTAAAAAATATTTTTAAAAAATTGCACTGATACTTTTTGAAGTTTTTAACAAGTGAAAAAAATTTTTTTTAATAATTCTTTAATAAAAATTCTTAGATGTCGGTTAACTTTATTTTCATCTAAAAATTTTTAATTAAATTGCAACTAAAAAGATATTTTTAAAAAATTGCGCTTATAGTTTTTTACATGTGATATTTTTTTTTTAATTGAAATTTTTTCAATAAAAAATTTATAAAAATTTTGAAATGTCGGCTAACTTCATTTTTATAAAACAAAATATATATAACACTGCATTATGACACTGAAGTTGACAGACATTAAAAATTATTTTAAATTTTATGGTAATTAAATAATTATAAAATAATATTAATTAAAAAGTTTCACATGTGAAAATTAATAAAAATTATAAGTGAATTTTACAAGTATTTTTTTATTGTAATTCATTTATTAAAAAAAATTTTTAAATTGACAGCTGACGGCTAACTTCAGTATCATCACTGCATGACACTGAAGTTAGCAATAACACTAAAGTTAGCCGACGTTTTTAATTTTTTGATTATTTTTCATCTATTAATTTATAATTAAAAAATAATTTTAAATAAATGCACTTATAGTTTTTCATGTTTTTCACAAACGAAATTTTATTTTTTGTAATAATTTTTTCAAGAAAAAAAAAATTCTTAAATTTTTAAATGTCGGCTAACTTAATTTTCATAGTTAGCAGACGTCTAAAAATTTTTTATTTATTAAATTACAACTAAAAAAGTATTTTTTTAAAATTGCACTTATAGTTTTTTAAGTTTGTTACATATGAAATTTTTTTTTAATTGTTTAATTGAAATTTTTTCAATAAAAAATTCATAAAAATTTTGAAAAAAAGGGGGGGGGAATGATGCGTCTGTGATAACAAAAAGTGATAATAAAAATAATAAGAAATATATAAAAAAAGTATAGCTAGAGCAATAATATAAAAATATTAGGGTATTAGGAAATTAACAAAAATGCTGGTCAGGCAGAAAAATCATTTTAAAAAAAATGATTTGTTAACGTGAAAATGAAGTTAGCCGACATTTCAAAATTTTTAGAAATTTTTTATTAAAAAATCTTCAATTAAAAAACTTAAAAAAAAATTGTCACATGTAAAAAACTTAAAAAACTATAAGTGCAATTTTTTAGAAAAATCTTTTTAGTTGTAATTTAATTAATAAAAAAAAATCAAAAATTTTTAGACGTCTGCTAACTTCAGTATCATTTTGTTAACAAAGACTAATACCAAAGATGGAAATAGTAATAATAATAATAATAATATAAAGTGGTCTTAAAGTTGTAGCTTATAAGGAAAAATATGTTTAAGAATCAAAATATAAAATAATTTATATTCTAAAAATTATTTAATTTAACATTATTGTTAAAAACTTCGTAAAACACATAATTGTGATACAAATAAAACCCTTATCTATCTATCATAAAAATTTTGAAATGTCGGCTGACTTCATTTTCATAAAACAAAATATACACTGAAATTGACAGACATTAAAATTTTTTTTTTTAATTTTATGGTAATTAAATAAATGAAAATTAAGTTAGCCAACATCAAAAAATTTTTAGAATATTTTTTTATTGAAAAAATTATTATAAAAAAATAAAAAAAAATTTCATTTGTAAAAAACTTCAAAAACTATAAGTGCAATTTTTTAAAAATATTTTTAGTTATAAATTAATAAATTAAGCATAATAAAAAAATTAAAAATGTCGGCTAACTTTATTATTATTTTTAAAAAATATTTTTTGTTCTAATTTAAATGAAAATTAACTTGGCAGATATTTAATAATTTTGAGAATTTTTGTAACAAATAAATTATGGCAAAAAAATGAAAAACAAAAAATTGACATTTAGAAATTTAAAAAAATTAAAAATGCAATTTTTTTTAAATAATTTTTTAGAACAAATTTTTTTGTGAATAAAATTAAAAAATAGTCAAGTGACTGCTAACTTTAATATAATCTAATTTAATTATTAAAAAAAAAAATTAAAAACGTCGGCTAACTTTAGTATTATATTAAATAATTGTAAAATAAAATTAATTAAAAATTTTCACATGTGAAAATTTAATAAAAATTATAATTGAAAATTTTTACAAGTATTTTTTTATTTTTTTATTGCAATTGATTTATTAAAAAAATTTTTTAAATTGAAAGCTGTCGGCTAACTTCAGTATTATCACTGCATTATTCAAAATAAATACTCAATAATTGAATTAAATTACATTTATCAAAAATATACTCACCACATTACACTAATTATTTTCTTCCCAACATTTCTTCTTTAAAAAATTACAATTTGTAAAATTTAACAGCTGTCAAAATTTACAAAAATTTTTTTTAACATTTCTAACCTCACTAGAGTAGTAAATAATTAAAATTCTTCTTAAAAATACACAAAACAAAATGGCGACCAGTTTATTTTTGTAGATTGTTGGCGTAGACGTAACAACTGACAGAAAACTGTAAAAAAAAAATAAAAGTGAGTATCTAATTACTTTTAAATATCTTAAATTATTTATTAATATATTCTTATTTTTTTTAGGTGGTTATTTTATAAAATATAATCTTAGTGAGCTAACCTACTTATTACTAAAATATTGATCGAGAAATAATTAAAAATAAATTATTTATTTCTCTCCAAGGAAGAAAAGAATTTAAAATATAATCTTAGTGAGCTAACCTACTTATTACTAAAATATTGATCGAGAAATAATTAAAAATAAATTATTTATTTCTCTCCAAGGAAGAGAAGAATTAAGATGGCTAATTCAGACACGATCCAAGTAAGTTCCTTACCTTTACCGCCGCTCCAATACATAAACTTGTACACTGACGAAAATGTACGCCGAGGGAGAGCACCCAAACCTCCACCGCCTATCCTTGACAGCTATTCTATGTTTGGGAATGGTTTCACTGCAGACGATACTATTATCAGGCCTCTGGAGGCTCAGGGTATCAGGAGACTTTATCCTCAGAACTTTGATCGGCGTCGGGAGCTGAAAAAACTCAACCACTCACTTCTGGCCAACTTCTTGGACCTTATTGATCTTCTGGTGCATTGTCCAGACAGCCCTAAAAGGGCAGAGAAGGTAAATACTCTGTATATTCAAGTTAACTGATATAAATTGTTTATTTGCTTCATTAATGACTTGTTAAATTGCACTGCACTTAAATATCGACGTTTCTAAAGATATAAGCTCATCTTGATGTTAGTGTTATCGAGAGCTTTCATTTGAGTACCCACATGCATTTTTGATATATTTTTCATATATACATATATGTAATATATATAAATATATGAAATATATGAAAAATTGATGTGGGTACTCAAATGAAAGGTCTCGATGAGTGTAATGTCATGATGAGTTTATATCTTTAAAAATGTCATTAGTTAACAAGATACGGTGACATTTCTTTACTATTGATGTTTTTAAAGATATAAGCTCATCCCGATGTAACATTCATCAAGAGCTTTCATTTGAGTACCCACATGCATTTTTGATATATTTTTCATATATACATATATGTAATATATATAAATATATGAAATATATGAAAAATTGATGTGGGTACTCAAATGAAAGGTCTCGATGAGTGTAATGTCATGATGAGTTTATATCTTTAAAAATGTCATTAGTTAACAAGATACGGTGACATTTCTTTACTATTGATGTTTTTAAAGATATAAGCTCATCCCGATGTAACATTCATCAAGAGCTTTCATTTGAGTACCCACATGCATTTTTGATATATTTTTCATATATACATATATATAAATATATGAAATATATGAAAAATTGATGTGGGTACTCAAATGAAAGGTTTTGATGAATGTAATGTCATGGTGAGCTTATATCTTAAAAATGTCAATAGTTCTCAAGATACAAGGTTATTTCTTAATTATTTACATTTTTTAAGATATAAGCTCATCTTGATGTTACACTCATCAAGAGCTTTCATTTGAGTACCCACATGCATTTTTGATATATTTTTCATATATACATATATATAAATATATGAAATATATGAAATATATGAAAAATTGATGTGGGTACTCAAATGAAAGGTCTTGATGACTGTAATGTCGGGGTGAGCTTATATCTTTAAAAATGTCATTAGTTAACGAGATATGGTGTCATTTCTTTACTATTGATGTTTTTAAAGATGTAAGCTCATCCTGATGTTAAACTTATCAAGAGCTTTCATTTGAGTACCCAGATGCATTTTTTATATATTTTTCATATATACATATATATGATATATATAAATGTATGAAATATATAAAAAATTGATGTGGGTACTCAAATGAAAGGTCTTGATGAGTGTAATGTCATGGTGAGCTTATATTGTAGAAAATATCACCAGTAGACAAAATACGACGTCATTTATTACTTATTGAAATTTTTTAAGATATAAGCTCATCCCGATGTTACACTCATCAAGAACTTTCATTTGAGTACTTACATGCATTTTCTATATATTTTTCACATATACATATATGTAATATATATAGATATATGAAATATTGATGTGGGTACTTAAATGAAAGGTCTTGATGAGTGTAACATCGGGGTGGGCTTATATCTTTAAAAATGTCAATATTTCACGATACAAGTTCATTTCTTAATAATGTATCTAGAGATAGAGTATTTTTAAATCCAGCCTAAATACTTATCATAATAAATTGACTATCGGTGAGAATTAAATACAACCTTGAAAAGGCACAAATTTAAATTAAGACACAACATTTTTCTTATTCTCTTAATAATATAGATTATTAATGGAAATTTTTTAAAGCATTTTTTTATTATAATTGACTTGGTATAAAAATTAAGTTGTCAGCTAATTAATAACAATAAAACCCATCAATTAATTATAATAAAGTTATAAAATATTTTTACATAATAATAATACTGATAAATCATTCCAGGTTGAAGATTTAAGCCTACTTTTTATTCACATCCATCATCTACTAAATGAATTCCGACCGCACCAAGCTCGAGAAACTTTGAGGGTGATGATGGAGCTGCAGAAGCGACAGCGGATAGAAACAGCGCTAAGATTTCAGAAACATTTAGACCGAGTTCAGAAAATCCTCCAGCATGCGTTGCAGACGTTACCAGATACGTCAGAATTAGATTGCAAGTTGTCAATCAAGACTGAGACCATGGACTGCAGCGATAGTTTGAGTTCCGAGCAGCAGAACACTGATCCTTGCAGTACGAATGACAGGATAATGTGCAAAATGATCGACGATATAATAACGTCTAATATTTTTTAATTTAGCCGGGTAATTTTATTTAAATTTGTAAGTATCTTACGTAATTTTTTAAATCTGATGTATATATTGGACTGAAAAAGGTTTTTTTTTTAAAAAGAAATTAATAAAAATAATAATAATAATAATAATAGTAGTAAGAATAATGATTTCTCAATAAATAATCGGAGCGGTCCGAATTATTTTTTTGGTTACCAAAAAATTTCACTGAGTGAATAATTACATCTTTACACAATTTGTCTTAAAATCAAAAAATAAAAAATTTTTAATTATTTTATATTTACTCGAATATGGTACAAGCGCTCATACCAAAAAATGTTAGGGTGAAAATAATTAATAAATAAAAATTAAATAGTCTACTATAAAAAATTAGATCGGGTAAGTTGGTTTAAAATAATTAATGCTCTTTAATAAATAATAATAATAATAATAACTAGCAACCTTGCAGTCACTATTTGACTGCAGTTGCTTGTGAACTGTAAATAAATAAAATTTTGCTTTATTAAATAATGACTTTTCTTAAATTGCACTTTACTTTCTTAAATATTGACGTTTTTTAAGATATAAGCTCATTCCGATGTTACACTCATCAAGAGCTTTCATTTGAGTACCCACATGCATTTTTGATATATTTTTAATGTATACATGTATATAATATATATTTTAAAGATTAAGATCATTCTGATGTTACACTCATCAAGAGCTTTCATTTGAGTACCCACATGCATTTTTTATATATTTTTCATATATACATATATGTAATATATATAAATATATAAAATATATGAAAAATTGATGTGGGTACTTAAATGAAAGGTCTTAATGAGTGTAACATCAGGATGAGCTTATATCTTTAAAAATGTCAATATTTTACAAGATATTTGTTAAATTGCACTGTACCTTCTTAACTATTGACCTTTTTAAAGATATAAGCTCATCCCGATGTTTCACTCATCAAGAGCTTTCATTTAAGTACTCACATGCATTTTTGATATATTTTTCATATATTCATATATACAAATATATATAATATATGAAAAATTGATGTGGGTACTCAAATGAAAGGTCTCGATGAGTGTAACATCGGAATGAGCTTATATCTTTGAAAATGTCAATAGTTTACAAGATTCAATGCCATTTCTCAACTATTGACATTTTTAAAGATATAAGCTCATACTGGTGTTATACTCATCAAGAGCTTTCATTTGAGTACACACATGCATTTTTGATATATATTTCACATATACATATATGTAATATATAAAATATATGAAAAATTGATGTGGGTACTTAAATGAAAGGTCTCGATGAGTGTAATGTCAGAGTGAGCTTATATCTTTAAGAATGTCAATATTTTACAAGATATTTGTTAAATTGCACTGTACCTTCTTAACTATTGACCTTTTTAAAAATATAAGCTCATCCCGATGTTTCATTCATCAAGAGCTTTCATTTAAGTACCCACATGCATTTTTGATATATTTCTCATATATTCATATATATAAATATATGAAAAATTGATGTGGGTACTCAAATGAAAGATCTCGATGAGTGTAACATCGGAATTAGCTTATATCTTTAAAAATGTCAATAGTTCACAAGATACAAGGTCATTTCTTAATTATGTATCTAGAGAGAGCATTTACGAATGCAGCCTAAATACTTATCACCATAAAGACCCATTTTATTATATAAATACACTGGCCACAAAATTTTGTTTATTCTCTTAATAATAATAATAATAATAATAATAATTTTTTTGTTATATAACGTATCATTTTATTGAGACATTTATATTTAAAATTCATTAACACACTATCAAGAACATAAAGGTACCGACAATTGAGGTAAGGTTTGAGGACAGGTCAACAGGTGTAGAAAACTCACCTTATAAATCAGCTACTAGGAAAAAAAATTTAATAAAATTACAAATTAAATTATTACTGGAGACAATAACTAGACAAACTGATTGCACCTGAAAAAAAAAAATTGTTTATTAACGGCAAGCGTTCATTGACATGGTCCTTGGATCCTTGCTCTGGAAAAAAAATAAATTATTTTTCAGCAGCCGGGTTGACTCGGAAATCTGAAAAATATTAAATTTTATTAGAAATTAAAGAAACATTCAGTTTTTAATAAAAAAAATTTTGAATTTTTAAATTGATCTGAATTTAATTGAAAATTTAGAATGTTTCTTTAACAAGAACAAGAACAAAGTATTTGTTATGACTCGTAAAGGCGACTGGACTGCAGCTCATCAATTTCCTGTTAATATAGACAAACAAAATAAAATAGGAAGGAAAAGGAGTTTACAAAGGCTGAGAAAGATAGTCTGAAGGATATACAAATTTCTTTACACTTATATCGGATTCTTGAGAATCAAAATTCGCTCAAGTCACTTTTGAATATGTCACGGTTAACAGTCTCGAATCACTTGCACATTAATATAAAATGTTTGTTAATAAGTTAATCGTTTTTGATGGATAATTAACAGCATTATAAATCGGATAATCTTGAAAAAATATGTAGTTCTTTAGTACATATCAGTCTTGATTAGCAAAATCTTTAGTTTTGTTGAATATTTTTATATTCATCTTCTTTCACTCAGTAGCTCTTGTTCTCAATATTGAATCTTGCTTGTACTCTCAAACTCCTCCAATCAAATAATATATAATTTAAATTTCCGAATTATCGCTGTTATAATTTACTCTCACTTATTTTAGAAATTTATTTATAAATTAGTAAGAATTCTTCCTCCAGGTTCCACGTCCTCGTGGTCTGAATCCTCGTCCACCTGATCTGTTTCCACGGAACCGTCCGCGATTACCTGTAATTATAATTATAATTAGATTAAAATAGTTTTTTTTATTTAACAATTAATGAATTAAATTTAAGAAATCTATATTATTAAGAGAATAAGAAAAAATTTTGTGTCTAGGATGGAATCGGTTTTTTTAGTGAAATTTAGTCAATTTATTATAAGTATTTAGGCTGCATTCAAAAATGCTCTATCTCTAGGCACATAATTAAGAAATGACCTTGTATCTTGTGAACTATTGACATTTTTAAAGATATAAGCTCATCCTGAGATTATACTCACCGAGACCTTTCATTTGAGTACCCACATCAATTTTTCATATATTTATATATATTATATATATGTATATATGAAAAATATATAAAAAATGCATGTGGGTACTTAAATGAAAGCTCTTGATGAGTGTAACATCAGGATGAGCTTATATAATTAAAAAGGTCAATAGTTCAGTAAGTACAGTGCAATTTAACAAATATTTTGTGAAATATTGACATTTTTAGAGATATAAGCTCACTCTGATATTGCACTCAATGAGACCTTTCATTTTAGTACCCACATCAATTTTTCATATATTTATACATATTATATATATGTATATATGAAAAATATATAAAAATGCATGTGGGTACTCAAATGAAAGCTCTTGATGAGTGTAACATCAAGATGAGCTTATATCTTTAAAAACATCAATAGTTAAGAAACGACACCTTATCTTATTAACTAATGACATTTTTAAAGATATAAGCTCACCCCGATGTTACACTCATAGAGACCTTTCATTTGAGTACCCACATCAATTTTTCATATATTTCATATATTTATATATTGCACTAATATCATATATATAAAATATATAAAAATTGCCATGTGGGTACTTAAATGAAAGCTCTTGATGAGTGTAACATCAGGGTGACCTTATATCTTAAAAAATTTCAGTAACTAAGAAATTACCTCGTATTTTGTCTACCAATGATATTTTCTACGATATAAGCTCATCCTAAAGTTACACTCATCGAGACCTTTTATTTGAATACCCACATCAATTTTTCATATATTTTTGATATTTATATATATTACATATATGTATATATGAAAAATATATCAAAAATTCATGTGGGTACTCAAAAGAAAGCTCTTGACGAAAGTAACATCAAGATGAGCTGATACCTTTAAAATCATCAATATTTAAAAAAAGTACAGTGTAATTTCACGAAAGTCATTATTTACCGTAATTAGATGAGATGTTCGAGCTATATTTTCCGCTTGGTGGTGTGTAAATTTCTCTTTTGCCTCCTTTGTATTCTTCTTTGCTGCGTTTTGTAGGGCTTCCGTTGCCAAAAGTTATTGGAGTATGCCTTTTTTGAGCCGTAGCTACTTTTTCATTCTATAAATAAGCACAATAATTAAATCAACGACTAAAAATAATTATTCAATACAATCATTTAATAAAACAATTATTTACCTTCTTGTCAACAGTAGGAGTCTTCCATGAAAGATGAATAACACTCTTGAAGCTGGGTGGCGAGTGGAACAAATCTTTAATCAGCGTATTGATATTATTAGTAGTCTTCAAAGCGACAACCTTCAATTGATTCTCCTCAGTCTTCAATTCCTCTTCAGTTTTACCGCCAATAGCCTCGCGTAATTTTTTAATGTAACCTTGAATCCCACGAGCAAAATACTGGAGCCTTAATTTGAACTCTTTGAGTTGCTCGGCATCCTTGAGCAAAAATTCTGGTGTTTGTTTGCACAGTTTGTGAAACGCATACATAAGACATTCGACGTGACTGAATTGAAGCTTGGGAACTTCTGAAATTTCAGAGTCTGGCGGCAATGGCATGTAAGTCTGAAATTTAATTAGTAAATAAGTAAAGTAATTTATTAAAAAAACAATTAATTTATATTTATAATTTTAAATAAATTTATCAACAGCTGTAGAAATGATTGTAACTCTTACGATAATTTTTAATTTAATTTAAAACTATTTTTAATTTACAACTTACGATAAGCGCGTTGTAAATTTGCTGAACTTTTTCATCTGGTTTTTCAATAGCTCCGCAAAAAGCTACCAACTCAGCAAGTAGCTTAAGAATTTCTAATTGAGCATCTCGGCTATCAGGAGCTGCGATTAGAGACAAGTGTGGAAGTACCTGCATGCAAATGTACGAAACATACCTAGAAGAATCTGTTTGAGCCTGAAAAAATAAATTTTATTAATAAAAAAAATTAGAAAAACGGTTGACCCTGAAGGTCATTCCTGCAACTTCCCGCTAATTCCATACTTAGGCGCTTAAAATTGCACCAATGACGTTTTTGAGCTCTTCGAGCTCAAAAATGCAATTTATGTGTTATTTTGAGCTCTCCGAGCTCAAAAGTCTTATCAAAATTCGATGAAACGCGATTTTTATAATTTTCAAACTGCTGTCACTTTTTAATAAATCAACCGATTTTCACGCGGTAGGCGGCGATCGATGTGGTTTTTTGAGCTCTATAAATGATTCTGAACAAAAAAATTGATCTGATGAAAAATTTCGGAGTTATTACAAAAAAAACACTTTTTTCGATTTTTTTCGACAACGACATTCTCACGAACGCATCAACCGATTCTGACGCTCTATGTGGCGATCGATGCGGGATTTCAAGGTTAAGAGCTGATTAGTTTTTGAAGTTGATCGGTTCAGCCAATTCGGAGATATTTAAAAAAAATGAAAAAAAAAAAAAAAAAAAATTTGTCACTTTTTTTGCAATTTCTCGAAATCTACTGGTCCGGATCGGTTCCAACTTACAGGAAATCTAAGTTTGGCGAATCCCTTTAGAATGAAACCAACCGCGATGAAATCCGTCAAGCCGTTCAAAAGTTACGAGAGGTTTACACACACACACACACACACACACATACATACATACAAACGTACGGACATCATCGTTAAAATAATCAGGAAAGCTTCCTAGGACCTCGAAACGTCGAGATCCGATGAAAACTCGATTTTCGAAAAACGGGGTAAAACCAATAACTTCCCGATTTTTGAAAATTTTCAATTTTCTTAGTGGAAAGTTAAAAATTGTTATTTAATTATTAATTAATTTGTTTATGTAACCCAGCATTGTCTGTTAATTTTAAAATTAAAACTTACATTGAAATGAGGAAGCGCGTGTTTAATACAATGTACGAGTTTATCCCATTGTTCTACGTTGTTATGCTTGAATGGAACTGAAAGCTCCGCTTGTTCAATTGTTATTTCAATCAACTCCTGCTGACCAGCCACTGTTGATCCTAATCTTGTCCATCCTAAAATATCCATTATGTTGTGGAACTCTTCAGCAGTTACATCCTTTAAATAGAAAATAAAATTAATAAATTAAGTAAGCATAAATTAATTGTACAGTACTCCCTCCCTAAGATATAACAGGTTATCTTTTTTTCTCTTGTTATTAACTCATAAAAAAATGGCGACAGAGCTAAAATATCTTAGGGGGGGAACACTGTAGTAATAAATAAAAAAAATTTTTTTAATAATTACCCTTAATACTTTCTTGCATTCAGTAATTAATAAATCCTCAGATTCTTTGTTAATAATATCATGACCCAATGATTTCAATTTGGTCGCTAAAAATTTGATACAACTTTCACGAGTCCCATCATCTCCATTAACTATTTGGCTGAAAAATCCGCTCAGAGTGGCTGTAATTAAAAAATTGATTAGTATTTGATTTTTTATTAATAGAATAAGAGAAATTTTGTGTTCTGGATAGTCATATGATAAAATCGGATAGTCAATTTATAATGATATAAGTATTTAGGCTGCATTCGAAAATGCTCTGTCTCTAAATACATAATTAATAAATGACCTTTTATCTTGTGACCTATTGACATTTTTAAAGATATAAGCTTATCCCGATGTTACACTTATAGAGACCTTTCATTTGAGTACCCACATCAACTTTTCAAATATTTTATATATTTATATACATATATGAATATATGAAAAATATATGAAAATGCATGTGGGTACTCAAATAAAAGCTCTTGATGAGTGTAACATTGGGATGAGCTTATATCTTTAAAGACGTCTAGTTAAGAAATGACATTGTATCTTGTCAGCTGTTGACATTTCTAAAGATATAAGCTCACCCCGACATTACACTCATCGAGACCTTTCATTTGAGTACCCACATCAATTTTTCATATATTTTTGATATTTATATATATGTATATATGAAAAATATATCAAAAATGCATGTGGGTACTCAAATGAAAGCTCTTGATGAATGTTACATCGGGATGAGCTTATATCTTTAAAACATCAATAGTAAAGAAATGTCACCGTATCTTGTTAACTAATGACATTTCTAAAGATATAAGCTCACCCCGACATTACACTCATCGAGACCTTTCATTTGAGTACCCACATCAATTTTTCATATATTTTTGATATTTATATATATTACATATATGTATATATGAAAAATATATCAAAAATGCATGTGGGTACTCAAATGAAAGCTCTTGATGAGTGTAACATCGGAATGAGCTTATATCTTTAAAAACATCAATAGTAAATAAATGACACCGTAACTTGTTAACTAATGACATTTTTAAAGATATAAGCTCACCCCGATATTACACTCATCAAGACCTTTCATTTGAGTACCCACATCAATTTTTCATATATTTCATATATTTATATATATTACATATATGTATATATGAAAAATATATCAAAAATGCATGTAGGTACTCAAATGAAAGCTCTCGATGAGTGTAACATCGAAATGAGCTTATATCTTTAAAAACGTCAATATTTAAGAAAGTACAGTGCAATTTAGCAAAAGTCATTATTTAATAAAGCAACATTTTATTTACTTATAGTTCACGTCACGGCAGTCACATCGTGACTGCAAGGTTACTAGTAAATATTAAAAAATAATTCTATTTTACCTTTTGGGTCATTTTTCATCAAAGTCATAATACTATTACAAACAACAGCTAATTCTGTTGGATCTTGAGCTTGCAATAACTGAGCCAAAATATCAGCAATTCTTGGAGTATGCTCCTTGTTGTCCTTACATAACGCAGGCAAATCTTTAATAGCTTGTTTACGAATCTGTAAAAAATAAAATATCAATCCAATTAAAAATAATTAACTAATCTAAAGAAAACTTATTTCTTAAAAAGTAAATAAATATTTACAGCCATATCTTCATCTTCACAAAGATCTAATTGAGCATCAATAGCTTGATCAGCTAATTGTGGGAAGTGCTTGAAGAATCTAGCAATAAATTGCGACGCCAAACGCTTTTCTTTGGCAGTTCCTTTCACTGCTTTCAAAATTTCCAAATATTCTTTTTCATGCTAAAAAAAATAAATTTTAAAAAAATTATTATGAGTAAATATTAATATAATTTAGGTTATAAAAATTAGAGGTTAAAAATAATAAATTATACCTCCGAAACTTTGTCTTTGGCGTCAGCTAATATTCCGTAATTTTTATACAATTTTTCAATACTATCAGTACTCATTTTGATTGTTTATATAATAATAATAACCTCTGATTAAATAACAAAAAATAACTTTGCAAAACTTAATGTAATTAAAAATATACGTTATTTTATTATTATTAGAAAATCAAGGACCGGCAAACGCCCTGAAAAATTTCTTGAAACAAAAATGGTCGCAACACACGCGGTGATGTATGGGTTCAGTTAGCCACCAGGCTTCCCAAATAACTTTCACTTTACAAAATATTTTTTTAAATATAATTTACACTAATTTAATAACTTAATTTTTTATAGACGAATAAAAAATAAACCGTGAACACAAATACCGAATTTTATTAGAGTTTAAATTACAAACTACGATGCACTAATTTTAATAGCATTAGTAACCGACGACAGACCGTGAGGTAATAGAAATTCAGTATTGCCGTTGCCAATGGGTCGAATCTCGATTACCCTTTCCTCAAAGTTTGATTACCCGTTTTTACCCAACAGTGTTACCAACTCTATTTTAAGAGCGGCAAATATGAAAATTTATTTATAATTTTATACCCTTACAGTACTGACAATATCAAATATATAAAATAATTAATTATTAAATAAAATTCTTTATTTTATATAAAAATTTCATAATGTTTGTAGCAACATTATTATAAACTTAATATTTAAAATTTTTACAAAAGTCATAACGTAACATACATAAATATACTAATATTTAAACGTCTTTCTTATCCCAAATATTACACAGAAAGAAAGGTTTACTTGAGCCAAGAAAATATTTTTCTTCCTAATTATTTACTTGGGCGAAAAAAAAAATTTTTTTTGACACAAGAAATTTCACTTATTTCAAAAAATCAATTCCCTTGCTTCGAGAAATACGTATCTTGATCCAAGTCAATTTATTTAAGTCAAGAAAATTTTCTTGTTTTGAGAAAATTTCTCTCTTGCTCCAAAAAATTAAGTTCTTGACAGAAGTAAATTTTCTTGTCTTGAGAAAATTTTTCTCTTGCTCCAAAAATTAAATTTTCATTAATATTTCTATTGACTAACATGTCAAATGGGAAGATCAAATAATATTGAATCATTTTTTTTTCATTCAATATGTATAATTGCGCGCTAAAATAATCTAAAATGGGTATCAAATATTCAAGAGAAAAATTTTCTCAAGATGAGAAAATTTTTTTCTCAGCTGAAGTAGGTGGCACTGCTTCCCTAAAGTATCTAAAAATCTTGATCAAGTATAAAAATTTCTTGTATCAAGTATTAATGATAATTTGAATTAAGAAAAAATTACTTCCATCAAGAATAGAATTTCTCGAAAAATTTTTACTTCGGCCAAGACAACTTCGGTCTTCCTTCGGGCGATCGAAAATTTACTTGAGCCAAGAATTTTGTTCTCCAGTCAAGAAATCTTTCTTTCTGTGTAGTATTTAACATTTCTTCATTTGGTTCAAAGTTAATAGTATCACTATCTTAGGATAAAAAGTTTTTAGTAATTAAAATAGACTTTAATGTATCAGTTGATAAGTTATTGCATGCCTTAAGCGCGAAGCGCGCAGGTATGCTCTACTCTCGCCTAAAAATCGTGATTTCGATTAAAACGTGATTTTCATAATTTAAACGAAAAAAATTATGAATAAAAAGCATATTGAAATAAATAATAGTAACTACAGAACACGTTAAAAAAATTTTCTTATCGATTAAATAATATTTCTCAGAAAAAACTCATTTTTCTGATGAATTAAATGAATAAGAGCGTGGTATTCACGGGAGCACTGGGCTTGATAACACCACAACTTTGTCAAAAATCAATTTCACGATTTAATTTTTTTTTTGTTTTATTCCTGAGGAAGTTTATCAAAACCCTTGTGAAAATTTTGTGTCAAAATAATTCCGTTTCGATACAGTTAATTTTTTTCGATTGACAGTTCGGTGACTTTTTCTGCGATTTCGGCAGCCATATCGCGTGACTAATGTAAAAAGGGCGCATAGCTACAGGTTAGTAGGGATCCATGCTAAAAGGGCGCATAAAAAAAATTTTTTTTGCCATTCTTAAAATCACTCGAAACACAAAGATATGTAAAAAAAAAATTCGAGCATCCTAAAGCTAAATGGGCGTAAATCAAGACATGCGCCCTTTTAGCTTTGAGAAAAGTAGTGCCTAAACAGAGACAAGATATCAAAATTCGGTAAAATGCATCGTAAAGCTCTTTTAATAAGCTTCAATTTCCACTACTCAGAAGTGGTAATAGCCTCAATATTACTCCTTTTAGAATTCGTTTAATGAAACAGTTTTACTGTTGCAGCCGTTTTAGAATTATTGTCTACATCATAGCTTAATCATGATGTAAATTCAATAATTACGATAATGATTAGTCTTTCGTGTAATGTTTTCAGGTAATTCGTCAGTAAATATGTCACAAATTAGTTCTATATATTGTTTTCTTCAATTAAAATTTTATCCGGTTTCAAACATCTGATTGATTTGCAAATTGTTGTTCCTAAGCAGTTATTTAAAATTTGGTCGTTTATAATTCAAATTTTATAATCTTTGCAATTCTTTGAGAAACTTTTTCTTCAAAAGTTAATTTTTTTTCCAAAATTTGGTCTAAATAGTTTTAAATTTATTATTGAATTTTGTTTTTAATTCATAAATTAAGTTATACATTAATAGTGATATTATATTATTTTTTGCCCTCCGGGCGGAAAGTGGCAACTTTCGTCCCGCTGCGCTAAACTAAGTTGCCGCTTTCCGCCTTCGTCGGACAAAATAGTATACACTCCTCGGGAAGTAAATAAAGAAAGCCTCAGATCACATGTTTGTTGACCTCGGCTTCGCCTCGGCCAACAATTACATGTGATCTGAGACATTTCTTACTTTACTTCCCTAGGTGTGTAATATACTATATTAAAATCAATTTTCTTTATTTGAAAAATCTACTTCCATTTCGGCTGCCGAATGGCCTTTTTTATTTTACATTGGCGGCGAAAAGACCTCCTTAAGCTGATTACCCGATTTTACCCACCCAAATCTAATTACCCGTCGACTTACCCATTCGATATCGAATTACCCGAAAAATGGGTAATTACCCGGACATTGGCAACACTGAATAGATTATTTTTATTTTTGGGAAATGAACGCAAGGGGGCGGCGGACGGTTCAAGAAGGTGCTGCGCTCTGGTGATTAATTTTGAAGTTCATTGTTTATTCAGTAACATAACCAATAAATTGTTTACCGGATTGTATTTTTTGTTAAGTAATTTGTAAATAAATAAATAATTGTTTTTTGACAAGATGTCAACTAGATGGTAATTATTACATTTTTGTTTTTTTATATAGTCATTTATTTTTTCTTTTATTTCAATTGTTATATAGTTAATATTTATAGGATGATTTATAACACTAAAGTTAGAGCCGATTTTTTATTTTTTTTTTGATTTATTAAATTAGAATTAAAAAATATTTTTTTTAAATATCACTTGTAATTTTATGACATTAAAGTTAGTCGTCACTTATGAAAATTAAATTAGCCGACATTTGAAAATTTTTATAATTTATTTTATTGAAAAATAATTTTTAAAAAATTAAAACAAAAATTTTCACATGTAGAAAATTTTAAAAATTATACGTGGAATTTTTTAAAAATAGTTTTTTTGTTCTAATTTTTAATTAATTAAAAAAATAATAAATTGTTGAGTGTCGGCTAACTTAATTTTCATCCGTCACTCGACAATTTTTTAATTTTATTCAATAAAAAAATTTGTTCCAAAAAATTATTTTTAAAAAAATGACACTGAAGTTAGCAGACGTCTAAAAATTTTTGACTCTTTTTATTAATTAAATTACAGTGAAAGCTGTTAAAAGTTACCGTAGTTCTGTCTCAATTTCTCATAAAACATCAATAAGAGCGAGAAAGACAACCTGGGTAACTTTTAAAAGCTTTTACTGTACAACTAAAAAGGTATTTTTTAAAAATTGCACTTATACTTAGTTTTTCAAGTTTTTTACATGTGAAATTTTTTTTTTTAATTGTTTAACTGAAATTTTTTCGATAAAAAATTTCTAAAAATTTTGAAATGTCGGCTAACTGCCGATTGTGCTAAGGAGAGGTGACGTCAGGAATGATTATCTACGTCTGCCAAGAAGTAATTGTGCAATTTATGAAAACTCTTTCCTAATTCATGGTATAAAAGTTTGGAACTCGTTACCGGCCGAAATTACATTAATTGACAATTTCGAACAATTTCAACAGGCTTGCTATGACTTCTTCTTACAATAAATGTTAATGTTATTATTTCTCTGTTAATATGTTATTATTTTAAGAATTAATATGTTCTTACTTTTAATAATTTAATATCAAATATTTAAATTGTATTAAAAACACTGTATCAAATGTATACATGTAAATGATAAAATTTATGTATTGTTGATGGTCCTGAAGGAGCTTAGAACTCTAGGATCAAATAAATTTTTCTATCTATCTATCTATCTATCTAACTTAATTTTCATTTAAAAAATTGCATTTTTTATTTTTTTATAAATTTCTGCTGTCTAAGTTTTTGGGGTGTCTGGAGGGGTAGTTCCGGGGGTGTTAGCAGCCTAATGATTTTTCGTGTTATGTGGGGGGGTACTAGAAGTACTCTTAAAAATCGGCAGCTTCCAAGGACCCTCGCAAGGATTTTTTTACAATTTTTGAAAAAAACTCTCAAGTCTTCGGGGTGGCTGTAAGGGTAGTTTCGGTTTTTAGAGGAGTCAATATATCATTTTTAGGGCTATTTGTTTTTATTTGGAGCCGAAAAACCATTTTCAGTTTCAAAAGAAAAAAAATTTTTTTTTTATTTTCGTTCATAAAAAAACGATCGGAACTTCAGGTACATAGTTACTGGATAAGAAATCTTAATGGTTAACATGCTTAAAAACTGTAATGGAAAATGCGAGTATTTGATTGGATATTTCTTTTTCTGATAATTATTTATAATTTTGTATTTCTTTCTCTATAAATTTATTACTTTTTGTACTTATTATCTCTTTGCATTGTATTATCGACAAAAATTTTGTAAAAAGTATATGTATTATAAAATTGTTTTTTTTGTACTGGTTCTATACACAGGTTTCTTTACATCTCGATAGAATTCCTTACCAGATAAATAAATAAATAAATTAAAATAGAAAGATAGTTTATTGCTTTTTTGTACATATACATTACAATAAAGGTTACATAGAGTAAATATTTATAATGATATAAATTAACATTAAATCTTATCATGTAGCTTAATTTAAGTTTAAATTTAGTTTATTACATTTCATTAATTTAGTTTTAGTTTGGATCCTCTTAAATTATTTCTAAATAATTTCCATCCTAAATAAATAAATAAATAATCTTATCCTAAATAATTTCTAATTAAAACACTCTTTATAATAGGTATCGCATTTACCAAAAAGGAAATCCCCAGCTGCGGGTATTTCTTCCCAACTTCTGGATGAAACTTGTAAAACCTCAATTCAAAGAGTTAGTACCTAACCAATTAGAATTTCACGTTTCGATGGAAATGACCAAGCACGACGTGAAAAACTACCTCCAAAAAATTTACAATCTCCCAGCGCTTGACGTCAGAACTCGAATCAAAATGGGAAGATTCAGGAGATGTCCTGATGGTGGTTACATCGTCAAGGATGACGATATCAAAGTCGCCTACGCTATTATGGTATCTAAATCCTCCAGCTTCAACCTTACAATTAATTAATTAATTAATCTTCTTACAAAATTTTTTATTTTTTATTAATTTAATTTCAGCCCAAAGACTTCAAGTTTGAGTTTCCGGACATATTAAAACAAGAAGAGAAGAAAAAGGAGGAAAAGATTGATAAACGAACTGTCGATGAAATGAAAAACGGATACCAAGCCTTCCTCAAGCACAACAATAAACCTGGAGTTCCTGGATGGTTCAGTTTCTAACTTTATAGACCTTAATGTATATTTAATGATTAAATAAATAAATAAATATCTGTTTTGAATATGAAAATAAACACAGTGTTTTTTTATCAACTATATTCTCTTACAATTAATCTTTGAAAAATATATTTAGGACTTGTAATACGTAATTAAATCTTAATATATTAAATAGATTTTTCTTTGTACTTATAACAGAAGCATTACGTATAAAAGTATTTAAATTACTTCCACTTCCTTTAATTTATCTGTTTGGTAGCACGCTGGACATATTTCGAAGTCCATCATGAATAATACCTTTAAAAAAATTACAATATAAATTGATTACTTTACAAATATTATTATTATTATATTAATTAATAAACATTGATAGTGAATTAAAATTATACTTTTTTTTAAATATAATTATTTTTAATAATTTACTATTTTTTCCGAAGATCGGTGTTTTTACTAAATAAAGAGTTCTACATTTCAAAGCCACACTGATAGAAGGATTTGTTTATAGTTAAAAATATTTGTTAATATTTAACAAATGATTTATTAGAGACCACTTTTTAGTCCTTAACAAATATTTCTTAGTATTTAAAAAGATTTATTAATATTTAATAAATGAATATCTGATTTATTAAATACAAACAAATCATTTTAAATACTAAGAAATATTTGTTTGATACTAAAAAATGGTCTCTAATAAATGATTTGTTAACTATTAACAAATATTTTTTTAATATAAATAAATCCTTCTATCAGTGCATTATCCCCGATCCAAATTGATGTTAGACTAATTTTAAATTTTACATTAAATTTTTATTTATTAAATTATTAAAATTTTAATTTTTACTTATTATTTATTTTCACAACATTATTGTCGGTATGAGCACTCATACCATCCTTGGGTGAATATATCTAACAAATAAAAATCTTTATTTTAATTTGATTAAGCAAAGATGTTATATTCTTTACTCTTTACTTATTCTTTACTTATATATATTATTTTTAATAATATAAAATACAAGACTTTTTTTTTTTAACAAATAATTAAAAAAAAAACATTTGATAAATTTAAAAATGGATGACATTAAAGTTAGCAGTCACTTGATTTTTTTTTTTTAAATAAATATGTTCCAAAAAATTGCATTTTTTATTTTTTAAAATTTCTACATATCAATTTTTTTTGCTATTATTTATTTGTTAAAAAAATTTTTAAAATTATCAAATATTTGCTAAATTAACTTTCATTATAAATGGGTTTAAATTTAATAATAATAATAATAATAAAATTAATGAAAAATGTCAAATTTAAATTATAATTTTATAACACTAGAATCAGTAGACATTTTTTTTTTTTTCATTTATTTTATTGATTAAATTAGAACTAAAAAAATATTTTTAAAAAATTGCATTTATAGTTTTTCAAAGTTTTTTTTTTTTCTATTAATTTTTTATGAAATTTAATTTAGCATATATTTAATAATTTATAAAAATTCTATAACAAGTAAATTATGGCAAAAAAAATTGACATGTGAAAATAAAAAAAAAAAAAGACAATTTTTTAAAAGGAAGTCCTTTCGCTCCAGTTGAGTCATAACAACTGTAGTAGTAAATTTTCAATAAATTAAAATACAAAACCCATAAAAATTCCTAAAATTAAAAAATAAATAGTATATGAGGCATTAATCGTTGAAATCTTGAAAATTAAAAAAAAAAAAAATAGCTAAATACAAAAATTAATTTGACTGTTGTAAATCAGCTGTTAGTAACCTGTCCGTGATTTGGCAACGCTTTATTTCGGTTGTTTACATTTTTATTTGCACAATATAACCTTAACCGTGTTTAACTTTTTGCAGTCAGTGTAAATAAATAAATTAATTAAAAACGTTTAGTCACAAAACCATAACATTCTAATGTCTCATGGCAGGAATGCTAGTATTTTTTAATTATTGTTTTATTTTTCAATTATGAATTATGAAAATTTGCTAACAATAAATTAACTAATAAGTATGCATGAAAAACATAAGCGCGTTAAAGTTTAGTTTGAATTTATTGAATGGTCTGAAGCTCGCGCGCTACGCAACGTTGCCAAATCTTTTGACTCAATTTTATAGTAGGTAACTTGAGAATTTTTTGTGATTTTTACACGCTTTATATTAGCTTCACTTGTATGTCAGTTTGTTTGTTTGTCAGTTTGTCAGTATGTCAGTAACTCTCCGTGGGTAATCTGCGCGCCTGCGGCCTTCCTTGGTTCTGGTAGCCGTTTCTCAGGCTCGCTCTCCGAAATCGAACTCTGATTCCCCGTATTTATAATATTTATAAATAATTATTTTTTATTAGCTTCACTTGTATGTCAGTATGTCAGTATGTCAGTATGTAACTCTCCGTGGGTAATTTGCGCGCCTGAATATTTTTGATAATCAACAAATAATAGTTTAAAAAAACTAAAAAATCACGCTTTTATAAATAAACCAAACTAAAAAGTAAAAAATAAATAATAGTTTAAAAAAACTAAAAACACGCTTTTTATAGAAAACCAAACTAAAAAATAGAAAATAAATTTAAATTAAGAATAGTGTTAAAAATTTCAATAAATATAAATTAATAATAGTGTAAATAAATGAAATGTATTTTATTTTAAAAAAAGCGTGGGGTGCTTTTTAAGATATTATCAAAATGATAATCACTCTACTCATATCTGTCAATAAAATCCACAGATTCGGTAGAATCTGGCGCCAAGTTCCGTTCAAATCCGTTGTAAACGGAGCGCCAGACTACCGACTGTGTTTACTGTAAGCAGAACGGTATTTCGAGGTTGCAAAATTTTATTTAATTATATGGTTCTCCTTTTTCCAAAATAATATATTATAAAAGTAATTTATACTTTATTTTACTGATATTAATTAATTATAATCAATTATAACACTTAATTCACTTAAAATTATTAAATTTTATCAGCACAAACTATAGTAAGCCCAGAAATTTCGATCCTGACTTTTTTTCGATGGGGAATATCAGCGCCACAGACTAGATAAAATAAAAATGTGTAGTAATCCTTCCTATAGACACGCAACTACAGTAAAAAGTGATTCATAGCTTGCATCTATGGCCGCCAGGGTGCACTGGAATTACATCTACATAAACTGTAGCTTCAAGGGGATAGTTTGCAGTAAAAAATGCAGTCAACACGAGATTTAAGTTGTTATCAATTGTAAATTTTCATTATAATTACAAAAAATACTAAAATCCGAACAAAAACAGTTTCACTGTAAAAAAGTCGCGCCAAGTCCACGTTCATAAGACTATTAGGAAAAAAAATTTTTTTTTTCCTTACAAAAAGATACAAAATAAAAAAATTAAAAAATCCGAGTAACCGATATGATTGTTTATGATTTTCGGAAATTAAAAAAAATTTTATTGTAAATTTAAAAATTAAAAAAAAAATTTTAGAACGTACTTGGTGTGCGTCATTGTGTATTTCAATTTTTTTAAAGTCCTAGTAAATAGATTTTACGAATTTCATTAAAAGTAAAATATTTTGCAACCGCGCACACTAAATACGTTCTAAATTTTTTTAATTTTTAAATTTACAAAACAATTTTTTTAATTTCCGAAAATGATAAACAATCATATCGGTTACTCGGATTTTTTAATTTTTTTATTTTGTATCTTTTTGTAAGGAAAAAAAAAAATTTTTTTTCCTAATAGTCTTATGAACGTGGACTTGGCGCGACTTTTTTACAGTGAAACTGTTTTTGTTCGGATTAAATTTACTCATAATCTAATATTTTTTATTTTACATTGGCGGCGAAAGGACCTTAAAAATGATTTTTTGGGAAAAATTTTTTTGTTAAATAAAATTAAAAAATTGTTAAGTGACTGCTAACTCTAATGTCATTAATTTTTTTAATAAGAAAAATTCTAAAAATGTTTTTATTTTTTTTTCTAATTTTTTACTTAAAAAACAAAATGTCTTCCTAATTTTTTAAACTATCTACAAAACAAAAAAAAACAAATGCTTACATGAGGATGTTGATCACATTTACTACGCACTCTGCCCTTGAAGTAATATCCACAATTTTCACAAAAGATTTGGCCCTTCGCACGATCACATATGCATTTTTTCTCATTTGAGTTTTTGAAACTCCCGATCATTGGTTTCCTCATTGCAGTCTTCATGCTGATTATTTAATAAATATTTTATGTTGTATTTAAATTAAATTAAATAAACAAACACTTGTAGACTTGTACACTGTATGTTGTAGACTGTCACAAGTATCACAAATAAAACAAAGGTTTGTGCGTAAATACCAAGCTAGAAGCTTCATCGTTTGATCCGCGTGCGTTACAAGAAACCGAAGTACCGGCCAATCAGCGACAACGGATTTATAGACAAGTGAGAACACATTTATTTACAAAAATAACACACATAAGTATCATTATTATTATTATTGACTATTTATTTTTTTTTTATTTTATTTATTAGATGAAAAAAAATAAACAAATTTAGTTTTTAGTTTTGAAATTTAAATATTTTTATTTTAGTTTTAGGAATTACTGTCACTATGGATTCATCGATCAAACTGTTGGTAGTTATTAATAATAAACGGTAATTTTAAACTATGGCGAGCACTGCTGTGAGTTCAGATAATAAACGGGCCGGAAGTAATAATTTGGCAACTATTTATGGCAGGTAATTGAAATGTATGATAATTAATAATGCAATTATCTTCCTTTCTCTTTTTAATATTCAATACAGTTGGTGTTTTTAATTTATACTTACCATTGCGCTAGTTGCTAGTTGCTAGTTGCTAGTTGCTCGTGTTTTAATTAATTAATTTATTATTGTTATTGTTATTGTTATTTAATAATTATGAGTGATTATTTTTTAAGAGTTCCGACAGTAGGAGCTGATAAAATGAAGGTGACATTTTGCACAGATATAGACAAGTCTGTCATTGTTTATAATTTTGAAAAAAGAGGATGGACGCAAGTCGGGCCTGAAGATGATTGGAATTTTTATTGGTATGAAATTTATATAAAAATTAATTTAGATATTAAAATTAACTGTCATTAGACCATTTTTTAATTTTATTTAACAAACAAATTTTTTCCAAAAAAATATTTTTAAAAAATTGGATTTTTAATTTATTTGTTTTTTTTTTTTGCAGTAATTTATTTCTTGAAAAATTTAAAAAATGATCAATTATCATTTACTTGGATTTTTATTTAATTAAGCAGTTATTTTATAATTTTAAGAATTTTTTTAACAAAGAAATTATGGCAAAAAATAATTGAGATGTAGAAATTTTTAAAAATAATTTTTCGGAACAAACTTGTTTGTGAAATGAAATTAAAAAATGTTCAAGTGACAGCTAACTTTTAAAAGTCATAAAATTTATTTCTTTATTATTATTATTATTATTACTAGTAATCATGCAGCCACTACGTGACTTGTGAACTATAGAAAATTAAAATTTTGCTTTAAAAAATTACTTTTGTTGAATTACACTATTTTTTTAAATATTGACATTTTTAAAGATATAAGCTCATCCCGCTGTTACACTCATCAAGACCTTTCATTTGAGTACCCACATCAATTTTTCATATATTTTATATATTTATATATATGAATATATGAAAAATATATGAAAATGCATGTAGGTAATCAAATGAAAGCTCTTGATGAGTGTAACATCAGAATGAGCTTATATCTTTAAAGAAGTCAATATTTAAGAAGTGACCTTGTATCTCGTGAACTATTGACATTTTTAAAGATATAAGCTCACCCCGATGTTACATTTATCAAGACCTTTCATTTGAGTACCCACATCAATTTTTCATATATTTTATATATTTATATATATATGAATATATGAAAATGCATGTAGGTAATCAAATGAAAGCTCTTGATGAGTGTAACATCAGAATGAGCTTATATCTTTAAAGAAGTCAATATTTAAGAAATGACCTTGTATCTCGTGAACTATTGACATTTTTAAAGATATAAGCTCATCCTGGTGTTACACTCATCAAGAGCTTTCATTTGAGTACCCACATGCATTTTTGATATATTTTTCATATATTCATATATATATATATATATATATATATATATATAAAATATATATGAAAAATTGATGTGGGTACTCAAATGAAAGGTCTCGATGAATGTAACATCGGGATGAGCTTATATCTTTAAAGATGTCAATATTTAAGAAATTACCTTGTATCTCGTGAATTATTGACATTTTTAAAGATATAAGCTCATCCCGATGTTACACTCATCAAGAGCTTTCATTAGAATACCCACATGCATTCTTGATATATTTTTCATATATACATAAATATAATTATATAAAATATATGAAAAATTGATTCGGGTACTCAAATGAAAGGTCTCGATAAGTTTAACATCGGGTTGAGTTTATATCTTTAAAAATGTCAATATTTCACAAGATACAAGGTAATTTCTTAATTATGTGTCTAGAGATGGAGCTTCCTTCTAATAATATAGATTAATTTTTTAGTATTAAAATGTATCAATTAATTTTTTAGGGCAGTTACTCAATCCTGCAGAAGTATTTTTAGTGTCGAAACTGGATATCGAATGGGAGACAATCAGTATGATTAAAAATAAAATTTTTTAAAAGCTTCTTCGAATATAGAAATTAAATTTTTTTATTTGAAATTAGTTATTGAAGTTAACTAGAATAATTAGTTATTGAGTTATATATTGAAATTACTAAATATTTAATAACTTATTTACAGAACTATCAATCATTTTCCAAATCATTACGAGTTGACCCGCAAAGATTTATTGGTAAAAAACATAAAAAGATACAGAAAAGACTTAGAAAGAGAAGGAAGTCCTCTAGCAGAGCGAGGAGATGGTCCAGGAAAATATCTTCACCTAGATTTCATCCCAGTTACTTTTGTACTTCCAGCAGATTATAATATGTTTGTCGAAGAGTACCGTAAGTCTCCTCAGAGTACCTGGATCATGAAACCCTGCGGGAAGTCTCAAGGTGCTGGTATTTTTTTAATTAACAAACTCAGTAAATTAAAAAAATGGTCCCGTGAAGCTAAGAATCCATTTAATCCTAACTTATCAAAAGAATCTTATGTAATATCTCGGTAAGAAATTTCTTCAGAAGAAAAAATTAAATTAATAAATTATTATCTTTAAATTATAAATTATAAATAAAATATATTATATTTCAGATATATCGACAATCCTCTGTTGATAGGCGGAAAGAAATTTGACTTGCGTCTGTATGTACTGATAACTTCTTTCCGACCGCTTAAGGCTTACCTCTTCAAGCTTGGGTTCTGCAGATTTTGTACAGTCAAGTACGACACAAGTATCCAGGAGCTCGACAATATGTACGTACATCTTACAAATGTTTCAGTACAGAAACACGGTGTAAGTAATTTTTTTTTTTGTCTCTTTCTTGTCTGAATTCGGCAAATGTTTGTCGAGCACTTTCTAGCTGCTAAAACTAAAACTTAACACTTCTAGGATGAATACAATAGTCTTCACGGCGGCAAGCTAAGTGTTCAAAATCTTCGCCTTTATTTAGAAAGTACGAGAGGTAAAGCTGTAACTGAAAAATTATTCTCTAATATTTCCTGGTGTATTGTTCATTCATTGAAAGCCGTAGCGCCGGTTATGGCTAATGATAGGCATTGTTTTGAATGCTATGGGTATGACATTATTATTGACAATAAATTAAAGCCTTGGTTGATTGAGGTAATTTTTATTTTTAATTATTTTTTATTAATTAGTCGAATATTTTTTTTCATCAATTTTATTTATTGGTTTAATTTTTTATTAATTAGCAAATTTATTGCTACTAGCAACCTTGCAATCACTATGCGACTGCCGTGACTTGTGAACTATAAATAAATAAAATTTTGCTTTGTTAAATAATGAATTTCGTTAAATTGCACTGTACTTTCTTGAATATTGACGTTTTTAAAAATATAAACTCATCCTGATGTTAGACTCATCAAGAGCTTTCATTTGAGTACCCACATGCATTTTTGATATATTTTTCATATATACATATATGTAATATATATAAATATATGAAAAAAGCATGTGGATATTCAAATGAAAGGTCTCGATGAGTGTAACGTCAGGGTGAGCTTATATCTTTAAAAATGTCATTAGTTAACAAGATACGGTGTCATTTATTAATTATTGACCTTTTTCAAGATATAAGCTCATCCTGATGTTACACTCATTAAGAGCTTTCATTTGAGTACCCACATGCATTTTTGATATATTTTTCATATATAAATATATGTAAATATATAAAATATATGAAAAATTGATGTGGGTACTCAAATGAAAGGTCTCGATGAGTGTAACGTCAGGGTGAGCTTATATCTTTAAAAATGTCATTAGTTAACAAGATACGGTGTCATTTATTAATTATTGACCTTTTTCACGATATAAGCTCATCCTGATGTTACACTCATTAAGAGCTTTCATTTGAGTACCCACATGCATTTTTGATATATTTTTCATATATACATATATGTAAATATATAAAATATATGAAAAATTGATGTGGGTACTCAAATGAAAGGTCTCGATGAGTGTAACGTCAGGGTGAGCTTATATCTTTAAAAATGTCATTAGTTAACAAGATACGGTGTCATTTATTAATTATTGACCTTTTTCAAGATATAAGCTCATCCTGATGTTACACTCATTAAGAGCTTTCATTTGAGTACCCACATGCATTTTGATATATTTTTCATATATACATATATGTAAATATATAAAATATATGAAAAATTGATGTGGGTACTCAAATGAAAGGTCTCGATGAGTGTAACGTCAGGGTGAGCTTATATCTTTAAAAATGTCATTAGTTAACAAGATACGGTGTCATTTATTAATTATTGACCTTTTTCAAGATATAAGCTCATCCTGATGTTACACTCATCAAGAGCTTTCATTTGAGTACCCACATGCATTTTTGATATATTTTTCATATATACATATATGTAATATATATAAATATATGAAAAAAGCATGTGGATATTCAAATGAAAGGTCTCGATGAGTGTAACGTCAGGGTGAGCTTATATCTTTAAAAATGTCATTAGTTAACAAGATACGGTGTCATTTATTAATTATTGACCTTTTTCAAGATATAAGCTCATCCTGATGTTACACTCATTAAGAGCTTTCATTTGAGTACCCACATGCATTTTTGATATATTTTTCATATATACATATATGTAAATATATAAAATATATGAAAAATTGATGTGGGTACTCAAATGAAAGGTCTCGATGAGTGTAATGTCGGGATGAGCTTATGTCTTTAAAAATGTCCATATTTCACAAGATACAAGGTCATTTTTTAATTATGTATCTCGAGATAAAGCATTATTGAATGCAATCTAAATACTTACCGTATGACTATCCTGGACACAAAATTTTTCTTATTCTCTTAATAATATAGATTAAATATTATTTTTCATCAATTTTATGTATTGTTTTAATTGTTTATTAGGTAAATGCTTCACCGTCCCTAACATCAACAACTGTAAATGATAGAATTTTAAAGTACAAGCTTATCGACAATATAATCTCAATTGTAGTCCCGCCAGACGGAGTGCCTGAGTAAGGACCAAAAGTGTTTGAATAATTAAACCGATAAAAGAATACTTAATGAATTATTTATTTGGCTCTAGTGTCAGATGGAACAAGTGTCCCTCGCCTGAGGCAATGGGGAATTTCGAATTACTGCTGGATGAAGAGCTGTATGCTCTCGAAGAAAAGGAAGGTCCTTCTGGGAAGTACAGATATACATCTACCAAGTGGAAATAATTAATAACAACAATCCACAAAAATGTAACCGGTTTAAAATACATCAACAAAAAAATTTATTATTTACTTTGTTCTTCAAATAGTATTTTTGTTCAAATATGATACATTACACAGGGTAATACTAAACATTGTCACCTATGTATATTAAGGTGTCCTGTATTTACCAATTTGGTTTTTGACTTTGCAGCGCCCCTAAAATTTTTAGTTCGTGACCTAAAAAAAAAATTAGGACGACGGTTGACTTTAAAGGCCATCCCTGCAACTTCCCGCTCATTTTGTCCTTAAGCGCTCAAAATTACACATTACGTTTTTGAGCTCTTCGAGCTCAAAAATATGATTTTTGTGTCATTTTGAGCTCTTCGAGCTCAAAACTCTAATGGTCGTTTAATAGAAAACAATTTTTTGAATTTTTAAATGGCAATAACTTTTGAATGAATGAACTGATTTACGCGGTTGGTGGCATCGAGCTCAAAAGTCTGATAGAAGTATCATAGAACAATATTTTTTTAATTTTCAAACCTCACTAACTTTTAAATAAATCAACCAATTTTCACGCGGTTGGCAGTATTTGACGCAATTTTTTTAGTTTCATGAAGAATCTTCAAGTTTGAACTGATAAAACTAGGAAATTTGGAGTAATTCCAAAAAAACACTTTTTTTGGTTTTCTTTCATTCATGATATTTCTTGAACGAATTGACCAATTTTGACCGGCTTGACGGCGATCGACGTAATTTTTTCATGCTAATAGCTGATTAGTTTATGAAATCGATCAGTGCAGCAGTTTAAAAGTTATTCCAAAAAATGTCGGAGTTATGTTAAAAAAACACTTTTTTCAGTTTTCTTTCGTTTACGATATCTCTCGAACTAATCAACCGATTTTGACCGGATTAGCGAGGATCGCGTGGTTTTTCAAGCTTAAGGGCGGATTAGTTTTTGAAGTTGTCGATAGAGCCGTTTAAAAGATATTCCAAAAAAACCACTTTCAAAAATGATTTTTTTTGAGATTTTTCAAAATTTCTCAAAATGTATCGGTCCGAATCGGTTCAAATTATCAGGAAATCTAAGTTTGAGGGAACTCTTTAGAACGCCGTTTAGTACGTTCCGATCGGTTCAGTCGTTCAAAAGTTATAAGCGAGTCACATAGTCACACACACACACACACACACATACATACATACATACATACATACATACATACAGACATAGTGACAACCTCGCGGGGATAGTCAGGGAAGCTTCCTGTGACCTTCAAACGTCGAGATCTGATGAAAACTCGATTTTTGCAAATCGGGGTGAAAATAACTTCCCGATTTTTGAAAATCTTCGATTTTCTTAGCGGGAAGCTAAAAATCTTTGATTTTAACAAAAAAGACTATAGCTCTCTCACTTAAAGAAGACGGACGATTGAAATTGAGAGTAGGGATTCAAGGTCGACCGTCAAAGGGTTAATTCTCATGTTGATTGCTCATGTTTTAATTAATTAATTAATTAATTAATTAATTATTATTATTATTTAATAATTATGGGTAATTATTTTTTAAGAGTATCGACAGTAGGATCTGATAAAATGAAAGTAACATTTTGCACAGATATGGACAAGTCTGTTATTGTTCATAATTTTGGAAAAAGAGAATGGACGCAAGTCGGGCCTGAAGATAATTGGAATTTTTATTGGTATAAAATTTATATAAAAATTGATTTAGATATTAAAGTTAGCTGTACTAACAAACAAATTTGTTCTGAAAAATTATTTTAAAAAAAATTGCATTTTTATGATACATTACACAGGGTAATACCAAATATTGTCACCTATGTATATGATAAAAAGTGAAAAATTCTAGTAATTTATTTTATTATTTTTTTTTTTTTTTTATATTTCATTCGTTCAGTCTTGGATTCTCAATGCAATCAGTGATTTGATCGAGATTATTACTACTTAAAGGCGATCTATATTGGCAGAGCCAAATGTTTAAACTTTTTAGTTTTATATCTTAACTATAGTCAAGTTATAGTACTTCAAAATCGCTTATTAAATAATTTTTTATTCAAAATAAGATAGAATAGAAATTTTATCCAAAAACATGAAAGCTAAAATTTTTTCCAACTTTTGAAGGCAAAAAAGCTATCGAAATCTTTATTTTTTTCTTTTACGATATTTTTTATTATAAATGCTTCGTAAAAACAAGCAGAATAAAAAAAAATTTGAAAATCTTAATTTTTCACTTAGATATGGCCAAAAATATTTTTGACCCCACTTGTAAATAATTACCAGATTGGTAAATATTTACAAGTGAGGTCAACCATTTTCATTTTCATTTTTTTTTTACGAAATTTTTTATTTGATTTTATTGATATATTTTTTTGTGAAAAATACATAAAAAAAAATGAACAATTAAAAAAAAAAAGTTGATCATCACAATTTAACAAATTTTCACAAAAATTTATAAATTTTTTAGAAAATTGTGATATTCAACTTTTTTTTTTTTTTAATGTTCGTTTGTTATGTTCTTAAAAATATATATATATATATATATATATATATATATATATATATATATATATATATATATATATCAAAAACGCCAAAAAAAGATAAAATAGAAATTTTATCCAAAAACATGAGAACCAAAATTTTTTCCAACTTTTGAAGGCAAAAAAAACTATCGAAATCTTTACTTTTTTCTTTCACGATATTTTTTATCATAAATTTAACAAGCAAAATAAAAAAAAAATTTGAAAATGTTAATTTTTCACCTAGTTATTGCCAAAAATAGGTTTGACCCCACTTGTAAATAATTACCAAAAAATTGATATTCTTAAGTAATATTTTTTACAAAAAATAAAAAGTACAAAAAAAAATCCAGCGATTCCAAAATACTATTACTTAGTAATATAATACATGGTTTTATTTATATTATGACGATTATGGCACACAATCGTAAGTGAAACAATACTATAAAAACAAGATTATCTATATTGTATATCAAGTAACAATAAATATCTGAAAAATTTGTTATTTTAATTGGAAAACTTTCATGTGCGTTTGTACGTTATGTACTTCGTTGTACAGTTAGAAAAATTTTATACTTAATATACATAAAACAGAGTTAATTCTTAAAAATAATTAATCGAATAGTACTCATTAATAATTACATAATAAAAATAAAAATAAAAAAAAATATTTACTCGAAGCAGCCTTTGGTCAGATGCCACGTCAGGTAAAATAAAGAAGATAAAATGTAAATTCTCTCTTACAATTAAAAAAAATTAAAACGACATACTTTGTATCACAATTAACGGAGTATAGATTATAAACAAGATTAATAAATGGCTTTGATTTAGTAAACAAATAAAATAAGCTTACGTGTCTTGAACACGATTAATATTTAAATGTCACAAATACTCCATTCTGTACACTGGTATTTTGTTGATTATTATTATAATTATTAAAAAACATTCTAGTTATTTTAACTTATATTTTAGCTTATTACTTATGAGTAAATTTTAATATTTACATGCGTTTTTATTTACAGAGTACCATGGACAAATTTGCTTTTATTGCAAACTTTTGGTCGCGAATTTATTTACTTTTTTTCAGGCACAGAGGCATTAACTTTGTACACGTGTAAAAAAAAAAAAAAAACAATTATAAAACAAATATTTGCACTTTGTTACGCGGCTAAGTGATCAATGCCCTCGTGCACTTTTTAAAAATATTTAGCACCGTGGTGATCATTCGAATTTGTTAAAAAACTTCTATCACTAGTACACAGAAAAAAAAATTAACTTTAATCAAGTAAATTATTTTTAAGAATTTGATGTGAGCAGAAAAATTTTTAAACTAAAAAATTTTTCTTGGTTTTAGTAAATTTTACTTGATTAAAGAATTTTTCATCTTGATTCAAGACAATGAAACTTTTTAAAATTATTTTCTCATAATTAATTTAAATCAGGATGTTGTAGACCAAAATGATGTTATGTTTTTTATTTCATTTATTTTAACATGCGACGTTTCGTCAGTTTTATTCTCACATCATCAGGCACCTTAAAATTTTACAATATTAAAACACATAGTCATTAATTTACAAAAATTAATGCGCATGACATTTTTTTATATACAAAAAATTTTTTTATATTTAGAGTTCGTAATAAATAAAATGAACCATATCCAATTATTAAATATATTAAAAACCTCGTCAACAATATGTTTAAAAATTAGTTTATTATTTTTAAGTAAATATTGATAAGTAACAAATTATCAATAATAACTTTCAAATAAACAAGAGGTTTCAGTCTTTGCTTTTTGGAATATACGGATAAGATTTTTGGTATTTTCCAAAAAGCAAAGATTAAAACCTCGTGTTTATTGTTGATAATTTGTTACTTATCAATATTAACTAGAAAATGATAGACGAATTTTCAAACATATTGTTGACGAGGTTTTTAATATATTTAATTAATTGGATATGGTTCATTTTATTTATTCCGGACTCTAAATATAAAAAAATTTTTTGTATATAAAAAAATGTCATGCACAGTAATTTTTGTAAATTAAGGACTAAGGTAAAAGACCCAGTTATTGACACTTGCAATTTTATTTTAATTAAAAAAAAAAAAAAAAAAAAAAAAACAAAAAAAAAAAAAAAAACAAAACAAATCAACTCTAATAAATTAATGAATATAATTTTTGAATAATAAATTTTAAGATAATTGATTTTTTGAAAACATTTTATTTTTTTAACTAGAATAAAATTGCAAGTGTCAATAACTGGGTCTTTTACCTTATGTGTTTTTATATTGTAAAATTTTAAGGTGCCTGATGATGTCAGAATAAAACTGACGAAACGTCGCATGTTAAAATAAATGAAATAAAAAACATAACATAATTTTGGTCTACAACATCCTGATTTAAATTAATTATAGAAGAATTTAAACCTGATCAGAGTAATCGTTATTTTCTCAGTTAAAGAATTTTTCACGTGATTCAAGTTAATTTTTTTTTGTGTGTAATAAAACTCCGAAAATTTTAATTTTTACACACTTAAATTTAAAAAACGATCAACTTTACAAATTTATAGACTTCAAGTCTTATTTTCTCAGAAATATCTCAATAAAAAAAAAATTCCTCAAAGCAAAACAACTTGAAAACTAAAGTGACAAATACAACACAAATAAAACCGATAATAATAACATCAACAATAATTTATAGAGACCCAGAATAAATAAAATATGGCCTGAGAAATAGTATATACAAGTATCATATTATTGAATGAGAAATTTCTAAAAAAATAAGACCGGTTACAAAATTTATAAATGCTTGGTATCATCAAACTTAATTTTAATTTTTTTTAGTTGATATGAAGCTCTTTTTCTAAATTTGTTAATTTGCTTTTCTTATCAAGTCTTACTTAGTAGCCTAGAGTACTAAGAATGGAAGCACCAAATTATTTTCCAAACTCGGGCGACGGAGGGGGTGGAAGAGGGCTGAAATAAGTTGAAGACCTCGAACTAGGTGACGGAGGACAGCTGATACCAGCGTCGCTGTGATACACCGATTTAGGCGTGGGTGGCGGTGGAAATGGCTCACTTTCATACCTATACCTTGATGGGTAATAGCAGTCAGACTCGTCGCAAACATCTGTGCTGCAAGGCGTTGGAGGTGGAGGTTGATTTATACTCCGATAGTGTCTGTAGGGACGATATCGTGACGCGTTGCTGCTGGAGCACCTCGTCGAGTTTGCTGTCGTCGCTGGACTTGGTGGAGGATTTAATGTCTCTTGCGGATAAACTCCACCGGAACTTCCTCTAGTTGAGCTCGATGCACCTGAAAAATTTATAATTATTATTTAATAATTTATTATTATAATTATTTTAAAGAGTAAAAAATCTAATTCTTCAAAATTTCGTAATTTTTCTAACTAAAAAAAAATATAATAAAACATTTATTTAAAATTTTTAAGTTTGATTGTATTTTGTGAGAAAAAAAAATAATTTACATATGAAACTAGCAAAAATAAGTCATTAAATTATACTACTGTGACAATGAGGCCAGTTTTAAAAAATAAAATTATTCTAATATAAAATTTCCATGTAACTCATGAATATTTTTCAATACATAAATATATTTATTTTACGTTATCAAAACCAATAAACTCTTCATTCCGGTATTAGATCTTTTACCTTAAAAAAATATAAAGATACCTATAAAATAAATTTTTTTTATAAACTATGACAAAAAAAAAATTCAATAATAACAAATAAGCCGAAATTTTTTAATTTTACTTAAATAAATTAATTCCGTAAAAAAAAAAAAAAAAAAAAATAAAAAAAAAATACAATTATAAGTTTTTCCAATTTCTACATTTGAAATTTTTTTTATCAAAAGTATTTCAATACTGCCATTCAAATACGTCGTATCTTACAATTGACAAACTGACTTTTTTTGAAAAATAGAATCACGACAAGTCATGTTAAAAATTTAAAGGTCAAATAGTTTAATAACTATTTTTAAATAAATATTTTCATCCATTGAATCCCATTTAGTCAATGTTAAAAATGAACTGTTTTTACCGTATGCTTTAAAATTTTCTAAATGTGAGATACGACGTATTAGAATGGCAGTATCGATTTGTTAAAAAAATTATAAAATGAAAAATTTATAAATTTTTTTGAAAATTTGTTAAAATTGTGATAATCAACTATTTTATTGTAATTGTTCATTTTTTTTATGTATTTTTCAAAAAAAACATCAATAAAATCAAATAGAAATTTTGTTCAAAAAATGAAAATTAAAATGTTTGAACCCACTTGTAAATATACCAATTTTTTAATTTTACTTAACAAATAAATTACTTCCATAAAATAAAAAAAAAAAATTTACAATAATAATTTTCTACACTTGAAATTATTTTATCAAAATTTATTTTCCAAAAAAATTACTAAATATCTTTCAAAAAAACATCAATGAAATCAAATAAAAATTTCGTTCAAAAAAATGAAAATAAAAATAGTTGACCCCACTTGTAAATATTTACCCATTTTTAAATTTCCCTTAACAAATAAATTAATTCCATAAAATAATTTAAAGAAAATTACAATAATAATTTTTTCCAATTTCTACACTTGAAATTTTTTTTATCAAAAGTATTTTTTGCTAAAAAAATTATAAAATGATAAATTTAAAAATTTTTTTGAAAATTTGTTAAAATTGTGATAATCAACTATTTTATTTTAAATTGTTCATTTTTTCATGTATTTAAAAAAAAAACCAATAAAATCAAATAAAAATTTCGTTCAAAAAAATGAAAATAAAAATGCTTTATCTACTTGTAAATATACCCATTTTTTAATTTTACTTAACAAATAAATTAATTTCGTAAAACAATTTTTAAAAAATTTACAATTTCTACATTTGAAATTTTTTTATCAAGATTTACTTCCCAAAAAAACTATTAAATATCTTTCAAATTAACAAAAAATCCAAACAATACCTGTTATATGACTGCGATCGTAACTAGACCCAATACTCCCCGCCAACGTAGACATCCTCACAGTCTTAAGCCCATTCTTATGATCCTTCACTCCATTTTTCTGCACCAGCATCGGTTTCCCAGACCTCCCCGGTTTCGGCGATAGCGGATCTCCCGCAGAATCATGCAAAATATCCGGCAATTCTTCATTACTCGCCAACTTCTTCCTACAGTAATAAAACCCTAACACCGCAATAGTAACCACCCCCGCAACCACCAGAATAACAATAATATAAGCGCTTTTCCCCGACTCTGCTCCAACTGACCCAATAATCCCTCTTCTATTACTCGGCGAGCACACCGCTGGCGATTCATCACTCCCATCCGCACAATTATCCCACCCATCACACATAGTATTCCCCGCAATACAAACCGAAGTCAACGTGCACCTAAATTGCCCCGGCTGGCAACAATGAGCCTCATCTCCGCCATCCTGGCACTGAACAATTCCATCACAGACCCAAGAATTATCAATGCACTGCCCACTCTGGCACCTGAACTGATCCCTTGCACAGCTAGGACACCCCAGTTCATCACTTCCATCAGCACAATCAGTCTGTCCATCGCATTTCCAAGTCACCGGGATGCAATCATTAGTAACAGAAGACCCAGAGTCAGCACACGTAAAATGATCCGCTCTGCAAGCAGAAGCAGCGCTGCAAACTCTTCTATCCTCCGCCAGCACTAAATACTGCGGACAAGAGCACTTAGCAGGCTTATCAGTACCAATGCAAAAATGCGAGCAGCCTCCATAGTCTTGGAACGGACTGCAAACATGATTCTCCATGATCTGATCCTCCGGAGTTCTTACAGTGATAAAATCAGTCACCATTCTATTCAACACAGACTGTCTTTCCATCCCTGAGCTTGCATTCACCCGCTCTACAATTTGAGTCTCTCTGTTGAACCAGTATACAAACTCATTAAACACTGCCAAGTATGCAATAGCTCCAAGCTCGTCAATAGAAATCAAAACTCTTCTAGAATTGCCACCCAATTCAGCAGCTTCAATCTGATGACCATGCGCCCAAAATATTAGGTCAGAAATGGTATCAACAGCCAAGCTAGTAGGCTGATTTAGGTCTGAAGCGATAGTGATTCTATCTTTGCCGTCCATCGCACTTTGGATAACTTTCATTTTTTCCCCAACGTCCGTCCAAAAAAGCAATCTTTTTTCCGGGTGAACTGCGATATTTCTGGGCCTCTCACCCTCCCCTTTAACAACCACCCCAAGAGCAGATCCGTTGTCTAATCTGGTGACATTTATAGCGTCGTTTGTGGTACAAGACCAAAAAAGCAACCGCCCCAAGGGATCAATTGCCAGATCAAAAGGATGAAAGCCATTTCCTCCAGAAATGATTACGGAAGCATGGGTTTTATTTTCTAGAGTTTTGCGGATTGACATTGAGCGACCGTCTATCCAGTAAATATGTTGGGTAATTGGGTCTAGGTCGATGGATTTAATGTTCCTCAAGCCTTGAATCTTCATCACTACATCGGGACAATCGTTAGCGTCGGGTAAGTATCTTCCCATTAGATTTCGGGTGCTGTAAATCATAAAGTTTCTTGGTGCTAGACAAGTTTTGTTGTCTGAAGCTAGATTAAAGTGCGTTGGACATGTGCATTTATGAGAATGTGAAAAATTACCAGTCGGATCTGATAACGCGATACAAATATGACTACAGCCGCCGTTATTTTGCTTGCAGCTATTTGAGCCGGCTTGTCGCGATTCATGAAACGCGAGAATGCTGGTAACTGACTCGAGTTTATCGTGAATCTTTGTACGATTCGCGCCGGTTGTTTTATTTGCTCGCTCAATGTCACCCGTGTTCCAGTCTGTCCAGTAAATGTAGTCCAGATGCTGGGTAATGCTAAATGGATAAACGATGTCTTGTGTAATTACGGCTTTACGATTGGAGGTCTTGAGATCGTAACTTATGATAGCGGGAGTAAAAAGGTCTGCCCAATAGAGTCGTCTTAAGTCGTGATCGATTGTTAATCCGTGAGTACGTCCGATGCTTGACAAGATTACTTGACGTTCTGCACCGTCTAAATTAGCTCGCTCGATACTACCGGACTTTCCCCACTCGCTCCAGTACATGTGGCCGTGCTGAGGGTCCAGGGCTAAACAGCGAGGTTCTATTAGCTCTTGCCATATCAGCACTTTTCGGCTGTTGTCTTCTAAGCGGACTAATTCTATTCTTTGGGTGCTTGTATCGCTGAAGTAGAGATTACGGGCTATCCAGTCAAATGCCAGACCTTCGGGTGATTCCAGGCCTAAGTCTATTACTTTCTCGGCTTCCGAGCCGTTTATAAAGGCACGTGATATTGTTTTTAATTTAACATCTGCCCAGTATATTCGGTTCTGTGATATGTCAAAATCTAAAGCGCTGAAACATATTTTAAATTGGTATTTATGATTATGTAAATTTATAAATAAGATTTTTAGAAGGATATTTTAAGCGTACTTTTAAGTTTTGATAAAAATATATTTTTAGTTTTTTTTTATTAGTTTCAAAATGTTTTTTTTTAATAAATTATAATTTAAAAAAGTAAAAAATAAAATTTAATAACTAATTAAAATAATTTACCAAATAAATTGTTTAGAAAAAATTTTTTTCTTTAATATTTTTGCATCAAAAATTTATTTTTTAATTAAAAAATAAATATCAAATTTCTTAAATTTTGAAAAAATTAAAATTCAAAATTCTTTTACTTAAAATAAACTAGTAACCTTGCATTCACTATGTAACTGCCGTGACTTGTGAACTATAAAAAATTAAAATTTTGCTTATTAAATAATGACTTTTGTTAATTGCACTGTACTTTCTTAATTATTGACATTTTTAAAGATATAAGCTCATCCCGATCTTATACTCATTAAGAGATTTCATTTGAGTACCCACATGCATTTTTTATATATTTTTCATATATACATATATGTAATATATATAAATATGTGAAATATATGAAAAATTGATGTTGGTACTCAAATGAAAGGTCTCAATGAGTGTAATATTAAGGTGAGCTTATATCTTTAAAAATGTCAATAGTTCACAAAATTCAATGCCATTTCTTAACTATTGACATTTTTTACGATATAAACTCATCCTGATGTTACACTCATCAAGAGCTTTCATTTGAGTACCCACATGCATTTTTGATATATTTTTCATATATACATATATATATATAATATATATAAATATATAAAAAATTAATTTGGGTACTCAAATGAAAGGTCTCGATGATTGTAACATCTAAATGAGCTTATATCTTTAAAAATACCAATAGTCCACAAGAAACAAGGTCATTTCTTAATTAAGTATCTCGAAATTTATAAATTTCACTAAAAAAAACCAATTTCATCATGACTATCCAGAAACAAAATTTTTCTTATTCTTTCAATAATATAAATAAATTCATCGAAAAAAAAAAATTCATCAAAACTTGAATCTCCCAAAAGTACCATTAAATAATCCTCCAATAACCCCCTAAGCAATTAATTAATTGATAAAAATAATCAACTCACCTGGCATCTTTGACGCCCGTAACAGGAATAATATTATCATTATTAGCATTCTCAATGCTAATTCTCCCAATATTATCTTTCCTCGAGAATAAAAGAAAAGCATCAGGAATAACACAAGTTTTTTTATCCTTCTTCAACTCATACCCAATTTGACACGCACAAATATAATTATTCCCCGGTCTATTTAAACACAAATGACTACACCCACCATTATTTTTCCCACAAGGATTAGATCCTTCAATTTTCCCCAACTGAATCGCCTTCACCCCCATAATATCCGGAAGCGGTTCAATAATAATTTCCCTATCCGCCCCAGTGAGTTTATTAGCTCTCTCCACACTTCTTTTTTGCCAATCAGTCCAGTACAAAAAATCCCCCAAAATAGTCAATCCAAAAAGATGCGGCAAATCCTCCGTAATAATTTCCCTCCTATTCGTCCCGTCCATATTACAAACTTCAATTTTATCCGTCTTAGCATCACACCAATAAACCTTCCTCCTATCAACATCCAGCGCCAATCCATTCGGCCAAGAAATTCCTTTACTAACCAGCAAAATTCTTTCACTGCCATCAAGATTACTGCGTTCAATTTTGGGTTTTTTAACACTCCAGTCCGTCCAAAACATCCACCCAAGTTGCGGAGCAACCGCAATAGCCCTAGGATTCATCAGATCTTCATTAACCAAAACCTTTCTATTAGTACCATTGAGCCTAGCAACTTGGATCCTATCTTTATCTGAATCCGTCCAGTATAAATTCCTCGCAATCCAATCAATTGCAATTCCTTCCGGATTGATAATCTCCCTAGTCACCAAATCTTCCTGCCCTGTCCCATTTAAATACGCTCTTCTTATCGCATGAGCTCCCTGATCCGTCCAGTAAAACATTTCATCAACTGGGTCAAAGTCCACCGCAATAGCCCACTTAAATCCCGTCAGTGGAAGAATTACGTCCGTGTAATCTGGAGAATCTAAAGACAATTTAGACATTTCTTTCTTCTGAACAATTAGCAGCATATTTTCCGGCCTATCTGCACAGGTGTAATTATTAATCAATTTTATACCCGTGGGACATCCGCAACTGTACCCAGGAGCTTTGCGGCTCAGTAGACACAAATGAGAGCAATTTCCGTTGTTGTGTCTGCAAGGATTATCAGCGTAAGGCTGCCTTTTAGGGTCCCAGATTTCAATATCTCCGGGAATGTATTCACCGTGGAGCAATTCTCGAGGGTGAGATTGACTGCCAGATGACCTGAGATCATGAGAATGGATGCACCAGGTGGACCAATCGGTCCAGTATAATTTCTGGTCAAAGAAAGTTATTGCATAAGGATAATCTACACCTTCTTTGATAATTATCCGCTTATTTTCTCCGGAGTAATCTACTACAGCGATAAATTTGAGCCGACCGTCTGCCCAATAGAGCAATTCGTTGTCATAATCAGCTGTCAGTGCATTGGGCCAAAAGATTTCTTTATCTACAATAACTCTACGGGAATCCGGATCGCCGTCCATTGCTGCTCGTTCAATTTTAGGGGAATCCCCCCAATCTGTCCAGAAAATAAAACTCCTCATAGGAACGACAATTATTGCTCTAGGCTCGAAAATTTCTGTCCAAAATAATACTTTACGCTGCGGAGGGCCATCGATATTAGTTACTTCAATGGTTTTTTTGAGTAAATCGGTCCAGTAGAGCTTCCCCGTGTACCAGTCACAAGCTAAACCGTCAGGTTTCAGCAGTTTAGAATTGATGACTGTAAATCTCTCACCTGGTACAGTTCCGTTGGTTTTAACGCACTGGATTATCTCTAGCTCGCTGTCTGACCAGCAAACGAGACGTCTCTCCCAGAAGAAATCTAAAGCGGCTCCTTGGGTTAGATCTTTGACAAGCATTGCGACTTTATTGCCGCGTGACACATTTGCTACTCGTATGTCTTTTCGAGTTGCGAATAGCAGCAACGGGGAACCTAAAACAATAAAATAATTGTGGTTAATGGTTGTTTAATCACCGTCTGGATTATTTAAATATTATTTTCAATTATGTCGAGGGTTTGGTTTTAAAAACGAGGAAGTGTGTTTTAAAGATTTATAAATGACACTTGAGATCTTCAATGCCAAAGTTGAGTGACGGGGGTATTTTTTTACCTTCTTGTGATGCTTTGAACCTTCACTATATTACTACCCAACGGTGTTCCTGCGCCTCATTATGTATTTTAAACGCATTATTATTCCCTTTGCAGCAATCGAGATGAGAGTCAAATTAAGAGCGAGAGTGAGAGGACGGGTAAGATTGTATTAAGCGTACAAAGCTAACTTTATGCTACGAAATAATTATAAATTATTTTATATTATACTAGCAACATTGCAGTCACTGTGTAATTATAAAAAATTAAAATTTTCGTTATTAAATAATGACTTTTGTTCAATTGCACTGTACTTTCTTAAATATTGACGATTTTTTAGATGTAAGCTCATCTTGATGTTATACTCATCAAGAGCTTTCATTTGAGTACCCACATGTATTTTTGATATATTTGTTATATATATATATATATATATATATATATATATATTAGGGTGGCGCAAAAAAACCGACTATTTTTTTTTTTTTTAGTCTCGAGTGAAAAAATGTTAGTTTTTGATGTTTTAAGAGCTCTCTCCAGAGGACAGCTTAAAAAAAAATTTTTAAGATGTCGCTCCAAATTTTTTTAAATTTCAAAAATCGTCAAAAATCGAATTTTTTTTTTTTTTTTTTTCTCGTTACGGGACAATTTTATAGACTAAAAAAAAAAACAAGTTTCTGAAAATTTCAGTTCAAAATTTGAATTTTGAAAAGTCGCTCATAATTTTTTTCAATTTATTAGTGCATTAGTTTAGATTTTTTCGAGCGACCTTTTACTATTCAAATTAAAATTCCATGCATTTTTTTTTTTTATTTAGTACAATAATCGATAAAAATACATCACGAGATGAACTAAAAATCAATCACAACATAGAAAATATAATTTTTTTTAATTTAATAATTTTATTTAATCAACTGCCAGGCGTGGGTTCGAATCCCAAGCTGGTCTTAGAAACCAGCTTGGTTGAAATTTGACCTTGCCGCGTAGGTTAAGATTTTTTCAAACCAAAAAGACCCCAACGTACCACTCCCAACACTTAAAGTCGGCGATATGACTAATTAAAGAAAAAAAAAAAAATTATGAGCGACCTTTCAAAATTTAAATTTTGAACTGAAACTTTCAGAAACTTATTTTTTTTAGCCTATAAAATTATACCGTAACGAGAAAAAAAATTAAAAAAAAAAAAAAATTCGATTTTTGACGATTTTTGAAATTTTAAAAAATTTGGAGTGACCTCTTAAAAATTTTTTTTTAAGCTGTCCTTTGGTGAGGGCTCTTAAAACATCAAATACTAACATTTTTCACTCGAGACTCAAAAATAAAAATAGTCGGCTTTTTGCGCCACCCTAATATATATATATATATATATATATATATATATATATATATATATATATATATATATATATATATAAAATATATGAAAGATTGATGTGGGTACTCAAATGAAAGGTCTCGGTAAGTGTAACTCCAGAATAAGCTTATATCGTTAAAAATATCATCAGTGAACAAAATACAACGTCATTTCTTAATTATTGAAATTATTTAAGATATAAGCTCATTTTGATGTTACACTCATTAAGAGATTTCATTTGAGTACACGGAAAGAACAATAACCAACTGCACATACTCGTATAGTATACTTCGTGTTATCTATAGTGAAAAAAAATTTCAGACTATAGTCAATGGCCGCGTTCAAATTTACTAAGTTCTTGGCAGATCTTAGCATATCTTGTAGCAACAACTTAAAGCAACTATATTGTTTTTTTTAAAAATCTATAATAAAACAATGCAAGGTATATTTATTTAAGCGTGTCTAAATATTAATTTTTTGGTAGATAAAGTCAGCCCTACTCAGAACTTAGTAAACCTAAACGCAGCTATAGTCAATATCCTTCAAAGTATACTAAATTATTTTTGGACTGTACTCAGTGAAGTCTTCGATTTAATCGATTAATTTTTCTGGTTATATCGCGTAAAATTTCACGGGATATAATCTAAAAAATTATTTCGTGTAAATTAAATTATACTCGGTTGAAATTTGGATTATGCCCACGGTGACTCCGCCAATTTTTTTTCTAGAGCCTGCGCACTTAGCATTATCGTATCTATTATGTATTTTAAATATTAGGTTAGTCAAATATTGTTTTAAATAATTATTACATACATTAAAAACATTTAAGGAGCATTAAAGCACAATTTTTCCAATAATTTGGGGTTAAAAAATTTTGTTTTCTTTTCTTAGACTCTTCGAACTTAAAAATGTTAGGATAAGAAAAAAATATTTTTACATTTCAAAATATATAAATAGTCACGCACTCATATAACTCACTGATTATATTTTAATTAATGTCCAATATGCTGATTGACTATAACTCACAAATTATAAACAGCACTTTACGCGCAGGCACTAGAAAAAAAATTGACGGAGTCACCGTGGGCATAATCCAAATTTCAACCGAGTATAATTTAATTTACACGAAATAATTTTTCAGATTATATCCCGTGAAATTTTACGCGATAGAACCAGAAAAATTAATTGATTGAATCGAAGACTTCACTAAGTACAGTCCAAAAATAATTTAGTTTACTTTGAAGGATATTGACTATGGCTGCGTTTAGGTTTACAGTCGACGCTCTCTGTATTGGACCTCTCTGTATTTGACCGCTCTCTGTATTTGACCACATTCTTCCTCTGTATTTGACGATTTTACACAGCTCTTATGGACAAGGACGAGTCAAATACAGAGAATGGTCCTGTACGGGCGAGTCAAATACAAAGAGCGTTGACTGTACTAAGTTCTGAGTAGGGCTGACTTTATCTACCAAAGAATTAATATTTAGACACACTTAAATAAATATACCTTGCATTGTTTTATTATAGATTTAAAAAAAAAAACAATATAGTTACTTTAAGTTGTTGCTACAAGATATGCTAAGATCTGCCAAGAACTTAGTAAACTTGAACGCGGCCTAAAGTCTGAAATTTTTTTTCACTATAGATATCACGGAATATTCTATACGAGTATGTGCAGTCAGTTATTGGCTGCGTTCAGGTTTACTAAGTTCTGAGTAGGGCTGACTTTATCTACCAAAAAATTAATATTTAAACACACTTAAATAAATGTACCTTGCATTGTTTTATTATAAATCCGAACAAAAACAGTTTCACTGTAAAAAAATCGCTCCAAGTCCACGTTTCTTGAACGTGGACAAAAAATTTCTTTTCTCTTTAGAAGAAGATATAAAATAAAAAAATTAAAAGATCCAAGTAACCGATATGATTGTATTTGATTATCGGAAATTAAAAAAAATTTTATTGTAAATTTGAAAATTAAAAAAAAAATTTTGGAACGTATTTAGTGTGCGTGGTTGCAAAATATTTTACTTTTAATGAAATTCGTAAAATCTATTTACTAGGACTTTAAAAAAATTGAAATACACAATGACGCACACCAAGTACGTTCCACAATTTTTTTTTAATTTTCAAATTTACAATAAAATTTTTTTTAACTTCCGAAAATCAAATACAATCATATCGGTTACTTGGATTTTTTAATTTTTTTATTTTATATCTTTTTGTAAAGAGAAAAGAAATTTTTTTTTTCTTGATAGTCTTATGAACGTGGACTTGGAGCGATTTTTTTACAGTGAAACTGTTTTTGTTCGGATTTTAGTATTTTTGGTAATTATAATAAAAATTTACAATTGGTACCAACTTAAATCTCGCGTTGGCTGCATTTTTTATAGCAAACTATCCCCTTGAAGCAACAGTTTATGTGAAAACAATTCCAGTGCACCCTGGCGGATGTAGATGCAAGCTTTAAAATGTATTTTTTTAACTGTAGTTTCCCATCTATTGGAAGATTACCATGCATTCTCGAATTATTTAGTCTGTGGCATGTCACTTTTTACATAGAAAAAGTCAGGATCGAAATTTTTGAGCTTGCTATAGTTTGTGCTGATAAAATTTAATAATTTCAAGTAGATTAATTCTTATAATTGAATATAATTAATTAATATTAGTAAAATAAAGCATGAGTTACAGTTATAACATAAAATTTAGGAACAAGAAGTACCGTAGAATTAAATAAAATTTTGCAACCTCAAAATACCGTTCTGCTTACAGTAAACACAGTCGGTAGTCTGGCGCTCCGTTTACAACGGATTTGAACGGAACTTGGCGCCAGATTCTACCGAATCTGTGGATTTAAAAAAAAAAAACATAAAGTTACTTTAAGTTGTTGCTACAATATATGCTAAGATCTGCCAAAAACTTAGTAAACTTGAACGCGGCCATTGTTCTTTCCGTGTACCCACATACATTTTCATATATTTTTCATATAATATATATATATATATATATATATATATATATATATATATATATATATATATATATATATATATATATATATATATAAATATATGAAAAATTTATGTAGGTACTCAAATGAAAGGTCTTGATGAGTGTAACATCGGAATAAGCTTATATCTTTAAAAATGTCAATAGTTTACAAGATACAAGGTCATTTCTTAATTATTGATATTTTTAAAGATGTAAGCTTATCCTGATGTTACACTCATCAAGACCTTTCATTTGAGTACCGACATGGATTTTGATATATTTTTCATATATACATATATATAATATATATAAATATATGAAAAATTGATGTGGGTATTCAAATGAAAGGTCTTAATGAGTGTAACTCCAGGATGAGCTTATATCTTTAAAAATATCATCAGTGGACAAAATACAACGTCATTGCTTTATTATGAACATTTTTTAAGATAAAAGCTCATCCTGATGTTACACTCATCAAGAGCTTTCATTTGAGTACCCACATGCATTTTATATATATTTTTCATATATACATATATATAATATATATAAAATATATGAAAAATTGATGTGGGTACTCAAATGAAAGGTCTTGATAAGTGTAACATCGGGATGAGCTTATATCTTTAAAAATGTCAATATTTTACAAGATAAAAGGTAATTTCTTAATTATGTATCTAAATAAATTGTTTGGAAACAAAATGTTTCTTATTCTTTTAATAATATAAATTTCGTCAAAGATTTGTCATTACTTTTTAGAAAGTAAATAAAAAAAAATATTTATTCTTTGAATTTAATTTAAAATAAAAATTTAGAGTTAATAAAAAAAGTTTCAAAAATAAATAAAAAATCCATAAAATTTTATTTCTTCAGCAACTATTACACAATTAAAAGTATTAAAATAAAAAATAGTAAAACTTGTCCTCTAGGTCTTTAACTTAAGGTAACATGGTCTTCAAGGCCAAAAAATATATTAAATAAATAAGTAAGATAAAATCCAATCCATCAGATCAAATCTAAGAACGAGGGATACTAAAAATCCTCATACATTTCATTAATATACTTTTTTATATGGATTTTTTATTTTAATCTCACCTATTCATATCCATAATATACATATATCTATATATTTATATATATCTTTAGTTATCGAATGACAATTCTAAGGAGAAACAAAAAATGTATACTCAAGTTCCTATGGACCGTGAGGTTGATTATTGCGACGGGAAAAAATATAATGTCGGGGTACAGGTGACGAAGCGTGAGATTAAACGAGAAGTGGAATAGAGAAATATAAAAACTACATGTACTATAAATAAAAAAAAAAAAAAAAAAAAAAAAAAAAATATATATATATACATATAAATCCGTCTGTACATAATATATAAAAATATAAAAAAAAAAAAAAAAAATTAAAAAGGCCCCTATATTTACGCGAGTGGGCACTCATAAGTCTCGTAATCCCGGAGTAATAGGAAAGCACGTTCTACCGAAAAAACTAAAAAATAAATATCAAGAGGAAACTTTAGTAAAAATGTTTATCTTGAAGAGGTGAAGAGAAAAAAATATGTCGACTATAAAAAAATTGTAACTCATTTATATATATATGTATATATATATAGCGACTACGCCAATGAGAAAAGTAACCACAGCGGGCACGCGAGATCATTTCTCGTTGGCAGTCCGTGAACCCAAAGTCCTTGCTGGTTTGTATCCTGGAGTATAAGAGAAAAGAGGAGGAGAGAGAAGACGGCAGTTAGCACGCCCCTCTTGCTGCCACGACTGTGCCTTGTTAGCGGCCGTTAGTCTTCTCATATTTTCTCTCCAGCCTCATTCTCTCTTCTTTTATCGCCGGTTATTACTCATCTCCTTTTCTCTCATACATTGAGCCATGCTAGTACATATAGGGCCTCCGGAAGAGATTCTCTTGCATCCTTGACACTCTCAGAGTCAAATGAAACAAGAGTTAACTTGTATGTATTGAGTGTAATTAATAATAAAATATTTTCTTCAGTCTTGAATTTTTTTAATTTTTCAGGATTTATTTTGATAAAAATAAATTTAAAAATTTGGAAAATTCAAAAATGCACGCCTCATAATCTGATTTTTTACAATAAAATTGATTAAAATAAAATATAAGCAAAATAATAAAAAGAAAACTCTGCTATGGTTTATTTAGTGGCACCATAATTCTAAGGTGAGGAAAAAAAATACTGTAATAAAATGTATAAATAGATTTATAAAAAAATATACAGTCGTATATTTAATTTTTATAAATAATAATTTAACGACAGTTAATTGAACGCTCATATTAATTGAGAAAGTCCTAAGTGTGTTACTTTAGATAATAAAAAAAGTATTCGACCAATTTCCTTAGATAGAAAAAAAGGTTTTAAGCCCAGAAAATATTTTTCTTCCTAATTATTTTTGTGAGAAAAAAAAAATTTTTTTGATAAGAAATTTCACTTATTCCAACAAAATTAACTCTCTTGCTTTAAGAAATACGTATCTTGATCCAAGAAAATTTATTTAAGTCAAGAAAATCTTGTTGTTTCGAGAAAATTCAACCTCTTGATCCAAAAAATTAAATATAAAGATAGAAGTAAATTTTCATTAATATTTTTATTGATTAACATGTCAAATGGGAAGATCAAATAATATTTCATCATTTTTTTTTCATTCAATATGTATAATTGCACGCTAAAATAATATAAAATGGATATCAAATATTCAAGAGAAAAATTTTCTCAACGTGAGAAAATTTTTTTCTCAACTGAAGAAGGTAGCGCTGCTTCCCTAAAGTATCTAAAAATCTTGATCAAATATAAAAATTTATTGTATCAAGTATTTATGATAATTTTAATACACCGAAAAAAAAGTTCACTTGAGCCAAGAAAATATTTTTCTTCCTAATTATTTTCTTGATCGATAAAAAAATGATTTTTTGACAAGAAATTTCACTTATTCCAACAAAATTAATTCTCTTGTTTTAAGAAATACGTATCTCGATCCAAAAAAATTTATTTAAGTCAAGAAAATCTTGTTGTTTTGAGAAAATTCAGCCTCTTGTTCCAAAAAATTAAGTTCTTGATAGAAGTAAATTTTCTTGTCTTGAGAAAATTTCTCTGTTGCTCCAAAAAATTAAACACAAAGACAGAAGTAAATTTTCATTAATATTTTTATTGATTAACATGTCAAATGGGAAGATCAAATAATATTTCATCATTTTTTTTCATTCAATATGTATAATTGCACGCTAAAATAATATAAAATGGATATCAAATATTCAAGAGAAAAATTTTCTCAAGGTGAGAAAATTTTTATCTTAGCTGAAGTAGGTGGCGCTGCTTCCCTAAAGTATCTAAAAATCTTGATCAAATATAAAAATTTATTGTATCAAGTATTCATGATAATTTGAATTAAGAAAAAATGACTTCCACCAAGAATATAATTTCAGGAAAAATTTTTACTTCGGCCAACACAACTTCGGTCTTACTTCAGGCACCCAAAAATTTTCTTAAGCCAAGAATTTTGTTCTCCAGTCAGGAAATTTTTCTTTCTATGTATCTCAACGCTTGGCTTATGAGGCGTGCAATTGAATAAATTTATTTTATACTACACTTGTGATTAAATTTTATAAATAAATGAAAGTACCATAAAATCCACATGTAGAGCATGTTTACGAACAAATAAAAAGGGAAATTTAGCGTCTAAAATTGACGTCTAGACGTGATTCAATTTTAAATTAATGGCTGTCGGGGATAATGATGAAGGAGTGAATGCAAAGCAGGTGGCGAAGGAAAGGAGAATAAGGTAGAGTGATGAACAGCACGAGAGAGGGCTGACCCCAGTAGTCTGTAGCTGTACCAGCACTACACCATCTACATCATCTTAGGGTAGAGTAGACCTTACTCACAAGCACCACCATCCTTACAATATCACACACGATTATTTCAATGAGAATGAGAGCAAGACCAAAAAAACCACATACTTTATCGTTCATGTATGATTCAATTCAAATACGTCGACCAAAGCAAAGCAAAGCAAAGCTAAGCTAAGCAAAGTAATATAAAGCTCCACTCCATTCCACTCCACTCCAATTGTTCCTGCTATTAAGCTTATAAATAATTCGCTCTTGGCTATTGCTCTTTGATAAATATTAGGAATTTTTTATCCGTCTCTGCTTGAGCAAGCTATGGAGAATTACCATACACAACGCTCAGTATTGTATCTCCTGGAGCGGAGATAAGAATAAAAATAAAAATAAAAAGATACTTTAACAAAAAAATATTTTATGATATTTAAACAATCCACGTGGACTTTAAATTGGAAAGCTTCTGCACTGATTGAAAGATTTATTAATTATTAGTAATTTAATTTATTAAATTTTATTATATATTTTTTAACATTCAATAAATATTTATTTGGGAGGAAAGTACAATTATTAGTAGTTAATAAGTATTTATTAATAGTTAACAAATAATTATTAACAGTTAATATAAAAATCATCTTTATAAATTATCTATATTATTAAGAAAATAAGAAAAATTTTATCTACAAGATGCATAATTAAGAAATGACCTTGTATCTTGTGAACTATTGACATTTTTAAAGATATAAGCTCATCCTGATTTTACACTCATCGAGACCTTTCATTTCAGTACCCACATCAATTTTTCATATATTTTATATATATTATATATATCTATATATATGAAAAATATATCAAAAATGCATGTAGGTACTCAAATGAAAGCTCTTGATGAGTGTTACATCAGGATGAGCTTGTATCTCTAAAAAGATCAATAGTTAAGAAATTACAGTGTAATTTAACAAATATCTTATAAAATATTGACATTTTTAAAGATATAAGCTCACTCCGACATTACACTCATCAAGACCTTTCATTTCAGTACCCACATCAATTTTTCATATATTTTATATATTATATATATGTATGTATGAAAAATATATCAAAAATGCATGTAGGTACTCAAATGAAAGCTCTTGATGAGTGTTACATCAGGATGAGCTTGTATCTCTAAAAAGATCAATAGTTAAGAAATTACAGTGTAATTTAACAAATATCTTATAAAATATTGACATTTTTAAAGATATAAGCTCATCCTGATTTTACACTCATCGAGACCTTTCATTTCAGTACCCACATAAATTTTTCATATATTTTATATATATTATATATATCTATATATATGAAAAATATATCAAAAATGCATGTAGGTACTCAAATGAAAGCTCTTGATGAGTGTTACATCAGGATGAGCTTGTATCTCTAAAAAGATCAATAGTTAAGAAATTACAGTGTAATTTAACAAATATCTTATAAAATATTGACATTTTTAAAGATATAAGCTCACTCCGACATTACACTCATCAAAACCTTTCATTTCAGTACCCACATCAATTTTTCATATATTTTATATATTATATATATGTATGTATGAAAAATATATCAAAAATGCATGTAGGTACTCAAATGAAAGCTCTTGATGAGTGAAACATCAAGATGAGCTTATATCTTTAAAAACGTCAACAATTAAAAAAATACAGTGTAATTTAACAAAAGTCATTATTTAATGAAGCAAAATTTTATTTATTTAGTTCACAAATCACGACAGTCACATAGTGACTGCAAGGTTGCTAGTTTGCATTAATTATTTCACATTTTAATAACGTTTATTATAAAATACCAAATTCTATCACAGCTCATAAACATCTTTTATATTTTTAAATATTAAAAACGTTAATTTATTAAGTGAATTGAATTATTATCATGAATTCTAACTATAGGCTTATAAAAAGTATCAAAAGAAAATTCCTATTTTTGCTTTTTATTTCAAATAAATATTTGTTAACAGTTAACAAATATTAATTACCAATCAATAAATTTTTATTAATAGTTTTTAAATTGTACTTAATAAATAACTTATTGTTGTTAACAAATATTTATTAACATTTAATAAATAATTTTTTAACTGTTAACAAATATTATTAAATCCTAATGTTAAAAAATCATTTATTAACAATTAATAAAGCTTATTAATAAACAAATCTTTCTATCAATGTACTTTTTCTTTTTCTATTATAATTTTTATACTAATTTCTCTAAAAATTTTGTATTACCAAAATGTATAAAGCCAATTAGCATATAAATAAATAAATAAATTTTAATCAAAACATAGTCTAAAATTTATTAATGATGAATCATGAAATAAAAAATCACCAGATAAAAAATAAACTAAACTAAAAAGATACTTTGCATTTGTAGGGTTTGATTTTAGCGAGCGCATACACCTGAGAGCATTATTTATATTGTGGCTTGTTAGGAGGCTGGCAAGAAAGACGGAAGATGCCTTAGGGAAGAAAAAAAGCTAGGTAAGCCTTAAAGAAGAAGATAGACAGAGCAGAGTAAAACGCAAGAGTAAGACAGATCTAAAAGGAGGGTCTACATTCCTGAGGTTCGGATCCCTCAGCCGTTCTGTTGTTGTTATGTAGTGATGTAGTGAAACGCTGTATGCAAGGATCCCTGTATAATATCCTCTGTCCTCTTCATTCTCATTTCTTCCTCTTATTTATATTATTATTCCACATCTTTCTTCCTCTGTTCTATTCTCCGGGTCTTTTTTTATCAGGATAGGAATGAATACACGTACCCCGTAGTAGTTTAGTATATTAGTAGACAAGACTCGGATTTCTAGTCTGAGCATTGTATTCTATTTGGTATATTCAACTATTTATATTTATATTTCCCATTTAACCTTGTGTGCTTAGTCTACATCTTACTAGCTTTCATTTTTGGTAGTGCTACCTATATATCGTCGAGTTGTTCGAGTCCTTTTCCTTTTCCTTGTCCGACTCCGGCAACAACGCACGTTTATGCTACGCTTCCAGCTTCCAACGGAGCGTATGCACACCTTACCACACGTTTTTTTAGTTATTCTTCAGCATTACCTTTTATGCCAGTCCTTTTGGTTGTAAGAACTCCCGAGGAGGCCTTTGGGCGGGGGTGCTAGCGAGGAAGTGATTAAAGTGATCCAGCTTTTTTCTTCCATTGTCAAACGATTTATTCACACATGAATTTTATTTCCTACTACTTCCAAATTCACGCCAATAATGTTTTATTATTACTTTTATACTTCAATTTTAAAACTAGAAATTTTAAGCTTATTTATTTATTTATCTTCCAGGAGAGTGTTTGTCAGTCAAATATTAATAGAAGACACAAAGCATGGACTTTAATCTTCAATAGAAACTCTAACAGCCGTTGTGTAAACATAGAAGCTATAAAAACCAGAGAGTTTACACGGACTAGTTTGCGTATAGTAGTCGGTCTATTCTACCAAATTAAAATATGTTATTAGTACATGGAAAGAACAAGATGACACTGGATATCATCCCAGATTATACTCAGTGATATCTGTGGTGAAAAAAAATTTCAGATAGCTACACAGAAAAAAAGGTTATGAGCCAAGAAAATATTTTTCTTCTTAATTATTTTCTTGAAAAAAAAAAAAAAAATTTTTTTTTGATAAGAAATTTCACTTATTCAGACAAAATTAATTCTCTTGCTTTAAGAAATACGTATCTTGATCCAAGAAAATTTATTTAAGTCAAGAAAATCTTGTTGTTTTGAGAAAATTCAACCTCTTGCTCCAAAAAATTAAATATAAAGATAGAAGTAAATTTTCATTAATATTTTTATTGATTAACATATCAAATGGCAAGATCAAATAATATTTCATCATTTTTTTTTCATTCAATATGTATAATTGCACGGTAAAATAATATAAAATGGGTATCAAATATCCAAGAGAAAAATTTTCTCAAGGTGACAAAATTTTTTTCTCAGCTGAAGCAAGTGACGCTGCTTCCCTAAAGTATCTAAAAATCTTGATCAAATATAAAAATTTATTGCATTAAGTATTTATGATAATTTGAATTAAGAAAAAATTACTCCCACCAAGAATAGAATTTTAAGAACAATTTTTACTTCGACCGACGTAATTTCGGTCTTCCTTCAGGCACCCGACAAATTTTCTTGAACCAAGAATTTTGTTCTCCAGTCAAGAAATTTTTCTTTCTGTCTAATATAATCCAGATTATACTGCGTGATATCTGGATTGTACTCATTGTAATCTGGATTATACTAGCTACTATCTTAAATTAGTTATCACTCAATATAATCTGGAATAATATCCAGTGTCATCTTGTTCTTTCCGTGTACTTGGATTGCTGGGTAATTAATTACCAATTAATTCAATGACATTAAAATTAGCTGTCACTTGCCAAATTTTTAATTTAATTTAACAATTAAATTAATTCTAAAGAATTATTTAAAAAAAAATTGCATTTTTAATTTTTTTAAATTTCTACATGTCAATTTTTTTTCTTATTGTTTTTGCCATAATTTATTTGTTAAAAAAAGTTCTAAAAATTATTAAATATCTGCTAAATTAATTTTCATAATAATTTATGTTAATTATTACCTGGGTGAGTTACTAAATATTATAAGAAATATTTTTTATACTACTTCAATAATTAATTATTTATAATTTATAATTTATTATAATAATAATTATTTATAATACTGAAATTAAAAGACATTTGACAATTTTATTTAATAAATTTATAATAAAAAATTTGTATAATTTTTGACAATTTCTACGCATAGAATTTTTTTTTAACTTTCTAAAAAATATCAAATTTCAGTATTATAAAAAATAAAAAATACTGTAAATAATAATAATAATAAAATAACTTACCAAAAGCAGAAGATACGAGAGTGCACAAGATGTAGGCAGCGAGGGCGCCCCTCAGTTTCCCCAGAGCCATTCTAAACCCGTAAGGCATTTACGTTTTTCACATACATTTCTATGACAGGCGATTGCTTTTTATCCTCTTAGAGTAATAACTTATTTTGTCGTAATTTATTATTATTTTTTTTAACAGCAACAAACATATATATATATATAGATATCAACCGTCACGAGAACCTGGACAGTAAACAACACTCAGTCATTGAACAACAACAACAATAAATTTGTTGCATTACTCCGGCGTGTGATATTGACAAACAAAATAACAATTATCATCAAATAAAAACATTCACTTGTTGATTTAAAAGTATAAAAGCTGGTTATTTTTTATGTTAACAATTAATTACTGGCTAGTTAAAAAAATAAAATAAACAATCACGCTTCTCTGCACCGAGAAAGTGAAGCGTCAATTGCCCATTGCCATGCTCGGCACGAACTGAGTAGAGGGATTGATACTCGGACTCAGATCAGATGCTGGAGATTGCTGGCTCTACATATACTTATATGTTAAAATATAGCATGATCTGATGTATAATCTGAGCTGGGAGCAAGGCGACTTTTTACTACGCGTGAAGAGATATAAATATTGAATTTTCTTCATTGTTTTTCTTTATTTCTTCTTGATAATTATTTTTAGGTAATTATTAGTGGTTCTTTTTTCAAAAGCAAACTCATTTTTAAATTTTATTTGCCAGAAATCATTTTTAAGGCTAGTTTTTAATGAAAACAGTCGCGCATGCGCATTTCACATTAACCTGTCAGAAGTTTAATTTAAAAATGGATATCACAGATATCACGACGCACTTTTGAATCATTTCTGTCAGATTTTTCATCAAGGAAGGCGAAAATTATTAGATTTTAATACTGTCAGCTGTTTAATTTATTTTGACAATTTATTTAAGAGGTTATTTTACTTTTTTTAAGAATCCATCCGGAGATTTTTGAAGTAAGTGTTTAATATTTATTGCAATTTTTTATGATACTAAAATTAGCAGACATCTGACAATTTTTTTTATTTTTATTACAAGTTTATTAAAAAAAAAAGTATTTTTAAAAAATTAATTTTTTTTTTAATTTCTAGTAATAAAATTTTTTTATTATAATTTGATAAATATAAAAAATCCAAAAAATTGATAATACTAAAGTTAGCCGACATTTTTAATTTTTTGAGTTTTTTTTTAATTATTAAAATAAAACTAAATAATATTTTTAAAAAATTGCACTTATAGTTTTTAAAGTTTTTAAAAATAGAATTTTTTTTAATAATAAATTTTTAGATGTCGGCTAGATTAATTTTCATAAAAATCGATGAAAATTTATGTAGCACATATTGAATAATTTTAAAAATTTTATAACAAATAAATTATGGCCAAAAAAAAATAAGAAAAAAAAAATTGACATTTAGAAATTTAAAAAAATAAAAAATGCAATTTTTTGGAAAAAATCTTTTTGTTAAATAAAATTACAAAATTGTCAAGTGACAGCGAACTTTAATGTCATTAAAAATTTACAGATGTCTGTTAATTTCAGTATCATAATTTTTTTTTCTGATAATTTAGATATGAAAATTAATTTAGCAGATAGTTGATAATTTTAAAAATTTTTGCAACAAATAAATTGTGACAAAAAAAAATTAACATTTAGGAACTTCAAAAAACTAAAAATGCAATTTTAAAAAAATTTTTTTTGAAACAAATTTATTTATTAAAAAAAAAAAAAATTGCCAAGTGACAGCTAAATTTAATATCATAATTTAGATATGAAAATAAATTTAGCAGATATTTAATAATTTTTTTTCTAAATAAATTATGGCAAAAAAAAAATTAGAAAAAAAATTGACATGTAGAAATTTTAAAAAATAAAAAATGCAATTTTTTAAAAGTAATTTTTTTGAACAAACTTGTTTGTTAAAAAAAATTAAAAAATTTTCTAGCGACTGCTAATGAAAATTAAGTTAGCCGACCTAAAAATTTTAAGAATTTTTTTTTATTGAAAAAATTAATACAAAAAAATAAGAAAAAATTTTCATTTGTAAAAAACTGTAAGTACAATTAAAAAAAAAATATTTTTTTGCTCTAATTTAATTATTAAAAAAAATCGAATAATTAAAAACGTCGGCTAACTTTATTATTATTGACTGCTAACTTTTATGTCGTAATTTAGATTCATATTTCAATAATTCAAAAATTAATTAATAAATCACTTTTATAGATTTTAAATCTTAAATTAATAGATAAAATTAATAAAAATGCAATTTAAAATGACCTATATCAGCTGTTCATCAAAGTATCTAGACAAACTCCTTCGTTTCGACCCAAACTACATTTTAAAACTGAATATCACCACATCAGAGGACTTAATTGAAAATAAATCCATTGATATCAACACAGTAATTATCTACGGAACATCAACAGGAAGAGTAATAGTACTTACACTGCTAAGTATCGCAGTAATGAATAAAGATGAAGAACAAGTCAATTATCTTTTAAGTAAAAATGCAGATGTAAATTTAGGAACCGACACGGTAGGACTGAGTTCTGTTCACAGAGCTCTAACAAGTGGAAGCTGGAGAATATTCCTCAAATTAATCTCCCATGGAGCTGCTTTGGATCAAGACTTTAAAGTCTTGAAGTGTCCGACAATACACATTGCCATTGAAATGGGAAGCTATCAAGCTGTGAAACATCTTATTGATGCAGGAGTTAATGTCAATGTTAAATATAACAACGTGACTCCATTAGAAGCTGCGGTGTCGCTTGGTCACATGGATATTATTAAAATATTAATTAACAATGGTGCTGATAAGGATGCTAAAGGAACAGGAGTAATTCTTGGGAAAGCTTTAACAAAAGCTATTCTTCGTGGACAGGAAAAAATTCGGGACTTTTATTTGAATTGTGGAGCTCATATTAATTACCGATTAAGTAATGAAAGAGGAAAAGAATCAATCTTGCATCGAATTGTCCAATTAGGAAACTTTGAGACGTTTAAATTTTTGCTGAACTTTAATGAGATAGATATTAATGCTACCACAGAAGAAAATTATTCAGCGCTTCATGTTGCTCTGGCGCAAAATCACCCGATAGATCCTAGAATTGTCTACAAGCTTCTAAGCGCGGGCATTAATATTAATCTAGAAAGCAGAAATAAAAAATTAGCGCTTCATTGCGTGAACAAATGCAATAATTCATTATATTTAAGTCTCGGGAAACATATTGTTAAATTAATTGCTGCTGGGTTTTATGTATGTCCTGGAAATTTTAGAGCAGTAAGCAATCCTCCCTGGAACTCTTTCAGAGATAAATGTCAGCAAGAAGTCAAATTATTGAGGAGTATTAAAATTACGGATTGTGTTACTTATTATGATGTTTTGAGAATGTCATTACAGAAATTGGCTGTTTTTTTTAAGTACTTTAATGTCAAAGCGATTTTTAATTTTAATTTGATCAGGGTGTTTCCGCAGTATGGAGAGATGATTTATTACAGGCTTCTGAAAGTTTTACAAAGGATAGAATTGCTGGGAAAGGAGAGTATTTTAGATTTTATTTTACCTGATACGGTGAATCGTAAAATTTATTGTTATTTAGATAATCATGAATTAGTAAAATTAATTTTATAAAAATTTATTTTTTTTAATGATTTATTGGTTAAGCAATCTTGCAGTCACTACGTGACTGCCGTGATTTGTGAAATATAAGTAAATAAAATTTTGGTTTATTAAATTATGACTTTTGTTAATTTGCGCTATACTTTTTTAAATATTGAGGTTTTTAAAGATATAAGCTCATCTTGATGCTACACTCTTCAAGAGCTTTCATTTGAGTATCCACATGCATTTTTGATATATTTTTCATATATACATATATATAATATATATAAATATATGAAATATTGATGTGGGTATTCAAATGAAAGGTCTTGACGAGTGTAATGTCGGGGTGAGCTTATATCTTTAAAAATGTCAATATTTCACAAGATATTTGTTAAATTGCACTGTACTTTTTTAAATGTTGACTTTTTTAAAGACATAAGCTCATCCCGATGCTACACTCATCAAGAACTTTCATTTGAGTACCCACATGCATTTTTGATATATTTTTCATATATACATATATATAATATATATAAATATATGAAATATTGATGTGGGTACTCAAATGAAAGGTCTTGACGAGTGTAATGTCGGGGTGAGCTTATATCTTTAAAAATGTCAATATTTCACAAGATATTTGTTAAATTGCACTGTACCTTTTTAACTATTTACGTTTTTAAAGATATAAGCTCATCATGGTGCTACACTCATCAAGAGCTTTCATTTGAGTACCCACATGCATTTTTGATATATTTTTCATATATACATATATATAATATATATAAATATATGAAATATTGATGTGGGTACTCAAATGAAAGGTCTTGACGAGTGTAATGTCGGGGTGAGCTTATATCTTTAAAAATGTCAATATTTCACAAGATATTTGTTAAATTGCACTGTACTTTTTTAAATGTTGACTTTTTTAAAGATATAAGCTCATCCCGATGCTACACTCATCAAGAGCTTTCATTTGAGTACCCACATGCATTTTTGATATATTTTTCATATATACATATATATAATATATATAAATATATGAAATATTGATGTGGGTACTCAAATGAAAGGTCTTGACGAGTGTAATGTCGGGGTGAGCTTATATCTTTAAAAATGTCAATATTTCCCAAGATATTTGTTAAATTGCACTGTACCTTTTTAACTATTTACGTTTTTAAAGATATAAGCTCATCATGGTGCTACACTCATCAAGAGCTTTCATTTGAGTACCCACATGCATTTTTGATATATTTTTCATATATACATATATATAATATATATAAATATATGAAAAATTGATGTGGGTATTCAAATGAAAGGTCTCGATGAGTGTAACATCGGTATGAGCTTATATCTTTAAAAATGTCAATAGTTCACAAGATACAAGGTCATTTCTTAATTATGTATCTAGAGATAGAGTATTTTTAAATGCAGCCTAAATACTTATCATCATAAATTGACTATTGGTGAGAATGATATGAAATCATGAAAAGGTACAACTCCAAGTCAAGACTTTTCCAACGATACCAAATTTAACCATAAAAACCAATTTTATCATATAAATACACTGGCCACAAAATTTTACTTATTCTCTTAAGAATATAGATTATTTATATATATTCATTATTTATTGATGAAAATAAAAATAGTAATTATTTGTAATATTAATGGTGTAGATAAGTCTTTTATTGTTTCATATTATAATGATACGTAAAATACATCGAAACATGTGAATTAGTTATTTTGCTGTATACACTTATGCTCAAATAAAAAATTACATTTGTAAATAATATGTATAATAACTAATAATAATAATATATTATAAAAAATTTACGTTGTAATGAAATTAAAAGAAAATTATTATTATAAAAAATCTGACATTTTTAGACAAGATTGTATTTATAAATTTGTCTAAATAATCGAACATATAAAAGTTTAATTAAATCTATTTTCATTAAAAATACTTTAATTAAGCTGACAAATTTATTATAAAAAAAAATAATATATTATCTATTTAAACATTTTTATAGCTCTAATTTTTTTAGAATTAATTAATTAATTAATTAAATAATAAATTAATTATTAACATACCGAGACATTTGTTTTGAACTTTTGAACAGTATAGAATTTTTTAGCTCGTAGTTTAGTTAAATTTACCATTAATAATTTAATAAATATTAAATAAAAAAAAAAAATTCTCTTATTTTAATTTTGGCACAATTGCTTTATATATTACTGTAATACATTATATTCAATTAATATTTTTGCCTACTCGAATGTCTTTTGATAATGTAATCGTCCTGTTGTACATAATTTTATTTTTTTTTTTAATTTATATTAATTAATTACAAACAATTGAGCGCATATTTTAATAGCTCGCGGATATTGTACAGTAGTTATAAGTTTATATCATGTACTTCAGAAACTCAAATGTTAGATATGTTATGTATGAGCATGCATAATCTATTTAACTTTTATCCATTGTTTCTGTTATAAAATACCGTAAATTATTTTATAATTAAAATTTTTAATTATAATCATCCATTCTGGCCAAAATTTCCATAAAAATTTCAGAGATCAGTAATTTAATTATAATTATAATTTTAATATTTTGTAAAAGTGACAAATTTTATATTAAAAAAATCATTTATTTAATCAAATTTTTTATATATATTTTTATATATTAAATATTGTCTTATAAGACTTGTAATATAGATACAAATAAAAATATTAATATTAAAAATGAATAATAAAAAAAAGGATAAAATATAAAAGCAGTTATGGTCCTAAAACCAGTCTTTAATGTCACAATAATAATTAATAGTAATAATAATAATAATTAAAAATTTAATATCAATATCTCTAATCCAATATATAAATATATATTTGGCATTGTTATATTTTTCTTAAATAATAATAGTATAACACTTTATAAAAAACATAAATTTATCGAACTTATTTTGGACTTATTCACTGAATAATGGTAATAGTAATTAAATATTACAATATTGATGATTGCATCACAGAGCTTTGAGAAAAAAATCAAATAAATAATTATAAATAAAAAAAAAAAGCCTAATTTTTATATAAAAAATTAAACTATTGATATGCAAGCATTATCATCTAACAAATCAAATAAATTTCTTTTTTAATTAAATTAAACTGCAGTTCTTTGGTGCAAGCAAAAAATATTATTACAATAAAAATAAAAATAAAAATAATTGTGTAATTAATACTACTGGAACAATACTTAATAATAGCGCTAATTTTTTTTCGTTATTCATTCTAATATCATTTTATAAATATTTGATAAAAAATCATTATTATTATTTACAATAATTAACAATACTGTGCTATATAAAAAACCGGTATTGTGTAAAAAAATTCATTTTTTAACTGTGTAATTATTTTTATAGATAATTGCAACTTTTTAGGTCACAGTGATTAAAATAAAAATTACCTTAGCATGATTTTATAGAATTCAATGTATATCATAATTATTTAGCGTTTTTTTTTTATGAAAATTAAGTGAGCCGATATTTAAAAATTTTTATAATTTTTTTAAATTGAAAAATTATTATAAAAAAATAAAGAAAAATTTTTATTTGTAAAAAATTTGAAAAATTATAAGGGCAATTTTTTAAAAAACATTTTTTAGTTATAGTTTAATAAAAGAAAACAAATTTAATAAAAAAATTATTTTAATAAAAAAAATTAATTTAAAAATATCTTAAATAAAATAAAATTTTTTTTTTTTATTAAAATAAAAATTAAAAACGTCGGCTAACTTAAGTATTATTTTTTTTTCTATTATAGAGAGCTCAAAAAATTTGAATCCCGGAAAAATCAGACCCGAAAAAAATTTATGTTATGAAAAATTCATATTATTTCATTAAAATTATTATAAAATAAAAATTACAATAATAATATTTTTTTTTTTGGAGCAATCATTCTGTGGGTGCTTGTTTTTCATGAAAATTAATGTAGTACATAATAAATAATTTTAAAAATTTTATAACAAATAAATTATGACAAAAAAAAATTGACATTTAGAAATTTCAAAAAATAAAAAATGCAATTTTTTAAAAATAATTTTCTTGTGAAATAAAATTAAAAAATTGTCAAGTGACATCTAATTTTAATGTCATTGTTTTTCAGGAAAATTCTGAGTATGATACAATTATTATTATTTTATAATAATTTTAATAATATGAATTTTTTACACTTTTGAAATTATTTCCGGGTCTATTTTTACCGATTACCTAAAAAAATGTATCCTTGATTTGATGTACAGTAATTAAAAAAATTAAATAGAAAATTTTAAACCGAAACATAAATGCAATTGGAATGATTAAGTCCATAAATGAATTTAAAATAATTATGCCTGTTTAACTCTCATAAATAAATTCATAAATCAATTCTGATTTGGTAATAAATATAAATATTAAATAGCTTAGTTATGCAAACATAAAAAATTCAATACGTCGATTGTAATTAATTAATAATTGATATACTTTGCATGTATTGATCGACGGAAATATTATTGTTTGTTTGTATTTTTTTTTCTAGTTTTTTTTTTTAGTGTATAAATTTATATTATAATTCCAACTAAATAATTTATTTTTTTTTTTATTTGGAGGGAGTCAAAACAAGCTCGTATTCACAGTTATACGTTTTCCTTACCCTCAAAAATATGACAATAAAAAGTAACTGAAAAAAAAATTTTTAAAGTTACTTTAAATTTTCATTTTTTAACAAATCTTTTTTTTTATTTTTATTCTCACAAACTTATAAAAATAAATTAAAAGCAGTTCAGTTTTATGAAAAACTGCTTTCATTTATTTTTCATATCCTCGGTTTGTACGTCAAAGTAACGTGAAATCTATGCTCATCTTTTTCAGTGCAATCCTGTGGTCCGATTGAAATATCCGCTGTCTGATCGTTTATAAACTCACGTGAGTAAGGCGACTCGTCATTCAATAACTCATCGCTTTTATTTTTTGGTATTTTTTCAGCCGGCTCTTGCGACGCTCTTTTCATCTTCATGGTCTCCATAGATCGGGATTTACAGGGATCTATAGATCCACGATTTTTCGTTCCGTTTTCTTTGTGACGTCGCGATGAACTTCGATGGATGCGAGACTTTTCTCTGGAAGCTGTTCTTCGTAGACTTGGACGTTTTACTGACTCAGCGCTAGCGCTCAGACCTGTAGCTGAATTGTCAAATTTTATATAAATATTTATTAGAAGGAAAAAAAAAATTTTTTTAATTATTAAATTATATAATTTATAAAAAATAGCGCAAAAATTTAAAATAACAATTTATAATTAATTATACTAATTTTTTATTTAAAAGTGAAAATATTGGTCCTATAAAAAATTTTTGAATAAAAGTTGTTCAAAATTTAATTTCATGAAAAAAATGTCTTATGATTTAAAAAATAATCAATATTTTCGCTGTAATTTCAAAAATAAGATTCATAATTTATAACATAAAATTTTGAATTTTTTTACTAAGAATCTTAATTTTGAAATTACAGCGGAAATATTGATTTTTATAAAAAATCATAAGACATTTTTTTTCTAAAATTAAGTTTTGTACAACTTTGATTCAATATTTTTTTATAGGACCAATATTTTCGCCGTAATATTAAAAATTGAAACCATTTATTTTAAAATCGCAGCAAAGATATTTGCCGGGAATTTAAAATAAAAATTCATAATAAATGATTCAATTCTTTGATATTATGCGAAAAATATTGGCCCTATAAAAATTTTTTTCAAACAAAAGTTCAAAATTTAATTTTATAAAAAAAAAAGTTTGTCTTATGTTTTTTCTTCAGGATCAATAATTTCACCATTACTTCAAAAGTAAGATTCATAATTTATAAAAAAAAAATTTGAATTTCTTACTAAGAATCTTAATTTTTGAATTACAGTGAAAATATTGATTTTTATAAAAAATCATGACATTTTTTTTTACAAAATTAAATTTTGAACAACTTTTATTTAATATTTGTTTTATAGGACCAATATTTTTGCTTTAATATTAAAAATTGAAACGATTTATTTTAAAATTGCGGCAAAGATATTTTCCAGAAATTCAAAATAACAATTCATCATAAATGATTTAATTTTTTGATATTATGCCAAAAATATTGGTCCTATAAAAAATTTTTTCAACAAAAGTTGTTCAAAATTTAATTTTATAAAAAAAATGTCCAATGGTAATTTATTTATTTATTTTATACACTGACGCCAATCGACTATTTACATTATTATGATTATTGTTAATTTAATATAATAATATTGTTGGTGGGGACTATAAATCAATATACATCAGTTATTATTGATATAGATATTGCACTATAAGAGTATCAAATGAGAAAGTAAAAATTAAGAAGTAAAAAGTATCCCAGCAAGTTATGAATAAGAGACATAAAATTAAATTTTGAACTTTTGTTCTAAACATTTTTTATAGGGCAAATATTTTCGCTGTAATATAAAAAATTCAAACGATTTATTTTAAAATTGCGGCAAAAATTTTGACTCTAATAATAAATAATAAAAAAAAAATACTTACCAATATTATCAGAAGAAGATCGATTGGATCCTCTGAGGATGTGTATGGCTGTAGGATCACTATCAGTTCCTGCGAGTCTTTCACCAACAGGCGTCAAAAACCACTCTGACCTCGTGCGCATACGAGCTGTTTGCCTCTCGTGTACCTGAACAACCGAGAGAACGCCCGAATTATCGTAAGAGTAACGGGTTAATTATTATTCAAAGCATTTGTAATTAATTGTCCAGTGCAGATGCGTCAATATGTATTTATTATGTACATATGGTAGTGAGCGTTAAAAATCTTCCATCCTTATTCATTACATTAATTTATTATTATTAATATTTTAAAAAAAATTTTAATTGAACAAAAAAATTATCAACTAAAATAAATTAATATTCATGAAATTAATTAACATAAGAAAACTCTATAAATAAACTTTTTGTCATGCAAGCAGTTACAAATTAATGAAATGCTTAATCATACAATACATTAGAGGTAAATTAATTAATTAATGAATTCATTTAAAAAATAAAATAAACAATAGTGGTATAATTAACACAGTATCTCGGGGGTGATAATTATTATATAGACAAATTGTCTTTATCTAATATCATGATAAATTGGTATCAAATAAATGTCTGTACTGGTTTTTACGATCATACGCTGGAATGCAGTGGTATTTAATGGCTATCGATTATAAGTAACCTGTTATCAATCTCTCGTCAATAATATAAATTATCTGATAATATGTTAGTCAACAATCAGTAGCAACCACTCGTGTTTTGTTTACAGTAATTGACTTCTTCACATAGCAGGGATCGTTTTATGTTCTTAGAAGTGTTATTGATCTAGTTGGCTGTTAAGCTTCTCCAATGCCTACCTGTGGCAAATAGCTGAGACTCTTGGTACTCTCAGCGTATCGATTAACGGCCCTTAATTCGTCTAGAGTCATCGCTGCGTGACGGGATTGATGACTTGCGTTACTAGATGATCTACTTGACGCCTAAAATTATTTTATTTACATAAAATTCCAATCTTTACTTATTTATAAATTAATTTATTTATTTATAATATGTATTTTGGTATTAAAAATAAATTTAGCAGTCATTTGATCATGTTTTAATTTTTTTTTAACAAAAAAATTATTATTAAAAAATTGCATTTATAATTTTTTTTTTTTTTTAATTTCGAAGTCAATTTTTTTTGCCATAATTTATTAGTTAAAAAAAATTTTTAAAATGATAAAATATCTGCTAAATTAATTTTCATAAATTTATAACATTAAAATTAGCAGTCATTTAATCATTTTTCAATTTTATAACAAAAAAATTTGTTCCAAAAAATTATTTTTAAAAAATTGCATTCTTAATTTTTTTTTTTTTTTTTCATTTTTTTTGACATAATTTATTTGTTAAAAAAACTATTAAAATCATCAAATATCTGCTAAAATAATTTTCATATATTTATCACATTAAAATTAGCAGTCATTTAATCATTTTTCAATTTTATAACAAAAAAATTTGTTCCAAAAAATTATTTTTAAAAGATTGCATTTTTAATTTCCTTTTTTTTTAGCAATAATTTATTTGTTTAAAAAAATTTAAAAAATGATCAAATATATGCTAAATTAATTTTCATAAATTTATAAAATTAAAATAAGCAGTAACTTGATTATTTTTTAATTTTATTTAAAAAAAAAAATTTATTCCAAAAAATTGTTTTTAAAAAATTGAATTTTTAATTTGTTTTTTTTTTCATAATTTTTAAATAAATAAATAAATAATTTATTTGTTAAAAAAATTCATAAAATGATGAAACATCTGCTAAATTAATTGTCACAATAAACTTACATGAAACAATCCATTCTCTTCCAAGCTGACAGATAGTCGAGTATAACTCTCAAGCAAGGTATTCTCAGGAATCATTCCTAAGGATGACGTAAGCTCTAGAGACTCTGGCACGTGGATCAAAGCTGGTGTCGATTGCGATTCTTCTTGATGCGACATAGCTGAAGGTTGAAAGAATAAATAATCAATTTCAGTATGCAAATCAATAATCAATACTCGGTTTAATAAATATTTACATTCCAAATTGAACTTGAGTCCCCATCGCTCGCATTCGTATTGCAGCCACGTCTTTTCAGCTTCGAGAGACAATTGTCCTTCGGAATTAATTAAGAATTTATTTAATTGCGACAAAGGAATTTTATTTATGCTTTGATTTCATTTTAATTATTTATTAGTTCATGATAAGAACAAGATGACACTGGATATTATCCCAGATTATATTGAGTGAAAAAAAATTTCAGATAGTAGCTAGTATAATCCAGATTACAATGAGTATAATCCAGATATCACGCAGTGATGTAGAAAATTTATATTAAATATAGTTTATTATAATTTACATGCTTGTAAATTATAATAAAATTAATTTAAAAAAAAAAATTAATTTAAGAAAAAAAATTAATTTAATAAAAAAAAAATTAATTCAATAAAAAAAAATTAATTTAATAAAATAATTAATTTATAAATATTTTAAATAAAATAAAAATCTATCTGAAATTTTTTTTCACCATAGATATCACTGAGTATAATCTGGGATAATATCCAGTGTCATCTTTTCGTGTTTACTTACTGGAGACTAAATTATCAGGCGGATAACGGAAACTGAATATCCAGTCTTCTTCAACTTTTAATATTCGTCCGGTAATTCGAGCGTAAAACTCGTAATTTTCACGGCCGAAAAGATTCGATACTCCAAAATTATCAATCATAAATTTCATTACTCGAGTCGCCACCTAAATTAATAAATAATCATTAAAAAAAATTTATAAATATTTATTTAACTTAAAAAAAAAAAAAATCTCAAGATAATTGAAGCGTTTAAAATGATTTAAAAGCTAACGTGCGTAAGCTTCATGCATCAATAAATTTTATTCACTTTCTTCTTAGGTTAAAATTATACTTTTTAATTTATTTAATGATAACTCAGACATGTAATATAATTATGAATACATTAGACTTACTGATATCTCCGCCTGATAGTGTGAAAAGATAAATATATTGAATTAAATGAGAGAGATGATTAAATATCGTGCAGTTGTATTTTGTTATTGTGTTTAATAAATTTATCATTTTTTAAATTTCTCTTTATCTATTTCCGGGTGAACATTCATTTAACTTTAATCAGTAATTTAAGCGTTGTATTATTTATAATTTATAATCATTAATTAATTGCCGGATATTAGTATTGATATCTAACATAAAAATATTTTTTTTTTTTTAAATTAGCATTTGTGTCAGCCAATTTAGTGTTGTGCCGTTAAAGAGTTAAATGTATATTAATAATAATAAAATAATAATTATTATTGTAACTTATTACTTATAACAAACCTTAAATCTCAGTACATCCTCCATTTTAGCGGTTTTGCCATCACTGACACAGCTCTGAAAGAAAGAAGGTGCGACAGATACACCCAATGCTTCACTAGACATTCCTGTGCGAGCTCGATCGCTATTAACAGCTACTACCCTGAATGTTCCGAAAAGTAATACTAATAAGCGTTGTGTGTAAATGGGTAAAGATGTGATTAATCTGTAAGCAATAAAAAAATTGTTAAAAAAAATGCCTTAATATATTTATAATAAATTAGATTAATAAAAGGTAAAAGACCTAGTTAGTGACACTGGCCTAATTATTGACACTTGCAATTTTATTTTAATTAAAAAAGTAAATCAGCTCTGATAAATTAATAAATATCATTTTTTAATTATAAATTTTAAGATAATTGGTTTTTTGAGAACATTTTAGTTTTTTTATTAGGATAAAATTGCAAGTGTCAAACAACTAAGTCAGTCAATAATTGTATCTTTTACCTTATTTATAATTTATAATAAAAAAAAAAATTTTAATCAATAAAATTACTGATAGATCTGGTCCCTCTGTTGTTCCATACTGTCAAGTTGAATAACCGTAAATAATTGTTGTTCTCCCTCTCGGCCAAACACACCACCAGGTATTTTTCTTAAAAACTTTTTTAAAACACTGGCTATTGTATAAACACTGAAGTTATCCATGTTAACTAAACGTCCTGTTTGGAGGAAATGAATAAGTTTTTTCATGTTACCCTGATGACCTGGCGCTCTGAACACATCTTTTCTCAACGGTGCTTCTTTGTTGAGCTTTAGAATAAGAACCTAAAACAGACAATAACATTTTATTCAGATATTCTACTTTTGAATCATTTAGAAAACATGATACTAAAATGACGTGACATTAAAGTTAGCTGTCAACTATTTTTTAATTTTTTTTAACAAAAAAATTTGTTCGATAAAATTTTTTTTTTAAAATTGCATCTTTAATTTTTTTTGTTGTTTCTATAATTTATTTGTTACAAAAATTTTTAAAATTATAAAATATCTACTAAATTAATTTTCATTAAAATGACAGCTGAAAATTTTTAAAAATCCTTCATTAATTAATTAATTTAATTTAGTAAAATAAAATTTACCAATAATGGGCCAGGAATATCATTTTTGCAGACTTCATCAAGTGGAACACCAAATTTAACTCTAAAAAAATAAAAAATTATTATTAGAAATAATTAAAATAAAAAATACATAAGATTAAAGTTAGCAGTTACTTGAAAATTTTTTAATTTTATTTAACAAACAAATATTGTCTTTTTTTTTATTGTTCTTTTTTTTTTTTTTTTTTTTTTATGAAAATTAAGTTAGCCGACATTTAAAATTTTTTTTTTATTGAAAAAATAATTACAAAAAAATTTTCACTTGTAAAAAAACTTTAAAAACTGTAAGTGCAATTTTTAAAAAATATTTTTTTGTTCTAATTTAATTATTAAAATCGTCGGCTAACTTTAGTATTATTTTATAATATTTTATAATATTAAATTATAACTAAAAAATATTTTTCAAAAATTTCACTTATAGTTTTTGAAGTTTTTAACAATTAAAAAAAAGTTTTTTTTATTAATTCTTTAATAAAAAAAAAATCATAAAATTTTTTAAATGTCGGCTAACTTTATTTTCATTAATTTATTTGTTAAAAATATTCTTAAAATCATCAAATACCGCTAAATTAATATAATAATAAAGTAAGCCGAGGTTTTTAATTTTTTTATTGAAAAAATTAGAACAAAAAAATATTTTTTACAAATTTCACTTCTAGTTTTTCAAGTTTTTTACAAATGAAATTTTCTTTTTGATTTATATGTAATGATTTATTAAATAAAAAATAATTCTAAAAATTTTTAGATTTCGGCTAATTTAATTTTCATAATTAACTTTAATAAAAAATACTTACTTTTCAAGTCTTCTGGGGTAGGGTGATACAGAGGAAGGATGACCACAGCTGGTGACAACATTACCAAGGGTAGCTGCCCTTCTATGCATTCTCTCAGTCCAACTACTCATCATTTTATATTTTAATAACTGTTATTAATTATTAATTTTTGGCTTTTAGCTCAAATTACTTAAAATACATATTTAATCAGTGCTGGATAAATATCACTACGTTCGCATTTTTTTTTTTTTTTTCACTTTAAAAACAAAACATTTAATAGATTTATTTATCAGGAGATTTGGTAGAACGACAAACGTATGTCACTCGAAGCAATGATGCTAAAACTCAACATGAGGAGCATAATTTTTAATTCACAAACATAAGACTAACCTAACAGAAAAATATTTGTTGGTTAGTCTCAATAAAAATAATTTTATTTACTCGGTAATATTATTTTATCCGTATCCATATTTAAAAAAGTTATCTTTTATTTATTCAGTAGTTAGTTAAATACTTTAACTCAAACTCTTTATAAAAGTTAACTAGCGTAATGTATGTAATGTAATGTAATGACTAGTTATGTACTAGTACGAGAAACTACTACTACAACTTGCGATTCTTGCGAAGCATTCATCAGGTCATGAACCAATACCAACCACACCTTAGACGACGACCACCACCACTAGTATATAAATTATGATTTTGTTTTATAAAAAATCAATATGGCTTTGGAGAGACACCACGACGCTACGAGCCCAGCAACTCAATCCATAACCCCCCAACAGTCCTTTTTTTTTCTTCATAAATAATTAATTAACAATTGTGATTGTTTGTTATTGTAATCACAGTGGTCACTTTATTAACGTCCAGAAAATTATACACTGATACTGATACTTGTCAACATACAACATATTTTAGCTTCAGCTGCAGCAACTTCCTTTCTCTCTTTATATCCCGCGTCGAGTTAGAAAATTTTCAACCAATCAAAGGGTTATACAACAAATGACACATTTTTTTTTACTTTTTATAGGGAGGGAGAAGAATAGAATATCCCACAAAAAACATTTTCACTGTAAACTGTCGCGCCAAGTACACGTCCAACTATTGTTACAAACTTTGATAATTCAATTTTTACAAAAAATTATTAAATCGAAAAAAAAAATCCAAGTACAAAAAATTTTGTAAATTAAAAAAACGCTAAAGACAGTAAATATTAAGGAAAAAAATTAAATGTCCTTAGTGTGCATCATTTGAATACTTTTATTATCCGCAGTTTTGCAAATTTATACGAGTAGTATAATTATAATGCACACCAAGTACATTTAATTTTTTTCCTTAATATTTACTGTCTTTTTTGTACTTGGATTTTTTTTTTCGATTTAATAATTTTTTGTAAAAATTGAATTATCAAGTTTTGTAACAATAGTTGGACGTGTACTTGGCGCGACGGTTTATAGTGAAACTGTTTTTTGTGAGATATTTCTTTTTTTTGTAAAGAATATATTAAGGGATATAATCAAATATTTTATCAGCATTTTTTAATTCCAAATATGTACTTCTTAAGTTATGCAGCTAATTAATTATTCATGAATTTTTGTAATAATTTAATTACAAACGAAATTATTACAATATTTTTACTTTAAATGACGCGCGTGACTGACCAATGTGACTTCTAAAATACAGTGGTAATGGTTTTGTGGCTCCACCTACTGTCGTATATTGAAATTCTAAACTAAAGACCAACTACTTATAGGCGCTAAGTTCAGTATTTGGTGTGCGTCATTGTGTATTTCAATTTTTTTAAAGTCCTAGTAAATAGATTTTACGAATTTCATTAAAAGTAAAATATTTTGCAACCACGCACACTAAATACGTTCCAAAATTTTTGTTTTAATTTTCAAATTTACAATAAAATTTTTTTTAATTTCCGAAAATCAAATACAATCATATCGGTTACTTGGATTTTTTAATTTTTTTATTTTATATCTTTTTGTAAAGAAATAAGAAATTTTTTTTCTCCCCTCCGGGCGGAAAGCGTCAACTTTTGTCCCGCTGCGCTAAACGAAAATGCCGCTTTCCGCCTCCGTCGAGGAGAAATAGTATATTACATACCTAGGCCAGTAAAATAAGAAAAGTCTCAGATCACATGTAATTGTTGGCCGAGGCGAAGCCGAGGTTAACAAACATGTGATCTGAGGCTTTCTTATTTACTGGCCAAGGTGTGTATACTATTTTTCTGCTCGACGTAGCCGGAATGTGGCAACTTTGTTTAGCGCAGTGGCCAGAAAGTTGCCACTTTCCGGCTGGAGGGCAGAAAAATAGTATTCTCACCACGGGCAGTAAATAAGAAAGCCTCAGATCACATGTTTATTGACCTCGGCTTCGCCTCGGACAATTACATGTGATCTGAGACATTTCTTATTTTACTGCCCTAGATGTGTAATATACTATTTCTTAATAGTCTTATGAACGTGGACTTGGCGCGATTTTTAACTTCCCGCTAAGAAAATCGGGAAGTTATTGTTTTCACCCCGTTTTGCAAAAATCGAGTTTTCATCAGATCTCGACGTTTGAAGGTCACAGAAAGCTTCCCAGATTATCCCCGCGAGGTTGTCACGGTGTCTGTATGTATGTGTGTGTGTGTGTGTGTGTGTGTGTGTGTGTGTGTGTGTGTGTGTGTGTGTGTGTGTGAAAGTATGTGAACCGCTTATAACTTTTGAACGGCTTGACCGATTTCATCGCGGTTGGTGCCATTCGAAAGGGCTTGACTAAACTTAGATTTTGAAAACTATTTGGACCGATTCAAATCAATAGATTTTGAGAAATCTTAAAAAAACTAAAAAAAAAATTTTTTTCAAATGTGGTTTTTTTGGAATAACTTTTAAACGGCTTAAAGGTTCAATTCCAAAAACTAATCAGCTCTTAACCTCAAAAAACCACGTCGATCGCCACCAGTCCGGTCAAAATCAGTTGATTCGTTCGAGAGATATCGTGAACGAAAGAAAACCGAAAAAAGTGTTTTTTCGGAATAACTCCAAAATTCCTAGCGCGATCAATTCAAAATTTGAGATTCTTTGTGAGGCTTAAAAAACTGCGTCGAATGCTTCTAACCGCGTAAAAATCTGTTTATTCATTCAAAAGTTATTGCGGTTTAAAAATTCAAAAAGTAGTGTCTTATCAAATCTCTATCAGTCTTTTGAGCTCGAAGAGCTTTAAAGCATAGGAAAGCAATCTCTTTGAGCTCGGAGAGCTCAAAATAACCCATAAATTGTATTTTTGAGCTCGAAGAGCTCAAAAACGTCATTGGTACAATTTTAAGCGCCTAAGTATGGAATTAGCGGGAAGTTGCAGGGATGGCCTTCAGGGTCAACCGTTTTCCTAATTTTTTTTACAGTGAAACTGTTTTTGTTCGGATTTACAAGATACAGTGAAAGCTGTTAAAAGTTACCCAGGTTGTCTTCTCGCTCTTGTTAGCGTTTTGTTCCCTGATAGCCACCTTACCTATAACTTACTGTCAATCTACGTCCGCAATTTGAAGCAAACTTGACGGAAAGAGTTAAAGAGTTGGCAAAGCGAGCGATTACCCGATTACCTATTAGTTACCTATATCTTACTCTGCAAATAGACGTCAAAACTTGCTGTACAAGTATTTCCGTCAAATTGTAGTAAAATTGAAAGGAAATTTAACTACAAGTTTGATTGTTAACTTGTATTCAAATATTTAAGTTGCGGCCGTAGATTTCCGTCAATTTGCTTACAACTGTTGTTGAGTGAAGAATTACCGCCAACTTGATGTATAAATTAACCGTAACTGCTGGAAGTCAACACTTACTGAGAAAGCGCTGGCTATCAGGGTTATGTCCAGCAGTCGTTTCGGACAAATGTCATACCATCCGAGCTAATAAAGATTTAGATTATTTTTATTTTTTGGAAATGAACGCAAGGGGGCGGCGAAACGGTTCAAGAAGGTGCTGCGCTCTGGTGTTAAATTTTCAAGTTTATTTATTGTTTGTTCACGATAATTCGTAACGTGATTGGTCGAATATATCATAAGCATGAAAATATATGCAAATGCTATAGTCAGGCGCGCGCTTGCGCGCGCAAATTCAAATTCTAGTCCTAATATAAAATTGAGATGAAATGTATGTGGCATCAAACTATTCATAACGTGATTGGTCGAATATATCATATCCTAATATAAAATCCTAATATAAAATTGAGATGAAATGTATGTGGCATCAAACTATTCGTAACGTGATTGGTCGAATATATCATAAGCATGAAAATATATGCAAATGCTATAGTCAGGCGCGCGCTTGCGCGCGCAAATTCAAATTCTAGTCCTAATATAAAATTCCTAATATGAAATTGAGATGAAATGTATGTGGCATCAAACTATTCGTAACGTGATTGGTCGAATATATCATAAGCATGAAAATATATGCAAATGCTACAGTCAGGCGCGCGCTTGCGCGCGCAAATTCAAATTCTAGTTACTGAAATTACACAGGGCGCTAAGCCGTATATTTAGTATATTTTTAATATTTTTCGCTCTCGGACTAACTGTTGGTTGGTTGGTTGGTTTTAGCTGGCGCTGATCTGTCCCTTCGACAGGGGGATAAACAAGGACGTACCGAGAGCCTCTTGAGGCGGAAAGGAGAGGTAAATTTGCGAAGACCAACACACGGGACACACCGGCAGATTGTGGATTGTGCATAGTGCATACACCATACAGAGTTACAGACTGTACAAGTAGACAGTACACACTGTACAAGTATATACTGAGGATATAAGTGTTGATTGCTTCGGAGCACTTGGCAACTTGAGTAGTCCAAGTTTTAGTTTACAAGTGACACAGTGTACGTTAATAACTATTTATTGTTAATAATAACACCAGTTTGTTTTATTTAATTAGTGTAAATGTGATTTTAAATTGTTTGAGTGTTTTAAATAATTGTGTATTGAAGTAAACGATTTTTTTTCGGGGTTGAGAGCGACGCTTGAGGAAGGCGTCTAAGAAGGTGGGATATGTTACGGAGAAAGGGCTAAGCTCCTGGTGATGCTTTCTCAACTAAACAGTTGACCAGCTAGAAGTGGAATTGTATTTTTTTATTTGATAAAAATTAAAATTAAAAAAAAGGCAACAAGGATAAAAGGAGCCAAAGGGCACACGTACACGCCCGGCTGTCATAAACGAGCTGTCCTACGTAGACGCCATGTTACGGAGCTGTGAGTCGATGGCGAGTCTTTCCCTGATTTTATTATCGTGTTATATTCTCAGGATTGTTGCTGGCAATGAGCTCAACGAAACAAGTAAATATTTTTTATTTTATCTATTATTTTATGCTCCATTTTTTGTCGCTTTTACAAAGATACCGTCATTAGTCATACCGGCAAATTTATTATTAACACGTTAATCATCTAAAAATTTATAAATATTGTTTGTTGATTATTTACAATATCTTGTTTCAGTTGGATGTAATTATTTATATAGCACATCACAACAAGATCATTGTTTTGTGTTTTATGATTCATTATTTTGTATTTTATCAGGACTTTAATGTCGTGTTTGTTTTTTTATGACATTAATGTTAGCTGTCACTTGATAATTCAAATTTTTAATTTTATTTAACAATTAACAAATTGCATTTTTTAATTTCTGCATGTCAACTTTTTTTTTTCTTATTTTTTTTTTGTCATAATTTATTTGTTAACAAAAGTTCTAAAAATTATTTAATATCTGCTAAATTAATTTATGATATTAAAGTTACCAGTCACTAGAGAATTTTTTAATTTTTTTTAAGAAATAAATTAGTGCGAAAAAAAATTGCAAAAAATTAAAAATGCAATTTTTTAAAAATAAGTTTTTGGAAGAAATTTTTTTGTTAAAAAAAATTAAAAAATTGGCAAGTGACTGCTAACTTTAATGTCATAATTAATTATTGAAAATTTATATAGCACATCACAACAAGATCATTGTTTTGTGTTTTATGATCAATTATTTTGTATTTTATCAGGACTTTAATGTCATGTTTGTTTTTTTATGACATTAAAGTTAGCTGTCACTTGACAAATTTTTAATTTTATTTGAAAATTAATAACACTAAAGTTAGCCGACGTTTTTAATTTTTTTTTTAATTATTAAATTAGGACTAAAAAATATTTTTTAAAAATTGCACTTACAGTTTTTCAAATGAAATTTTTTTTTTTATTATTTTGTAATAATTTTTTTAATAAAAAAAAAATTTTTTTTAATTTTTAGATGTCGGCTAACTTAATTTTCATTAAAAATTAAATTAATTCTAAAAAATTGCATTTTTTATTTTTTTAAATTTCAATTTTTTTTTCTTATTTTTTTTGCCATAATTTATTTGTTAACAAAAGTCCTAAAAATTATTTAATATCTGCTAAATTAATTTATGACATTAAAATTAGCAGTCACTAGAGAATTTTTTAATTTTTTTTAACAAACAAATTTTTTCAAAAAAATTACTTTTAAAAAATTGCATTTTTTATTTTTTAAAATTTCTACATGTCAATTTTTTTTTTCTAATTTTTTTGCCATAATTTGGTTAAAAAAAAAAAATTATTAAATATCTGCTAAATTTATTTTCATTGTTTTTTTTTTATTTACAGCGACTAAGATAACAGAAGTGGAGACACAAAATGTTAATGTTCCATTTGCTAGTATGGAAATAGAAGCATCACAACAATTGGATGGTATTGAAGCTGATAGTACACCTCATTTTATATGTAAGCTTAGTGAACCTAGTCATATCTGGTGGACATTTAGTGATAAAAATGTCACGACGATTAATGAATCCGACTACAGGGCGAGGTTTGATTTGAAAAAAGCTAGTAGGAAGGATTCGGGTAATTATAGTTGCAGAGCCAAGACTTATGGTGGTGAATTTTTAGAAAAAACTATTTCCATACGGGTTATAGGTAATTTTTTTTTTTTTTTTTTTATTTAATATGTGACATAAAAATTCTTTAAATATAGTTCGATATAGCAGTACGAGTTCTAATTAGCAAATTTTTTAATTCCATTTAAGAAAATCTTCCATTTGTACGAAAAAAAAAATTAGTTTAAAATTTATTATCACTTTTAAAAATAATTTATCTAATAGAGGTATAATGTTTTCGTTTGGCTCATTCAAATAATTTATAATTAGACTATTGCTACATCAAAATGTTAAAAATCATCCTCTAAAAAATAAGGAGCTAGACTAATTGCTAATTAGACCGTCGAGTAGTGTAAAAAAATTAAAAATTAAATAAACTTTTGATCAATAGGAAATATTTAGATACTGTAAATTTTAGAGTAAATTAATTTTCTCCAAAATTTATGATAAATTTTAAAAAATCTTCCATTTGTATGAAAAAAAAAAAAATAGTTCAAAATTTATTATTACTTTAAAAAACAATATTTCTGTTTGGATCATTCGAATAATTTATAATTGGACTATTGCTACATCAAAATGTTAAATGATCAGCCTCTAAAAAATAAGGAGAGACCAATTGCTAATTAGACCGTCGAGTAGTGTTAAAAATTAAAAATTAAATAAGAAACTTTTGATAAATAGGAAATATTTATACACTAAAAATTTTGGAGTCAATTAATTTGCTCCAAAATTTATGATAAATTTTTAAAAAATTATTCCTACGCTGTTATATTTATTTAACTATATTTAAGGTGTATTTTTTAATTTAAATGTTATAACGGTGACACTAATTTTGGCTTAAAATTTTCAGAACCTGGTAAAACAGAGCCAACTCAAGACATTTGGGTGAATGCAACAGCGCCAGTAATCCTAAAATGTAACTTCCACGGTTTCCCTCTCCGTAATTTCTCTTGGATAAAAGGAAACAACTCGGAAAGCATAGAAGACTTACGAGAGCAAACTCACGTGATAAAAGTCAACGAAACATATTACGTATCAATGTTAAATTTCACTCGAGTATACAGAAATGACAATGGAACATACTCGTGTTTATCCCACGATTTTAATAACTTAGTAATAGGCCTGAGGAATCTTTTTGTTGTTGACGTTCCTCAGGTAAACATTGACTTTATAAAAGCAGTTGGTGCTGATAAAATCTACCTTAATTGGACAGTTAACGACGGTAATAAACCGATATTACATTACAATGTTAAGTTTAGAAAAAATGGTACAAGTGATATTGTATATTATCGCGAAAGAATAAGCGGAATTCACAAAAGTTATGTACTTAAAGGTTTTGAAAAATCCACGGCTTACCAAATAAGTATTGAAGCTACCAATGAAATCGGAGACTCTCAAGTATATACCGATCAAAGATTAATAACAACCTTGAATGAAGATCCGGTATTTGTACCAACGGGAATTGTTAAAGGTATTACCGGTGGGTCTATAACACTCGGCTGGACTCCACCGCCTCCGGGATTAAAAGAGCACGTGCATTATTACAATCTAATGATTATTCACGGTAATGAAAAAAAAGAAGCTGTACATCACGCGCAATCTGAATTTAAAGAGCACGCATTTACAGATTTAACACCAGCAACTACTTATCAATTTAAGATTGCTGCCTGCAGTTATTACACCCAACAGTGCGGCAATTGGAGCGCTGAAATAAATGGGACAACTATGGACGGAGTTTGTAGCGCGCCTCAAAATTTTACTGTCAATTGTCACTTTGACAACATTAGCCGGTCAAGTTCTGTCTCAGTAACTTGGAGCCCTCCCGAAATTTTAAACGGAGTAATTACTCGTTATCAATTAGACTTATCGGGAATTTCTCACTACCGCAACGATCGATCCCAAAGCAAAACTGATCGTTGGGGACCCGTGAGCCACAGCACCCGAGAAAATGATTACAATTGGGAGTTTAGGAGCGTACCTGCTAATACTAATTACACTGTACGTATTTATGGTGTGACTAGAGTTAGATCTCCCGGAAAAGAAGCTGTAGGAAATTGCAGCATGCCAGGAACTATTCCGGATCGTGAAGATTTAAATGCAAGGAGTTGGAGAAAAATTGCTAATGATGGAAGACATTTATTTAAAATTAATCTCCCCAGAATATCGGAACGCAATGGTCCCATTTGTTGCTATCGGATTTTTTTAGTTAAATTAGCGCCTTATAAAACTTGGGCTGATCTTCCTCCTCCGGAGGAATTAGATGTTCATTCTTATCATTACGCTCATTTATCTCCGGCCGGTGGAGCTTATGTTGCTGAAATGTTTGACAGTGATCATTTAATTCCAGAGATTTTTCTTGGCGATGGTCATACTAATTATAATGGGAGCTCTGCTTGCAATCATTGTATTGGGTTACGGCCCAAGCCCTCGCCGTCTTTAAGGCTTGTTCCTGAAGTTCCAATTCTTATTAATATAACTAGTTTGCCTACTACAAGTACTACTACTACTACTAGTACTACTACTACTACTACTACTACTACTAGTACTACTACTACTGAAGTTCCAATATTGACTTCAACTGTGAGTACGACTATTGTTACAACTTCAACTCCGGTAATAACTACGACTACTGCTTCACCTACTACTACTGTTGCTATTACTGCGCCAAAAGTTGAAACAACAACGATACCTCAGGCTACACTGATCCCCAATGCGGACTCCAATGTAAATACTATTACAAATCAATTAGAAAGTTTAACTACTATTGAAGCTACGAGAAAAAGGCGAGATAATTCCATTGGTGATAATATGCTCATTGAAAATACTTCGGATTCTGGACAATTTGTTCCGATAGACGGATTCTTAGATGAGCATTCTAATTATACGGCGTTCATTGAAGTGACAGGTACGTTACTGGTTTATAAATAGATTAATTTAGTTATTGCGTTGTTATGTTGCTGAATCATCAGAGGTTTAGTTAGTGTGATTGAAGAAATTGGGATTATTTTTGTGGGTTATTAGTGTGATTTTGAAGAATTATTTAAAAGGTTATGAAGGTGATTTTAAATTCTTTTTTTTTTTTTATATATAGATTTTTAAGACAGTAATAATAATTTAATTGATATTTATGATACTAAATTGGGGCATCTGATAATTTTTATAAATTTTTTTTAATAATTAATGATAAGAAGAATTTGTTTAAAAAATTTTTATCTTTATCTAAAAAATATAAATGAAATTTTTTATAAATAATTTTCTAGACCTAATTTATTTATTCAAGAAAAATTAAAAATTGTCATTAATAATTATCTATGTTATTAAGAGAATAAGAAAAATTTTGTGTCCGGGATATTCATATAATAAAATAAGAATTGAGGTTACATTTGAAAATGCTCTATCTCTAGATACATAATTGAGAAATGACCTTGAATCTTGTGAACTATTGACATTTTTAAAATTATAAGCTCACCATGACATTACACTCATGGAGATCTTTCATTTGAGTACCCACATAGAAATTTTTATATATTTCATATAAATGGTATTTGTGAAATATATAAATGCATAAATTATATAAAAAATTGATGTGGGTACTCAAATAAAAGGTCTCAATGAGTATAACATCGGGGTGAGCTTATATCTTTAAAAATGTCAATAATTAAGAAATGACATTGAATCTTGTGAATTATTGACATTTTTAAAGATATAAGCTCACCTCGATGTTACACTCATCGAGACCTTTCATTTGAATACTAACATCAATTTTTCATATATTTTATATATTTATATATATTACATATATGTATATATGCAAAATATATCAAAAATGCATGTGAGTAGTCAAATGAAAGCTCTTGATGAGTGTAATATCAAGATGAGCTTATATCTTTAAAAATGTCAATAGTACAGAAATTACATTGTAACTTGTCAATTAATGATATTTTTAACGATATAAGCTCACCCCGACATTACACTCATCGAGACCTTTCGTTTAAGTACCCACATCGATTTTTCATATATATTATATATTTATATATATTACATATATGTATATATGCAAAATATATCAAAAATGCATGTGGGTAGTCAAATGAAAGCTCTTGATGAGTGTAATATCAAGATGAGTTTATATCTTAAAAAACGTCAATATTTAAGAAAGTACAGTGCAATTTAACAAAATTCATTATTTAATAAAACCAAATTTTGATTATTTATAGTTCACAAGTCACATAATGACTGCAAGGTTACTAGTATTATTGATTTTTATAAACTTTATCATTGGTCCTAATTTCTTTAATTTTTTTAACACAATTCTAATCACCAATTATAAATAACTAAACTTTTTATTTTAGTATACGGAAGCCAAGAAGGCCAAGTAATACCCGCATACAGTGGCTATTTGAACACACTATTCGGAGGACTGGAGCCTCGCGCAATGGTCAGTGAACAAGGAGGAACTCTTGGAGTGATACTCCAAGTCTCAGTTGCCTTAATATTAATTGTGATAATTCTGCTAGTGGCACTGTGCGCTCTGCACAGGTACACCAAACGCGCCGAGCAAAATGGCGAAGAGAACATTAATTTAAGGAACAGCATCAGGTGAGTAATCGTGAATCTCGAGCTTGTTATTCAAAAAAACAATTTAAAAAATGCCAATTAAAAATCGAACAACTGGTTTTCTAATGGATGCCCTTTTTCGGTAGGCATCTCTGCAGGAGCTTAAGAGGAAGACATCAACTTGTAGCAGCTAGTCCTCCGGACATGCCTCCGATTCCTAAAAATGAGCTGCTTCAGGCTTACGTGGAGCGTCATCGCGATTCTGACTACGGTTTTCAGCACGAGTTTGAATTATTGCCAGACAGATTTACCGATCGCACTACCCGTGGGTCCGAAGCGCGAGAAAATCTCTACAAAAATCGGTACCCTGACATCAAATCTTACGACCAAACTCGAGTAAGATTGTCACTTATAGACGGAATCATTGGCTCGGATTATATAAATGCAAACTTTGTGCTTGGTTATAAAGAAAGGAAGAAATTTATTTGCGCTCAAGGACCGATGGATAATACAGTTTGCGACTACTGGAGAATGATTTGGGAGCAGCATCTTGAATTAATATTAATGTTGACAAATCTTGAGGAATATTCTAAAACAAAGTGTGCTAAATATTGGCCAGACAAAGATGAGACTAAAAATTTTGGTGATATTACTGTTGAGCATGTAAGACAAAGAACATTTTCTGATTACGTTGTTCGGGAATTAAAAATGACTAAAGTTGGAGAACGTGATTCTAGAACAATTGTTCAGTATCACTTTTTAGTTTGGAAGGATTTTATGGCTCCAGAACATCCTCATGCAATCCTTAAATTTATAAAACGAATTAACGAAGCGTATTCTTTGGAGAAGGGACCGATTTTGGTACACTGTAGCGCGGGTGTTGGTAGAACTGGTACACTGGTAGCTCTAGACTCTTTACTACAACAATTAGCTGATGAAGGACAAGTTTCTATATTCAATACTGTTTGTGATCTACGGCATCAACGGAATTTCTTGGTACAGTCTTTAAAGCAATATATATTTATTTATCGTTCTCTGATGGAGATGGCGACTTATGGAGACACTGAAGTTCCTCTAGGACAATTAAAAGCTACGGTAGAGAAATTGAGACAGAGGGAAAATGGAAAAGATAAGACTCGTTTGGAAGAAGAGTATGAAGTAAGTTTTTTTTTTTAATATGAATGATTTTATTTTGGAAAAATTAATAATAATGGAATTTTTTAGGATCTTGTAACACAGTCACAAAAAATAAGCGCTGTTTTAGAGGAGCGTAAATCATTTTCAGTCGGTAGCGGTGATGAGAATAGAATTAAAAATAGAAGCGAATTGGTTATCCCCTATGACCGCAACCGCGTTATATTGACTCCCATACCGGGTCGTGAACACTCGACATATATTAACGCATCGTTTATAGAGGGATATGATAATTTTGAATCGTTTATCATTACACAAGATCCGCTTGAATCAACAATTGCTGACTTTTGGAGAATGATTTCGGAACAGTGTATTTCGACAATTGTTATGTTGTCTGATGTAAGTTTTTAAATATTTTATTAGATTTTATTTTTTTTAATATTGAATTTTATTTTTTTAATCTATAATATTAAAGAAATAAGGAAAATATTGTATCCAAGATAGCTATTGTATTCATCTTTAGCTACATAATTAAGAAATGACCTTGTATCTTGAGAATCATTGACATTTTTAAAGATATAAGCTCATCCTGATGTTACACTCATCGAGACCTTTCATTTAAGTACCCACATCAATTTTTCATATATTTGATATATTTATGTATATTACATATTTGTATATATGAAAAATATATCAAAAATGCATGTGGGTACTCAAATGAAAGCTCTTGATGAGTGTAACATTAAGATGAGCTTATATCTTTAAAAATGTCAATTGTTAAGAAATGACATTGTATCTTGTGAATTATTGACATTTTTAAAGATATAAGCTCATCCTGATGTTACACTCATCGAGACCTTTCATTTGAATACCCACATAATTTTTTCATATATTTTATATATTTACATCTATTACATATACGTATATATGAGAAATATATCAAAAATGCATGTGGGTACTCAAATGAAAGCTCTTGATGAGTGTAACATCAGGATGAGCTTATATCTGCAAAGTTGCTAGTTTTATTAAATTTTATTAAAATTTAAATTTCAGTTGAATGAAGGATCACGGAAATGTCCAAGATATTGGCCAGAAGATGAAGCTGTTTATGACCATATCAGAGTGTCTTATATTCAAAGTGAAAGTTGTCCATATTACACCCGGCGTGAGCTTTGTGTAGCAAATACAAAGACCGATGAAACCGCAGTAGTAACGCAATATCAGTATCACGGTTGGCCAACGGTTGAAGGTGAAGTGCCGGAAGTAACTCGTGGACTTATTGAGCTTGTTGATCAAACAAGCTCCACAGATGTTGAATCAAAAGTTCCTATTGTCGTCCATTGTAGCTTTGGCTCGGATAGAAGTTCGATGTTTGTTGTTCTCAGTATATTAGTACAACAGTTGAAAACTGAAAAACGTGTCGACGTTTTCACGACAACGAAAAAGCTCAGGTCACAGAGACATGGCATGATTAGTAGCTCCGTAAGTAACATATTATTATTATCATCATCATCATCATCATCATTATCATTATTATTATTATTTATTTATTTAGTTTTAATGCCAAGGCGTTGAGCCGAATGGCAAATTTTATTAATAATAATAATAATAATAATTACAATTTTTACAATATTTTTATTTCTAAAGACTAGTCTGTATTTTTATATATATTTTTTACAATTGTAAAAAATTACAAAAAATTATAAATAATTAGAGAAAAATTGTGCAATAGACTAGATAGCCAATAACAATTGTAAATATAGTCAATTTACAATTGTAAAAAATATATATAAAAATACAGACTAGCCTTTAGAAATAAAAATATTGTAAAAATTGTAAAAATCATCTGGCGTTAAAAATGTATAGACGGAAGGTTAAGAAAATTAACATCATACTATATTCAGAATTGAGTTTGTCATTAAGAGGTAACTGAATGGTAATTCCGGACAGTGCCTCGTATAGCTTAAGAAGGGTTTACATTTTTTCTCTCTCTCGCCCTCTATTGGACAAACGAAAGTATCTCTGTCATACTTGTACAACAAATGGAATCTTAAAACGCATTTTATGCATAAACAAATGAAAATTTTCCAAAAAAGCGCTTCGCTCTTCGATAGATAATTTAATTATATATCGAAGAGCGAAGCGTTTTTTTTCGAAATTTTATCACATTCATGAGAAAAACACGTTTGAAAATCAACTATAAACCGCTCTTAAGAGCAGTTGGCGCGATCCAAAAGATCCAGGTTCGAGTCCTGGTCTGGGCCGTCCGAATTATTTTTTCAGTTGAATTTATCTCTAATGACAAATTTAAAATAAGAATGAAAAATTGTTTATGCCTGGAGGGAATACAGGCTAAAAAAAATTATAAATAATTAGAGAAAAAAATTGTGCAATAGACCAGATAGCCAATAACAATTGTAAATATAGTCAATTTACAATTATAATAATAATAATAATAGTATTATTATTATAATAAATTTATTTTAATGAGACTTAACTTAATGGTTTAATTTAAATTAATTGTTAAATTACAGGCGCAGTATGATTTCCTCCACAGAGCAATTATGAATTATGCAGACCTACATAATTTAACAGAAGACGAGTCTAATTCATAATCTCATTCTCATGGTGACATTTATTCATATTCCAAAAGACTGATCTCATCTTCTCGTTTTTGTAAGTCACCTTTGATTTACAGTAAACAAGATTTTAATAATTATTTTATAAATAATAACTAAAGTCATATTAAATTAAAATGTATCATTGATGGAACCAATTATCAAGCATCTTAAATTTTTTGTGCCTGAGAATCATTTAATTATATGCACAGTAAAAAATTTTGCGTCAAAAAATTTTGTGTTAAAAATTTTTATGTTAAATATTTAACACCAAAATTTTTAACACTAAGTTTTTTTTTAGGCAATGACACAAAATTTTTTACTGTGCTAGGTTTCATTTTATTAATGATACATCAATTCATCAGTGTTTTTTTAAACCCTAATTATTAATATCAGTCTTATTAAAAAAAAAAAAAAAATTACTTATTTATTACCCAGATTATGGATTCATAAGCGTAAAGGGTATTAAATATTTACAAAAGTAAAAAGTATCATCATAAATTTATTATTTCAGCTGTGCTGTTTTAATTAAACGAAAAAATAAAAGTACGAAAGATAAATATGGATGTATGTTTGTATACGTGATTTTTTTAATGAGTGCAATTGTGCGTTTTCGTGATGAAAACTGTAATTAAAAGCTTCGGCATTATTTTGTTAGCTGAAATTTTCACGAACCTGGTTATAACAATGAGTTATAATTTATATATAGGTTTTGTCATTAAAAATCGTCACTTTTAATATTGCCATAAAACAAACATTCATAATAATAATAAATTGTAAATAATATACATATTAAAAAATATACAATATAAATTTCGTGACTGTGTCAGATTTATACATGAATATTATTATATATAAATAATAAATAAATATAATGTGTACGATTACATGAAAATAAGTATGCGTGCGTGCGTCGGATTATTCATGTATTAATATATATAAATATTATTCTTTTTTAAAATTTTTTTATATGAAAAGCTATTAAATATAAATAATATCTGGGTAAGACTGATTTTAAGTGTAATTTTACGAGTACAATTACACAGCCATTATTTAGAGTCTCCCTTTTGAGCCGCTTTAACGAGAGCTCAATTATTAAAAAAAAATAATAAAAATAAAAATAAAAGCACAAATAATAAATTATTTTTGTTACACTAAATAATATTCTCATAAAATTTTTCTATGGCTGAATTTTTATTTCGAAAATTCTAACATGTATTTTTTATTTGACGTCTAATTGTTTTATATTTATATTTATATTTGTCTTTTACCATGCCGGTGATATATAATACAAATGTATGAAATTCAGGGAGTGAAACGTTTTGTAAAATTAAATTAATTGGCCACCTTGTTAAATTAAAATTATTTGCTTTTTAATTTGTTTATTGTTTTCTAGTCAATTAAATAACTCCAGCACGCGCGCTGCTGAAAAATAATAATATAATAGTAATGGTCTTTTTTAAAATAGAGACAATCGTAATAGAATATCATTTTACTACTGAGCATCGATAATATTTTCCTCGCTTATAAATTATCGCGTGCTTAAAAGTAAAAGGGCGCATATTTTTTTTTTTATTGTCAATCGAGTTGTAGACACATTCTACACTTAAAATTGAAAAAAAAAAAAAAAAATTGCAAATGTAAAAGGGCGTATGTCTTTAATTATACGCCCTTTTACTTTGAAAAATTCGAAATTTTGGTGATCTGAAGGTGAAAGGGTGTATAATTTTTTTTTTCGGCCAGTTTACAGAAGAACATATTCGTAGTTCAAAAATGTGAAAAAAAATTTTCTGTGCTCGCACGGAAAAAAATAAATAGTAAATGCAACATGATGCAGTCTTGGTAAATAAACATGATGAAATCATGTGGCAGCAACATGAATTGTCATGTTTCGGATACATGATAATCGTGTTGCGGTAACATGAGAAAAATCATGTGATAGCAACATGATTTTCATGTAGCCTTAATAGCATAAAATTGTATATAATTGGAATGAACAAAGATATCGTTCACAAATTGTATAATTCGATAATTTACTCTTATTTTCATCTGCAATATTATAAATCTTAAAAAACCTAGTTACTTTAGAATAAATAATGTTTCTTAAACATAAATATTTAGTTGTTGCAGCTTAATTTTGTGCTAATAAGGCTACATGAAAATCATGTTGCTGCCACATGATTTTTCTCATGTTACCGCAACATGATCGTCATGTAGCCGAAACACGAAAAATCATGTTGCTGCAACATGATTTTTCTCATGCTACCGCAACATGATTGTCATGTTGCTGCCCCATGATTGTCATGTAGCAGAAACATGGCAGATCATGTTGCTACCACATGATTTTTCTCATGCTACCGTAACATGACTGCCATGTAGCAGAAACATAAAAAATCATGTTGCTGTCACATGATTAACATGGAGCTGAAACATGATAAATCATGTCGCTGCAACATGATTTTTCTCATTCTACCGCAACATGATTGTCATGTTGTCGAAACATGACAAATCATGTGGCTGCAACATGATTTCATCATGTTTATTTACAAAGACTGCATCATGTTGTATTTAATATTTATTTTTTTCCGTGCGTGTAAAAAAAAACTTATCCTAAAATTTTCCTAAAAGAATCATAAGCTTATAGGATCCTAAACGTGACACAATTTAGGACATTTTTATGACAAATTTATGCCACCAAACTGAAATAAAATTTAGATTTTAACAAATATTGTCGCTATTACTCAGAGAAAAAATATTGCAAAAAATACTTTTATGACAATTTTAGTCACCTTAATGACAAATTTATTTTACCTTTAGGCACGCGTTGTATTTAACGCTTTTCATTCCATTTATTTCGTCTGTTGCGCGTCTAAGCGATAATTATTTTTTTTTTAACATTATTTTTATGTTTACGCTACAATTATCCCATATATTAAAACGTTATGTCAACTACACAAGATATATACATATGTAAATGATATATTTATATATATTTGAGGTAAACAGTTGTATTTACTGTTAAACTTTTTTATACTAAAAATTTCTAATTTATTATTAATTATTAATTATTAATATTACAATTAAATTCAGTAGTTTTGTTCCTTTTTTTTTTGTTCTATTAATTTTGACTAATCAGGCGACTGTATAAAATAATTATATTAATTACAAACATTACGTTAAATTATAATGCATGCCTGAATAATTACCTCGTTAATATACAGCCTTTTATAAAAAATAAAATAATAGATCTGCTTTATGTGTTGCCATTAAAATGCTGACAATTAATTTTATAAATAAACAATTATATATATATATTAATAAATAATATATATATTATACATATATTGTAAATGAAATTTTGTTTTAATAAATTATTTCGAGTAAATATTGAGTTGGCTCTTTAATTATTTAAATAAAATAATTGTAATATTTAAATAATTAAAAATAAAAATCTGATTCTAAAGTGTAGGAAAAATAATTATTAATTAATTAATTAAAATCTAAAGGCTCTAAAACGAATGTACAATAATCAGTATTTAAGCTTGTGAATATTTTGTTAACCGCAAACTTATGAGCCCCAATGAATAAATAAATAAATAAATAAATAAATTTTTAAATAAAAATAACTAATTGATACATTTTTAATCGAGACTGTCTTATATTAATTAAAAGAAAAAAATTTTTATTTAGCAGTATTAATATGATCAAGATGGCAAAATAAATACTAATCATAATAATAATAATATACAGCTAGTTCACAAGTCGATTCTTCATTTGTATGTATAATTTATGAAAAAAAAATTTTTTTTTAATAAAATTCTTATAAAATGATGAATCTCTACCTCATCTTAGCGTTCATTAAATATAATTAATAATTAATAAGTAAATAGTTTGAGCTCTTCAGTAATTTTTGATATCAATAAAAATTATTTACAAATTTTTTTATAAAGTATATTTTCAGTACTTATCAAATGAAGAATTGTGTGGCATTATTTGCTGGTAATTAATTTATACAAATGATATTAATTAACACCGAGTGAAATAATTGTAAATTAAAAGGAAAAATTAAGATGATATAATTTTTTCTCCTGTAACGACAAATTGTGAAGAAATAGTAATAACTGACACACATTGTTGTCGCGTCTAAGTGAACGGAGAGTTTTGTAAAGTAATGTTTTTAAAATAATTTGAAATAAATAAATATTAATTATAAGATAAATCAGTCGTCGATTATTCTTATTATTTTTTATGGTAAATTAATGACACTTGAATTAACAGACATCTTTTAATTTTTTAGATTTTTAAAATTAAATTATTACTAGCACTATCTGACTGCAGTTGCTTGAAAACTAAATAAATAAAATTTTAGTTTATTAAATAATGACTTTTGTTAAATTGCTCTGTACTTTCGTAACTATTGACTTTTTTAAAGATATAAGCTCATCCCGATGTTACACTCATCAAGAGCTTTCATTTGAGTACCCACATGCATTTTTGATATATTTTTCATATATACATATATGTAATATACATAAATATATGAAAAATTGATGTGGGTACTCAAATGAAAGGTCTCGATGAGTGTTACTCCAGGATGAGCTTATATCTTTAAAAATATCAAAAGTTCACAAGATACAAGGTCATTTCTTAATTATTAATATTTTTAAAGATATAAGATCATCCTGATATTATACACATTAAGAGCTTTCATTTGAGTACCCACATCAATTTTTCATATATACATATATATAATATATATAAATATATAAAAAATTGATGTGAGTACTCAAATGAAAGGTCTCAATGAGTGTAACATCGGGGTGAGTTTATATCTTTAAATATGTCAATAGTTCACAAAATTCAATGTAATTTTTTAACTATTGACGTTTTTAAAGATATAAGCTCATCCTGATGATACGCTCATCAGGAGCTTTCATTTAAGTACCCATATGGCAATTTTTATATATTTTATATATATGGTATTTTTGAAGTATATAAATATAAAAAATATATGAAAAATTGATGTAGGTACTCAAATAAAAGGTCTCAATGAGTGTAACATCGGGTGGTTATATCTTTAAATATGTCAATAGTTCACAAAATTCAATAATTTTTAACTATTGACGTTTTTAAAGATATAAGCTCATCCTGATGATACTTTCAGAAGTTATTTAAGTACCATATGGTAATTTTATATTTTTATATATGATATTTTTGAAATATATAAATATATAAAATATATGAAAATTGATGTGGGTACTCAAATGAAAGGTCTCAATGAGTGTAAACATCGGGGTGAGTTTATATCTTTAAATATGTCAATAGTTCACAAAATTCAATGTAATTTTTTAACTATTGACGTGCTTTTAAAGATACAGGCTCATCCTGATGATACGTCATTGAGTTTTTCATTTAAGCTTTATGGCAATTTTTATATATTTTATATATATGGTATTTTTGAAGTATATAAATATAAAAAATATATGAAAAATTGATGTAGGTACTCAAATAAAAGGTCTCAATGAGTGTAACATCGGGATGAGCTTATATCTTTAAAAATGTCAATAGTTTACAAGTTACAAGGTCATTTCTTAATTATGTATCTAAAGATAGAGTATGTCTGCTGATTTTAAGTATCACGATAAATTAAGCTAAAATTTATCTAATAAATAAATAATAATTATTTGTATGTCAAATGTATGAACCTCAATCAGGTAAACATACATGTTATTTATATTACAGTCCTATTACGCTGAATTTTTTTTCGCTTGACGCGTTGCACCGGTCTAGTTTTGATTCCCACCATAGCTTCTTCGAATGGTGTCTTCGGCCTCGTTGTTGTGAGCTCGTACTTATCAATAGCTGCGTTGACATTTGTTGTGAGATTCAGGAGCTCATCATGGACTACCCGAGACCTGAACTCTCCAAGTATTCTAGGTAAAACAATCACTCCAAACATAAACACTAAGGCCATCCCGACGAAGCTGCTTATTGCCATAAACAAAGGGTTTATTATGATTTGTTTTTGGGATTCTTGAACTGACTGCTGTGGTGTTAAATCATTCTAAAAAAAAAAAACAATTTTTATTTTATAATTATTTCCTTAAAAAATAAAATTAGCCGACATTTTAAAATTTTAAAAATTTTTTTATTGAATAAAATCATTTTTAAAAAATTAAAATAAAAAATTTGACAGATAGAAATTTAAAAAATTTCAAGTCCAATTTTTTTAATTATAATTATTATTATAATTTTCTAATTTTGGTATTTAAAAAATTAAATTAATATTTATAATATATAAAAAAAATCTTACTATTGTTTTATATCCATTATTACTTTGAAGAGTGTCCATGAATGATCTTAGCGGATAAAAATAATATGCAAACTGCTGTTGCTGCTGACTACTGTCAGGAATATGAAGATGATTACCAACGATAGTAGGAATTTGTCCAGACTCCAATGAGTTTTTCAACCCCGGCAAATTTATCGCGTTACCGGATTGCAGTGCCTGATTGTACATCATCGCTAATTCATTTTTAGTGAAACCGAGAGGTAATTCAGGCATGTTAGTTTGGTCCGAAACTACAACCGGCATAGGCAGTGGCATCTAAAAAAAAATTTCAAAAAGTTGAGGCACCTGTCAATTTTCGAGATTTCTTCTAACTTACAAATTATTATTATAAAAAAAAATTACACATGAAGAAATTTAAAAAAACAACGAAGGCAATTTTTTAAAATGATATATTTCTTCATACTGATTTATTTTTTAATTTAAATAAAAATAGTCAGTGTCAGCTGATTTTAGTGTCAAAAAAATGATTAAAATTAAATTAGCTGACATTAAACAATTTTTATGATTTTTTTTCTTAAAAATATTAAAAAAAAAAAATTTTTTCATTTAGAAGATTTGAAAAACTATAAGTGCAATTTTTTAATGAAACTAAAGTAAACCGACATCTGTCATTTATTTTATTTTTACAACACATTAATTACTTCTGAGAAGACATTTTTAAAAAAATTACAAGAACAATTTTTTGACATATCTACAAGTGGAATTTTTTATGACGTGAAAGTTAGGATCAGCATTAGTCATTTGACCATTTTTAAAATTATTTTTAAGAAACAAATATCTTCCAAAAAATTATTTTCAAAAAATTGCATTTGTTATTTTTTTAAATTTCTACATGTCAATTTTTTTTGCTCCAATTTATTTGTTAAAAAAATGATCAAATTTCTGCTAAATTAATTTTTGTACAATAATTTATTTGTTACAAAAAATCCTAAAAATCATCATGACAATAAAGTTAGCCATTTAAAAATTTTTAGAATTTTTTTTATTGAAAAAATCATTTCAAAAAAATTTTTTTTTTAAATATTCATTTGTGAAAAATTTGAAAAATTGTAAGTGCAATTAAAAAAAAAAATTTTTAGTTCCAATTTAATAAATTGAACAAAATCAAAAAATAAAAAATGTCGGCTAACTTTATTATTATAAAATCATCATCTGTCAGTTGACTTGAGCATCATAATTTTTTAAAAATATTCACTCAGTTTTATTTTAATCAAAGAAAAAAAAATAATCTATTAAGTACTAAAAAATTTTTCCAAAAATTACCTGAGAATAATATTGACTAACTTCAGGCTCACTTTTCTTAGGCGGGTACCCCGGCTTTGTATCCTGTTGCACTTGCAAGATATTAGCAGTCCTTGAGTACCTTTTCCCCGCAAAAAAGGGGTAATTAGTATAGAGCGGAGCCTGTATTCCTTGAAGCTCATGCATCGCTTTGCGTAAGTATTCTTCACTTGTCTCAAAGGCAAAAACTGAAGTCACCAGCACCAATTGTATCACCTGGATCCACCTGAACGTCATTGTGCACTTAATTTAAATAAAACTCACTAATATTATATCACTCAAAACTTACTTTTAAAAAGTAATATTAGAAAATTTATTTTTTTTATCATCATAAAGTCGGTAAGTTATATTTTTTTCAAACTTCCAGTGGAAAAATTCCTAATATAAGAATTAATAATACCGAAGACTGTATAAGGAAGCACACACGATGTGGATGAAAGGACTGCGCGCGTTAAACTGGTTACTGGTTTACTGATTCCAGTTCCCCACTTCCTGGTTGGGAAGAAAAAAAAGGCAACCCTGATGTGTTACACATGCTTCATTTCATTCCTAAAAAAATAAATTAAATGTAATAAAATGTAATAATATAAAACCAGTACCGGTCTTTGAGGTCACTTAAGTTTACGTTACCTTTATTATTATTTTTTTAAATTATTTTAACAAATGCAAGAATGCAATGACATTAAAGTTAGCAGTCACTTTACAATTTTTTCATTTTATTTAACAAAAAAATTTGTTCCAAAAAAATTATTTAAAAAAAATTGGATTTTTTATTTTTTTTAAATTTCTACATGTCAATTTTTTTGCCGTAATTTTTTACAAAATTTTTAAAATTATAAAATATCTACTAAATTAATTTTCGTTTAAATGACAGCTGAAAATTTTTAAAAATTCTTCATTAATTAATTTATTTAATTTAGTAAAATAAAATTTACTACAAAAAAAAATTTGTTTTCCAAAAAATTATCTTTAAAAAATTGGATTTTTAATTTTTTAAAATTTCTACAAGTCAATTTTTTTTTCTAATTTTTTTTTTGCCATAAGTTATTTGTTATAAAATTCTTAAAATTATTAAATATATGCTAAATTAATTTTCATAAGATTATGCAATTTTTCTAAATAAAAAAGTGAAGAGTTTTACTAAGCTATATAAATTGTTTAATTAATGTTTAAATATAAATTAAATTACAAAAATTTAATCACGCGTATTAAATTGAAAAGCTTGAAGAGAATTTAGAAATTATTATAATTACAAGCAACTTATTTCTTTTTTATGCTAAATTTTTAACGGTGGCCTAAAAAATCCTGACATTTATGGGAGAAATATTTAAATTGCTAATTTAAGTCGTAAAAAATCGTTTGGTTTATAAAAATTCACGAATTCCAAGCTCGGTGTTGGTTGTTGGTTGTTGGATCTAGAATCTGGAACTGCTATATAGTAATGATAGCACTTGATCTGTCAATCATTAAATCATTATATAAAAAAGAAAGCCATTTGTTCACTTTATCAGAGTACAGAGGCCTAGTAATATTGTGATTTGTATTTAGTGATAAATTATTAGTTTAAGATTCGCGGTTCGCTGGAGTATTTCCTAGCATAGTTGACTGCTAAGACCGTTAGAATACTTAAATGATAGATCTATCTTCTATTGACTAATAATTATTTATGCACTGATGGCATGATATACCTTTTTTATATTATATTATCTTATTGCTAAATAATAAGTAAATAATTTATATTATTTATAATATAATAAACAGTTAGAATTTTTTGTATTTGGAAGGATAATTGATCAATTTTTTCGCTTAATGATTTCTTTATTGCTTTGGTCTGAAAATAAGAAACAATTTTACGTTAATTTATTTTTATTTTTAACTAGCAGTATATTTATGTGTATTTTAAGAATTGTTAACAATTTTTTTTATAAAAAAATTTGTTATTTATTGTTGAACTAATTATAAGGAAAAATTATTATTTATTAAACTGAAGTTCTAATTTTTTTTTGCCATAATTTATTTGTTATAAAATTCTTAAAATTATTAAATATATACTAAATTAATTTTCACCATTAAAAATTATTATAAAAAAAATTTAATAAAAAATTTCCACATGTAAAAATTAAAAAAAAATTACAAGCAGAAATTTTTAAAAACATTTTTATTATTGTAATTGATTTGTTATAGAAATTAAAAAATTGATAGTTGTCAGCTTACTTCATTATCATGTTTTTTATTCCTTATTAAAAAAAAACGGAGCCTCACATCTAAACAATTGAGTATCAGAATTTATTTATCCACATAGATGTATAATTAATACTTCTAAATATTTTTAAATTAATTAAACGAAAAAATAATTAATTCATTATAACAATAATTGATTTTTATGATACTGAAATTAGCAGACATCTGATAATTATTCAAATTTTTATAACAAATCTATTATTATAAAAAGAATATTTTTAAAAATTCACACTTATAATTTTTTAAAATTTCTACATGTGAAATTTTTTCACTAAATTTTTTTCTTTACAATTTAATTGTTAGATGTCTGTTAAATTTAGATGAAAATTAAATTAGCCGACATTTGAAAATTTATTTTATTGAAAAATAATTTTTAAAAAATTAAAACAAAAATTTTCACATGTAGAAAATTTTAAAAATTATCCTTGGAATTTTTAAAAAATAGATTTTTAGTTCTAATATTTAATTTAAATAAATAATCCAAAATTTTTGAGTGTCGGCTAATTTAATTTTCATTAAATTCAGTATCATTAATTTTTATGATACTAAAGTTAGCCGACGTTCAAAAATTTTTCTATTTTTTTCAACAATTACAAGTAAAAAAAATACTTTAAAAAATTTACACATGTAATTTTTAAAATTTTCTACATGTGAAATTTTTTCACTAAATTTTTTTCTTTACAATTTAATTGTTATAACAATCTAAAAAATTGTTAGATGTCTGTTAAATTTAGATGAAAATTATATAAGCCGACACATTTGAAAATTTATTTTATTGAAAAATAATTTTTAAAAAATTAAAACAAAAATTTTCACATGTAGAAAATTTTAAAAATTATCCTTGGAATTTTTAAAAAATAGATTTTTAGTTCTAATATTTAATTTAAATAAATAATCCAAAATTTTTGAGTGTCAGCTAATTTAATTTTCATTAAATTCAGTATCATTAATTTTTATGATACTAAAGTTAGCCGACGTTCAAAAATTTTTCTATTTTTTTCAACAATTACAAGTAAAAAAAATACTTTAAAAAATTTACACATGTAATTTTTCAAATTTTTTACATGTGAAATTTTTTCACTAAATTTTATTTTAACAATTTTTTCAATAAAAATAATTATAAAAATTTTCAGATGTCGGCTAATTTAATTTTCACTAATTTTTAGTTTTAAATTAAATACTTAACAAGTCAATTTATTTAAATCTGTCAATTAAATCATAATACTAAACTTAGCCGACATTTTTAATTTTTTCATTTATTAAGCTAGAACTAAAAAATGTTTTTTACAGATGAAAATTAAAAAAAAAATTTTTTTGTAATAATTTTCCACTCAAAATAAATTCTAAAAATTTTTAAATGTCGGCTAACTTAATTTTCATTATAAAATGATACTGAAGTTAGCTGATAGCTGTCAATTTTATAACAACAAATTAATTGTTAATAATAATTAATTATTGTTATTAATAATTGTCGATATCAAATTAATTGCACTAAAAAAAAATACTCCTAAAATGTTCCTTATTATTTTTTTTTACATGTGGAATTTTTTTATTAAATTTATTTCATAATAATTTGATTGTTGTAACATATAATAATTAATTTCTAATGTCTGTCAACTTCAGTGTAATAAAATGTCAATACACCCAAGAATGATGAAATATATGGATTGCGGTCAGCTAGTCAGATCGACAACATTCCGAATTATTAAAACTCTAGAAAATTTAAAATTCCGCTACAATCAAAGTTTATAAATTACATTAGCTTAATTAGAATACCAGCCGAAAAACAATTTTATAAATTATAAAACATCGGGTTATCGAATAAAAGTAAATATAAATCTTATATTCCTCAAGAGTTCAAATTAATTTGATTTCGAAAAAGGGTTGTTCCGAAGTATATTTATCCGAATAAGTACTCATCTATCCGAATAATGATTCGGCCGAAAATTACTCATCCAAAAAATTGAAAATTTTTTCTTAGATGGTCCACCTTTACAATCATGAAATTTGAGTGTTTTCCATACATGCTTGTAAATTAAAATAAAATGAATTAAAATAATTAATTTAAAAAACTTTCTAATCTAAATATAAAATTATTGACATTTTTCGGCTAAATGAGTGTTCGTCTGTTCATTCATTTTGGCGTATAAATTTTCGTTGTTATGTTTTTTAATTTATTGAGACTTAGTGACTTTGAAAGATTCTATTAATATAGCTTTAGTTTTTTCTTTGTTTAAGATTATATTTTTCGGAATTTTAATATTTGTAAAATTAATTATTTTAAATTACATTTAATATTTACTTTCTAAGTTCTAGTAATTTATTATTTCGGAATGTTGTTAGTCTGACTAGTTGACTGCAACCCAAATATATCCAACAAATAATGTCATGTCAGCATTAACAATTTAAAAAATGGCGCATAAAAATGGAGTTCGTTTTCATTACGCACAACTCATGTGTCAGCAAGGTAAAAAAAACGCGCATGTAATATAAACTTGTGTATGTTCTTCTCAGAAGCCGGATGTTCACGTGTATTACCAAAAATACAATATAAACTGTGTAATTAAAACTTACACACTCAAAAATGGTGAGTACCAACAATTTTTATTACTGAACATCAATAACATACTTAATTATTATAATAAAATTCTTAAATTGCGGATTAATATAATTACACAAAAATCCTAACCTACTTAAATATTTAGCAGCTGTTGTAAATCCGTTATATTAATTATATTTACGACATAAAAATATTTAAATCTTTTTATTTGCAGGCTAATGAACGAAAGGGAACCTTCAAAGTAGAGTACCTCCAAAGAATAGAAAAAGAAGTCCAAGCCAAGTGGGAAGCGAGCAAAGCATATGAGGAAGATGCTCCTAAAAAAGCCAAGTCCAAAGACGAAAAATTCTTGGCTACTTTTCCGTTCCCTTATATGAATGGCCGGCTTCATCTAGGTCACACGTTCTCTCTATCAAAATGCGAGGTAATTGTCTAATAAATTAAAAGTTAATGTTCTGAAGATGATTAGTTTCAGTAGACTCTACTTACTTACATCTTTCAATTATAAATAATAAAAAATCTATGTTATTAAGAGAATAAGGAAAATTTTGTGTTCAGAATAGTTATATGATAAAATCGGTTTTTTTAGTGAAGTTTAATGTCATTGCAAATGTTTTGACTTGAATTTATGCCTTTTCAAGGCATATTACCTTTTTATTACCTTGTATCTTGTGAAACATTAACATTTTTAAAGATATAAGCTCATCCTGATGTTACACTCATCGAGACCTTTCATTTGAGTACCCACATCAATTTTTCATATATTTTATATATTTATATATATATTACATATATGTATATATAAAAAATATATCAAAAATGCATGTGGGTACTCAAATGAAAGCACTTAATGAGTGTAACATCGGGATGAGCTTATATCTTTAAGAATGTCAATAGTTGAGAAATTATATTGAATTTTGTGAACTATTCACATTTTTAATGATATAAGCTCATCCCGATGTTACATTCATCGAGACCTTTCATTTAAGTACCCACATCAATTTTTCATATATTTTATATATTTATATATATTATATATATGTATATATGAAAAATATATCAAAAATGCATGTGGGTACTTGAATGAAAGCCCTTGATGAGTGTAACATCGGGATGAGCTTATATCTTTTAAACCGTCAATAGTTAAGAAATGACATTGAATCTTGTAAACTATTGACATTTTTTAAGATATAAGCACACCCCGACATTACATTCATCGACACCTTTCATTTGAGTACCCACATCTATTTTTCATATATTTATATATATTGTATATATGTATATATATTGTATATATGTATATATGAAAAATATATCAAAAATGCATGTGGGTACTCAAATGAAAGCTCTTGATGAGTGTAACATCGGGATGAGCTTATATCTTTAAGAATGTCAATAGTTGAGAAATTATATTGATTTTGGGAACTATTCACATTTTTAATGATATAAGCTCATCCCGATGTTACATTCATCGAGACCTTTCATTTAAGTACCCACATCAATTTTTCATATATTTTATATATTTATATATATTATATATATGTATATATGAAAAATATATCAAAAATGCATGTGGGTACTCATTTGAAAGCTCTTGATGAGTGTACCATCAAAATGAGCTTATATCTTAAAAAATCTCAATAGTTAAGAAAATACACTCCAATTTACCAAAAGTAATTATTAAATAACTCAAAATTTTCTTTATTCATATTTCACAAATCACTGCAAGATTGTTAATAATACCAAAATAAATTAAAGTTTGCAGTAAGATTCAACCGACTCCTCGGAAAGAAAGTTCTTTTCCCTTTCGGCTTCCACTGCACCGGGATGCCAATAAAAGCCTGCGCCGACAAGCTAATGCGCGAGATGCAAGTCTTCGGCTACCCTCCAAACTTCCCCGACCAGGAGGAAGAAGTCACCACCGTAGAAGACCCAACTGCCGCGATAATCAAGGACAAAAGCAAAGGAAAAAAGAGCAAAGCCGTCGCTAAAGCCGGAACGGCTAAATACCAGTGGCAAATTATGCGAAGTCTCGGAATCGAAGATTCCGAGATAAAAAAATTCGCCGACGCGTCCTACTGGCTGGACTATTTTCCCCCTCGAGCAGTCGCTGACTTGAAATCAATCGGCCTTCACGTCGACTGGCGGCGCACTTTTATCACAACCGACGCAAATCCTTTCTTCGATTCCTTCGTACGTTGGCAATTCCAACATTTAAAGGCCAAGAACAAGGTAAAGTACGGAAAGCGCTACACTATTTTCTCCCCCAAAGACAACCAGCCTTGCATGGACCACGATAGATCCTCCGGAGAAGGTGTAGGTCCTCAAGAGTACACTCTAGTTAAAATGAAAGTCCTTGAGCTTCCCGAGAAGCTCAAAAATTTTAAAAATAATACTTATTTAGTTGCAGCGACTTTAAGACCCGAGACAATGTACGGACAAACTAATTGTTGGATCCACCCTGACATTAAATACATTGCTTATACTTTAGCTAACAATGACGTCTTTATTTCCACTAAAAGAGCTGCTAAAAATATGTCTTACCAAGGATTCATGAAAGTTGAAGGAGAAATTCCTATTATTGCCGAATTTGTTGGTCAAGAATTAATGGGACTGCCTTTAAATAGTCCCTTGACCAGCCACAAGGTCATCTATACTCTTCCCATGTTGACAATTAAAGAAGACAAGGGTACCGGAGTTGTTACTTCAGTTCCCAGTGACTCTCCTGATGATTACGCGGCGCTTGTTGACTTGAAAAAAAAACAAGCTTTAAGAGACAAGTATAAAATCAAAGATGAGATGGTTCTTCCTTACGAACCAATTTCTGTGCTAGAAATTCCCGAATTTGGTAATTTAGCTGCCGTTACTTTATACAACCAATTAAAAATTCAGTCACAAAATGACAAAGAGAAGCTCCAGCAGGCCAAAGAGATGGTTTATTTAAAGGGATTTTACGAAGGGGTGCTCTTAGTTGGAGAATATAAGGGTAAAAAAATTCAAGATGTGAAAAAAATGATCCAAAAAAAAATGATTGATGAAAAATCAGCTGTTGTTTATTACGAACCGGAGAAATTAATTATCTCTAGGTCTAATGATGAGTGCGTAGTTGCTTTGTGCGACCAGTGGTACTTAGACTATGGAGAAGCTTGTTGGAAGAAACAAGCGCTAAAAGCGCTGGAAAATATCGAGACTTTTCACGAAGAAGTTAAAAAGAATTTTCTGGCTTGTTTAGATTGGCTGCATGAGTATGCTTGCTCGAGGACTTACGGGCTAGGAACTAAATTACCCTGGGATGAAAATTGGTTGATAGAGTCGTTATCTGACTCTACGATTTACAACGCTTATTATACAGTAGCTCACATGCTCCAGGGTGGAAGTTTTAAAGGAGACAAGCCTAATGTTTTAGGGATTAAAGCAGAGCAAATGACTCCGGAAGTTTGGGACTATATTTTTTTTAAAAATGTAAAATTACCAAAAACTGGGATTAAAAAAGAGGCACTGGAAAATATGCGAAGGGAATTTCAGTACTGGTACCCGGTAGACTTGCGAGTTTCTGGGAAAGATTTGATCCAGAATCATCTTACGTTTTATATTTATAACCACGTGGCAATTTGGGAAGACCAGGAGGAAAATTGGCCACGTGGAATTAGAGCCAATGGACACTTGATGCTGAACTCTGCGAAGATGTCCAAGTCTGAGGGGAATTTCTTGACTTTGACTGAAGCTGTGGAGAAGTTTTCTGCTGATGGTATGAGATTGTGTCTTGCAGACTCGGGGGATTCTGTTGAAGATGCTAATTTTGTTGAGTCTATGGCAGATGCTGGGATTCTTCGGCTGTATACTTTTATTGAGTGGGTTAAGGAAGTTGTGGAGACTGAGAAGAGTTTCAGGAAAGGAAAGCCCGTGACTTTTAATGATAAAGTCTTTTTAAGTGAGATGAATCTTAAAATAAAAGAGACTAAAGAAAATTATGAGAAAATGTTGTATAAGGAAGCTTTAAGGACAGGATTTTTTGAGCTACAGACTGCGAGGGATAAATATATACAGCTTAGTTCGTTAGAGGGAGTCAATTGGGGTTTAATTATGGATTATATTGATTTGCAAACTATTTTATTAGCTCCGATTTGTCCGCATGTTTGCGAACATGTAAGGAGTGTTATTAATAAAGAAAGTGTTCTTAAAGCGCGCTGGCCTGAAGTTGGAAATATTGATAATATTTTGATAAAATCTTCGCAGTATTTAATGGATGCGGCGCACTCTTTTAGGATTTTGTTGAAGAATTATAGTGTTAAGAAAACTGGGAAGGGAAAAATGGAGAAAATTGAGGGAGAGAAACCAGACCGAGGAATTATTTGGGTCGCTAAAACATTTCCTCCGTGGCAAAGCGCCGTTTTGACGACGATGAAGGAGCTTTATTGTAAGAATAATAATTTGCTGCCGGATAATAAAGTTATTAGTGTAGAATTGGGAAAGAGGAATGAACTTAAGAAGTATATGAAGCGGGTGATGCCGTTTGTGCAAGCTACGAGGGAAAAAATGCAAACTGTAGGGCTTAATGCGCTTAATTTGACGCTGGAGTTTGATGAAGTGAGTGTTCTTAAGGGGAGCAAGGAGTACTTGAAGAGTACTCTTGATTTGGAAGATATTGAGATTCAGTATACTGATAATGCGCCGGAGAAAACTAAGGAAGAATGCTGTCCTGGAGCGCCTTATATTAGCTTTTTTGCGAGTCCGGGGGTGGGGGTTAGGGCGATTAATCCGCAGAAGTGCAGTGGGCTTTTTACAATAAGTGTTAAGGTTTGCGAGGGGAATACTGCTGCGGATGTTGCGGGGAAAATTGCGAAGGAGAATAAACGGATTAAAGGTAAATTTTATTTTTTAATGTTATTTTTTATAAGTAATTGGATTGAGGTTTTAAGAGAAAATTGTAGATGTTTTTTGATGAAATTAAATTTTGAACGTTTAGTTGAAAATTTTTTAAATGAATAATTTTTTTGCTGTAATTTGTTAATTGAGATTAGTACAAACGAGCAACCCAGTCACTATGTGACTTCCGGGAGTTGTGAAATATAAGTAAATGAAATTTTGGTTTATTAAATAATGAATTTTGTTAAATTGTAGTGTACTTTCTTAAATATTGAGATTTTTAAAAATATAAGATCATTGCACGCCTCATAGCGCGAAGCGCGTGAGGTTGTGCTTTATACTCGACTAGTCAAGGTCAAGAAATTTTGTGATCTTTAAATGCCTCTATCCCAATCATATTACACTTATACAATGATATAAGTAGATGTACACCGGAAAAACACTTAAATTAAACCATCTTTTACTTTCTAAAATCATTTCATGTTGCTATTTTGGAAAAAAAAAATTTGGAACGTACTTGGTGTGCGTCATTGTGTATTTCAATTTTTTTAAAGTCCTAGTAAATAGATTTTACGAATTTCATTAAAAGTAAAATATTTTGCAACCACGCACACTAAATACGTTCCAAAATTTTTGTTTTAATTTTCAAATTTACAATAAAATTTTTTTTAATTTCCGAAAATCAAATACAATCATATCGGTTACTTGGATTTTTTAATTTTTTTATTTTATATCTTTTTGTAAAGAAATAAGAAATTTTTTTTCTTAATAGTCTTATGAACGTGGATTTGGCGCGATTTTTTTTTACACTGAAACTGTTTTTGTTCGAATTTTAGTATTTTTTGTAATTATAATAATAATTTACAATTGGTACCAATTTAAATCTCGCGTTGGCTGCATTTTTTATAGCAAACTATCCTCTTGAAGCTACAGCTACATCCTGTAGATGCAAGCTGTGAAATGTATTTTTTTAACTGTAGTTTCCCATCTATTGGAAGATTACCATGCATTCTCGAATTATTTAGTCTGTGACATGTCACTTTTTACATAGACAAAAAGTCAGGATCGAAATTTTTGAGCTTGCTATAGTTTGCGCTGATAAAATTTAATAATTTCAAGTAGATTAATTATTATAATTAAATATAATTAATTAATATCAGTAAAATAAAGCATGAATTACTGTTATAATATAAAATTTAGGAACAAGAAGTACCGTAGAATTAAATAAAATTTTGCAACCTCAAAATACCGTTCTGCTTACAGTAAACATAATCGGTAGTCTGGCGCTCCGTTTACAACGGATTTGAACGGAACTTAGCGCCAGATTCTACCGAATCTGTGGATAAATATATGAAAAATTGATGTGGGTATTTAAATGAAAGGTCTCGATCAGTGTAACTCCAGGATGAGCTTATATTGTTAAAAATATCATCAGTGGACAAAATACAACGTCATTGCTTTATTATTTACATTTTTTAAAATATAAGCTTATCCTGATGTTACACTCATCAAGAGCTTTCATTTGAGTACCCACATGCATTTTTATATATTTTTCATATATACACATATATAATATATATATATAAAATATATGAAAAATTGATGTGGGTATTTAAATGAAAGGTCTCGATCAGTGTAACTCCAGGATGAGCTTATATTGTTAAAAATATCATCAGTAGACAAAATACAACGTCATTGCTTTATTATTTACATTTTTTAAAATATAAGCTTATCCTGATGTTACACTCATCAAGAGCTTTCATTTGAGTACCCACATGCATTTTTATATATTTTTCATCTATACATATATATATTATATATATAAATATATAAAATATATGAAAAATTGATGTGGGTATTTAAATGAAAGGTCTCGATGAGTGTAACATCAGAATGAGCTTATATCTTTAAAAATGTCAATAGTTCACGAGATGCAAGATCATTTCTTAATTATGTATCTAAAGATAGAGCATTTTCGAATGCAGCCTAAATACTTATCATCATAAATTAACTATCGGTGAGAATAATATGAAATCTTGAAAAGGCACAAATTAAAGTCAAGACTTTGTAATGTAGATGATTCAAATTTGTTCTAATTATGAAAATCTTAATTATAAAATTGCGGCTTTCTTATTGGCCTTAAAACAATTATAAGAAATTTTTTTTATAAAATTAAATTTTGAAAAATTATTATTTAAAAAATTTTTATACTTATTAATAAATAACTAAAATTTTCTAGACGTATCATCGGTGCTTCTCTACCGGTACGAAGACCCAGTCCTAGGACCTCGAACAATCCCGAACCTGGCGAATATTTTCAATGGAAAAGTACAGATACCTTCAGACGCAGTATTCAACGTCAACCTCGAAACTAAAACAATAAAAGTTAATAGTAAATCCAGCAAGGAAAGCCATTCACTAGGAGATGAAATTTTGTACTTTATCAAGTAGCGCTGTTAAAATAATCTAACTTATTTAATAAAATACCACCTTGATAAAACTGTTTTAAATTTATTTATTATTTTATTAAATTATTTTAGGATGAAAAAATTACATATAAATATTTTATCAGCAAGATAACAAGTTCAAGTATGCAAAAATACAAAATATAGAATATAAACTTTATCAAAATGACCGTGAAAATTATGATACTGAAATTAGCAGACATTTGACAATTATTCAGAATTTTTTTTTATTAATAAAATCATTACAAAAAAATTCCACATTTTAAAAATTTGAAAAACTATACGTGCAATTTTTTTTAAATATTTTTTTTTCTTAATTTAATTAATAAAAAAAAAATGAAAATTTTTCACTGTCGGCTAATTTTAGTTTCATAAAAATTAAGTTAGCCGACACTGAAGAATTTTTAATTTGTTTTATTGATTAAAAATTAGAAAAAACTATTTTTTAAAAATTCCACGTATAATTTTTAAAATTTTCTACATGTGAAAATTATAATTTTTTAAAAATTATTTTTCAATAAAGTAAATTATAAAAATTTTCAAATATCGGCTAATTTAATAATATTAAAGTTAGCCGACGTTTATAATTTTTTTTATTTATTAAATTATAACTCCAAAATATTAAAAAAAAATTGCACGTGTAGTTTTTAAAATTTTTTACAAATGAATTTTTTAAAAATATTTTTGTAATAATTTTTTGAATAAAAAAAAATTTAATAAATTTTTAATTGTCGGCTATCTTAATTTTCATGTTAATTAAATTTTCATTAAAAATTAACAGACTCAAACGGAGGTTTCTCTCTCTTGGGACTTCCAAGAGTCAACTTCACTTCTAATTTTAGCGACATCAGCAGCAGTGGTCCTGCAGCAGCCTCCAATATACTGAACTCCGAGTTCCAGCCACTCGTGAGTGTACTTCTTGATGTCACAAGACTTTCCATTTGTCTTCCAACCTTCTCCAGGAGTGAAAACTTCCCCACTGTTGGGGTAAGCAATTAAAGGCACTGGTTTTCCTTCACAGTCTTTGTTAATCTTGGACAAGTAAGCGGAGACGTGATGAGGCGACAAGCAATTAACACCGACAGCAATCAGCTGACCTGGCAAGGAGTTTTTGTAACACTTTAAGGCAGTTTCTTTAAAATTACTTCCATCTACCAGGGTGGACCCGTCAGTGGAGCACGAAAAAGACAGCCAGGCCCTGGTGGTTGGAAATTCTTTCAGCAATTCCACCAGAGCTTCACCTTCCTCTGCGCAAGGAATTGTTTCAATTGCCAGAAGATCAACGCCGGCTTTTATCAGAGTCTCCATTCTGAGTCTGTGCCAATCTCTCAGGAATTCTTTGGACACTTTCTTACCGTAAGACCCGGTGTACTCTGAGCAGTCATGAAGAACAGCGCCGTAGGGCCCGCAAGACCCGGCGACCAAAGGGTTGTCATTAACAGCGCTCTCATTTTCTTTTATTTCTTCTTTGTAGATTTTTACAGCCTGCTTCGCAAGATCTACTGCTTTTACAATTATGTCTAAGCTGTCAGCTTCTGTGACACCTAGGTACTTACAAAAGCCGTCCATTGACGCCTGGTAGGTGTTTGTCTCGATTATGTCACTACCTGCACGCAGAAAATCTAAATGCGTGTCACGGACCGCGTCGGGATCTGTCACCAAGAAACGCGCGGTCCACAGTGGGTCTCCATCTGGGTTCTTGTTCACGTGAGTGAATATTTGAGATGAATAGCTTCCGTCTAACACCTTTATCTTGGTCATTTTTTCTTTTGTTTATTTTTATTGTTAATTAGTAATTTTTTTAAAAAGATTTTAGATACAGTACAGTACAGGTAAGAAGATTCCGGTTAGTGATTCAATGCACTAGAACTAAACTGGACGCTTTCCGGCTAACTGCGTAGTATAATAATGCAACGTGCATATATACGTGTTGTTACGTGTATTTACGTGTTGTGATGTGATTTGTGATTGTTGAAAAATAATAATAAAAAAAAAAAAAAAAAAAAAAACAAAAGACAACGCTACCTACTGGAAGTTATTTCAAGATGTTTGAATTAAATTCGTTAACTGTCAACGAGTCAATGAGTGTCAGATAAATATAATCATAATTTTATGAAATATTAATCGTCATAATTTATTTGTCTGAATTGATTTTTTTTTAATGAAAATTTATGGCAGTTACACATCTTTACTCCAAATTACTCAACTCGGCGACATACTGTACTCGACATAAAAAATTGAATAACTTTCAAAAAAAATAAAAACTTTATTCAATTAATTTTGACACTGAACTTAGCAGACGTCTAAAAATTTTTGATTGTTTTTATTTATTAAATTAAAATTAAAAAGATATTTATAAAAAATTGCACTTATAGTTTTTCAATTTTTTGCATGTGAAATTTTTTTTTTAATTATTTAATTAAAATTTTTTCAATAAAAAATTTCTAAAAATTTTGAAATGTCAGCTAACTTCATTTTCATAATTAATTCACTACTCAATGCTAACGTTATTTAGTTTCAACTTTATTTAATGAAATCTTTACTCAATAGTATTTTATAAGTGATAGCGCGCTTTTAAAAATCTCTATTCAATATTTTTTTATTTAATAATATTTTATTCGGCAAAAACAAAACTGTACTCAAAATTTCTCAGCTCTGTGCAATCTGTACTCCAATAAAATAATTTAATAAATAAAAAAAAAAATTTTTAATATATATAGATATATAAATTTTATGTAATTGAGTAAAGTTTGTAAAAAAATAGAATTTTATTTTTTAAGAATAAAATTATTAAAGTTTTTTTTTTTTTTAACTTATTTAAAGTAAACATATTATTAAACAAAAAATAATTTAATAGAGATGATTAAAAGCGCGCCATCACTTATAACATACCATTGCATAAAGATTTCATGAAATACAGTTGGAACTGAGTAAACTGGGTTGCAGTCAACTAGTCAGACTAACAACATTCCGAATTAATAAATTACTAGAACTTAGAAAGTAAATATTAAATGTAATTTAAAATAATTAATTTTACAAATTTTAAAATTCCGAAAAATATAATCTTAAATAAAGAAAAATCTAAAGCTATATTAATAGAATCTTTCAAAGTTACAAAGTCTCAATAAATTAAAAAACATAACAACGAAAATTTATACGCCAAAATGAATGAACAGACGAACACTCATTTAGCCGAAAAATGTAAATAATTTTATAATTAGATTAGAAATTTTTTTTAATTAATTTTAAATTAATTAATTTTTGAAAATTAATTTTATTTTAATTTACAAGCATGTATGGAAAAGACTCAAATTTCATGATTGTAAAGGTGGACCATCTAAGAAAAATTTCCAATTTTTGGATGAGTAATTTTCGGCCGAATCATTATTCGGATAGATGAGTATTCGGGGGTTGCAGTCAACTAGTCAGACTAACAACATTCCGAATTAATAAATTACTAGAACTTAGAAAGTAAATATTAAATGTAATTTAAAATAATTAATTTTACAAATTTTAAAATTCCGAAAAATATAATCTTAAATAAAGAAAAATCTAAAGCTATATTAATAGAATCTTTCAAAGTTACAAAGTCTCAATAAATTAAAAAACATAACAACGAAAATTTATACGCCAAAATGAATGAACAGACGAACACTCATTTAGCCGAAAAATGTAAATAATTTTATAATTAGATTAGAAATTTTTTTTAATTAATTTTAAATTAATTAATTTTATTTTAATTTACAAGCATGTATGGAAAACACTCAAATTTCATGATTGTAAAGGTGGACCATCTAAGAAAAATTTCCAATTTTTTGGATGAGTAATTTTCGGCCGAATCATTATTCGGATAGATGAGTATTCGGATGAATATACGTCGGAACAACCCTTTTTCGAAATCAAATTAATTTTAACTCTTGAGGAATATAAGATTTATATTTACTTTTATTCGATAACCCGGTGTTTTATAATTTACAAAATTGTTTTTCGGCTGTTATTCTATTTAAGCTAATGTATTTTATAAACTTTGAATGTAGCGGAATTTTAAATTTTCTAGAGTTTTAATAATTTGGAATGTTGTCGATCTGACTAGTTGACCGCAACCCAGTAAACTTAGCGTTGAATAAAGTTAGCATAGAGTAATGAATCAATTGAATAAAGTTGTCGTTTTTTTTTTTAGGTTTTTCGATTATTTTTATTTACAGTATGTCGCAGAGTTGAGTAATTTGGAGTAAAGATGTGTAACTGCCAAATTTATGACATTAAAGTTAGCAGTCACCTCACCATTTTTTATTTTTTTTCAACCAACAAATTTGTTCCAAAAAATGACATTTTTAATTTTTTAAAATTTCTACATATCAATTTTTTTTTCCATATTTTTTGTTAAAAAAATTATTAAAATTTAATAAATATCTTCTAAATTAATTATCATTGAAAATTTTTATTTAGTTTTACAAATATTTTATTATTTTGCTATTAACTTTTTAAAAATAAATCTATATTAAAAATTATAGTGAAGTTAGCTGACAGCTGTCAATTTTTTAATAAATTAATTATTTTTAAAAAATGCTTCTAAAAATTTCCACATAATTTTTTATGACACTAAAGTTTACATGAAAATAAATTTAGCAGATATTAAATAATTATTAGAATTTTTTTTAACAAATAAATTATGGCAAAAAAAAATTTTAAAATAAGAAAAAAAATTGGCATGTAGAAATTTAAAAAAATAAAAAATGCAATTTTTTAAAAATTATTTTTTGGAACAAATTTGTTTGTTAAAAAAAATTAAAGAATTATTTAATGACTGCTTACAGCTATTTAAAATTTTTTTGTAATTTTATAGCAATGAAATAATTAGTGAAAAATTTTAAAAGGATTTTTGTTTTTAGTGTAATTGATTTGTTATAAAAACTGACAGTTGTCTGCTAACTTCAGTATCATTAATTTTTTTAATTTTCACAAGTAGAATTTTTAATATAAATTAAAAAAAAAAAAAAAATTGATATTTGAAAATTTTAAAAAATAAAAAATGAAATTTTTTTTAAATTATTTTTTGGGACAAATTATTTTATTAAATAAAATTAAAAAATTGTTAAGTGACTGCTAATTTCGATGTCATTAACTTCAGTGTTAATAAAAATTTGTCTGGCAATTTTTTAAATTCTTTAATAAATTACAATAATAAAAAGACTAAAAAATTTTCAACAATATTTTTTTTTTTTAATGTTCACATGTGAAATTTTTTTATAATAGTTTAATTACTATAAAATTATAAAAAATTTCTAATATCTGCCAGCTTCAGTGTCATCAATAAAAACATAATAAGGTATTGTAAATAATTTAATCCCTTAATTTATGATACTAAAATCAGCCATCTAAAAATTATTTATTCCACAAAATAAATAATTTATTTTTAATTAATATCCATGCGGAATTAATTTATAAAAACTAGATGTCAATTAATTATGAAAATTAAGTTAGCCATCGAAAAATTTTAAGATTTTTTTTTTTTATTCAAAAAATTATTAAAAAAAAATTTTCATTTGTAAAAAACTTTAAAAACTATAAGTGCAATTTTTAAAAAATATTTTTTAGTTTTAATTTAATAAATTAAACATAATCAAAAAAATAAAAACGTCGGCTAACTGTGAAAATAAAGTTAGCCGACATCTAAAATTTTTTATTAAAAAATTATTACAAAAAAATTTTTTTATTTGTTCAAAACTATAAGTGCAATTTTTAAAAAATATTTTTTAGTTATAATTTAATAAATTAAGCAAAATAAAAAAATAAAAAATCTCGGCTAACTTTATTATTATAATTAATTTCAGTATTCATACTCAACAACCCAAGAATATTAAAACAATTAACATATAACAATAAAACCAATTTTTATTAACAGTTATTCACAACAAATAATTTTTTTCTTCTGCCATTTCCTGACTTCAACAATAATCTTAGCGACATCATCAGCATAAGTCCTACAGCAGCCTCCAACATATCTGACTCCGAGATTCAACCACTCATCAATAAAAGTTTCCAGCGGAGGTTCATTTCCAGTCTTCTTCCAGCCTTCAGAAACAGTGTAAGTTTCCCCACTATTAGGATAAACAATCAGCGGAATTAATTTATTATTACCCTTATCCTGAATCCCTTTTATCAGAGGCGTGACAGCAGTAGGAGCAAGACAGTTGACTCCGACAGCAACCAGCTGTCCCTTAACTGCATTATTGTAACAAGAACAAGCGACACTTCTAAAGTCACTGCCATCAACAATAGACCTCCCATCATTCTTACAAGAAAAAGACAACCAGGCCTTGATGTCCGGGAACTCCTTGATGAGTTCCACCAGCGCTTCGGCTTCTATTTGGCAAGGAATAGTCTCCAGAGCGATGAAGTCAACTCCGGCGTCAATGAGGGTCTGGATACGAGGTCTGTGCCATTTTTTTAAAAATTCTTTTGATATATTAGATGCATATTCACCTGTATACTCCGACCCGTCATGCAAAGAAGCTCCATAAGGTCCACAAGACCCAGCAATTTTCGGTTTTTTGTTAGAAACTTCCTTGTCCTTTATTTCAAGCAGATAAACTTGGAGCGCTTGCTTCGCCAGGTCCACTGCTTTAGTAATTAAATCGAAACTCTCGACTTTTGATAGTCCCAGGTGTTGAACAAACCCTTCGATAGACGCCTGGTAGGTGTTGGTGATAATTATATCCGCTCCGGAGCGTAGAAAATCTAGGTGGGTTTGATAGACTGCTGTAGGATTTGTTGCTAGGAATCTTGCAGTCCAAAGAGGATGTCCGTCGACTTTCTCGCCCACGTGGACGGAAAGCTGGGTGGAAAACCCGCCGTCTAAAATTACTACCGACATTTGCACAGCTTCAATCACCACTAAGAGACAGAACACAGAATAATTCTGGTATTTTATTCAGCTGGTGATTGAGCTTAATAAAAATGAGATTCCAAAGGTCACAGTTAATGCCACTTTAACTCACGGATATAATATTGGAGTTTATCAGCACTCGTGTAATTTATAACACAACATTTATCTAGAGATGGTTTATTTTTTTTATAGACAATAACATTTAACTGCAGGTTTTATTTTAACGTCAAAACAATTATTAATGGTAAATATTTACAAGTCGGGTCAATTATTTTTATTTTTATTTGATTTTATTGATATTTTTTTTGGAAAATTAAGTTAAAAAAAAAGTTGATTACAATTTTAAAAAATTTATAAATTTTTTAGAAAATTGTGATTTTTTTAGAAAATTGTGATTTTTTTTTAATTGTTCGTTTTTTTAGACATTTTGAAAAAAAAAATATATATCAAAAAAAGATAAAGTAGAAATTTTATCCAAAAATATGAGAGCCAAAATTTTGTCCAATTTTTGGAGGAAAAAAAGCTATCGAAGTCTTTATTTTTTTTTCAAGACATTTTTTATTATAAATGCGCCGTAAAAATGAGAATAGAAAAAAATTTGGAAATGATAATTTTTACCTAGTTGTGGTCCAAAATAAGGTTGATCCCATTTGTAAATAATTACGGGATTGGTAAATATTTACAAATGGGGTCAACTACTTTAATTTTCATTTTTTTTTTTTAAGAAATTTTCATTCGATTTTATTGATACATTTTTTTTGGAAAATACATAAAATAATGAACTTAAAAAAAAAGTTGATAATAATCTTAACAAATTTTCAAAAAAAATTTATAAATTTTTTTGAAAATTGGGATATTCAAATTTTTTTTTTAAATTGTTCTTTTTTTATGTACTTTTCAAAAAAAATATATCAAAAATGTCAAAAAAAAATAAAATAGAAATTTTATCTTAAAACATAAGCCAAAATTTTTTCCAACTTTTGGAGGCAAAAAAGCTATCGAAATCTTTATTTTTTTCTTCCACGACATTTTTTATCATAAATGCACCGTAAAAACAAGCAGAATATAAAAAATGTTAATTTTTCACCTAGTTATGTAGCCCACTTGTAAATAATTACCAAAATAATTGGTGCGAATTTCAAAAAATATTTTTTTTTACAATAATTGATTTGTTATAAAAAATTTTCAAGAATTTTCAGATGTCTGCTAATTTTAAACAAAAATTAATCCAGCTGACATCTAAAAATTAAAAAAATTTTTTTATCAAACAAATTATTGCTTAAAAATAATAATTTTAATTTTAATTTTTTTGAACGAAATTTCTATTTGATTTTATTTATATATATTTTTTTTTAAATACATCAAAAAATGAACAATTTAAAAAACAAAAAAGGTGATTATTACAAATTTTCAAAAAAATTTATAAATTTTTTAGAAAATTGTAATATTCGACTTTTTTTTTTTAGTTTTTTTTTTTTTATGTACTTTTCAAAAAATATATCAAAAAAAGATAAAATAGATATTTTATCCAAAAACATGAGCCAAAATTTTTTTCAACTTCTGAAGGCAAAAAATCTCTCGAAATCTTTATTTTTTTTCACGACATTTTTCATCATAAATTTGCCGTAAAAACAAGCAGAATAAAAAAATTTGAAAATGTTAATTTCTTACCTCGCTATGACCCAAAATAAATTTGACCCCACTTGTAAATAATTACTGGATTAAATTTATATCAATTTATTGTTGTTATATTACTTATATTTGACCAGACTTTTTAATTGATAAAGATAACAATGTTTACAAAAAATTATGTGATTATTTATCATACTATTTTTATTTATAAATTTATCTCACTGTTTATTAATCTCTCATTTAAATTGCTTGATAAATCTTTTAATAAAATTTATGTGTCTGTAAATATTACAATTATAAATTTTCTACTTGATTATTTAAATCGTTTAAATTTATAGTATACATTAATCATTTGTCAATTTATTTTAAAAGCAATTTATAAAATACTTGTGATGAAAAAATTTTTTTTTAGTAATTTACACATTTAATTAGACAAAAAAAAATTAAATTGATATAATATGTACAATTAGTATAGATATATATATGATTAAAATATAAATAAAATTTTATCACAAATTCATTTCAAGCCAATTAAATATCGGAAATTTTTCGAGGTGCTTTTATCATTTTTTAAAATAATTAATTAATTAATTAATTAATCAATGTAAAAATATATTAAAAACTATTAAAGTGTAAAAAGAGTTAGCTTAGGTCCTCCTTTGGTTAATAAATATTATTGGCAATAGAAATATTTATCAAAAATAATCAATAAATATTTCTAACCATTTATAAAAAATCACTAGACTTATTTTAATTGTGATAATTTTGAATAGATAAATTACCTAAATATAATTAGAGTCGTAAGTAATTTTCTTAGACTGTGCGTAAAAAATCTAATGCAATATTAAAAAAATTAATTAATTAATTTAATCCTAATTATTAATTATCGAATGCTACCAAGAGGAAACCATTCAATAGTTTCATTAGTAAGCTCGAAATGACCGAGAGGCAAGCGGATACCACCGAGAAATTCATTTTCTTGAAGAGTATCATGATTCCATATAGTTGCTTCAAGTGTCCGCTCTTTGATAACATCAAGCGGCATTCTGTACTCCAGCATTTCCATAAATGATGGATGACAATTTTTTTTAACTACTTTTGTCTTTCGTTTGGTTGCTTTTGTCGGGTCTGGCTTGAGGTATACTTTTACATAAGTATTCGGCTCTTGAGCATTGGCAACCTTTGGCAAGCCTCTGGCGTGGTGAATCATTACTGATAATGTACCACGGCTGTAGTGCAAGGATAGTTTTATTTGTCCGCATTGAATGTTGTCTCTGACTCTCTTCTCGGCCCACCAATTTCCTACTGAAATTATTTTTAGGTAAAAAATTAATTAAAATAAATTATTATAAGTATTTAGGCTGCATTCGAAAATATCTCTAGATACATAATTAAGAAATGACCTTGTATCTTGTGAAATATTGACGTTATTAAAGACATAAGCTCATTCAGATGTTACACTTATCGAGACCTTTTATTTGAGTACCCACATCAATTTTTCATATATTTTATATATTTATATATATTACATATATGTATATATCAAAAATATATCAAAAATGCATGTGTATACTCAAATGAAAGCTCTTGATGAGTGTAACATCGGGATAAGCTTATATCTTTAAAAATATCAATAATTAAGGAATGACCTTGTGTCTTGTAAACTATTGACATTTTTAAAGATATAAGCTCATCTCGATGTTACACTCATCGAGACCTTTCATTTGAGTACCCACATCAATTTTTCATACATTTTATATATTTATATATATGTATATATGAAAAATATATCAAAAATGCATGTGGGTATTCAAATGAAAGATCTCAATGAGTGTAACATCAGGATGAGCTTATATCTTTAAAAATGTAAATAGTTAAGAAATTATATGGTATTTTGTCTACTTGTGATATTTTTAAAGATATAAGCTCATCCTGATATTACACTCTTCAAGACCTTTCATTTGAGTACCCACATCAATTTTTCATATATTTTATATATTTATATATATTACTTATATGTATATATGAAAAATATATAAAAAATGCATGTGTATACTCAAATGAAAGCTCTTGATGAGTGTAACATCGGGATGAGCTTATATCTTTAAAAATATCAATAATTAAGGAATGACCTTGTATCTTGTAAACTATTGATATTTTTAAAGATATAAGCTCATCTCGATGTTACACTCATCGAGACCTTTCATTTGAGTACTCACATCAATTTTTCATACATTTTATACATTTATATATATGTATATATGAAAAATATATCAAAAATGCATGTGGGTATTCAAATGAAAGATCTCAATGAGTGTAACATCAGGATGAGCTTATATCTTTAAAAATGTCAATAGTTAAGAAATTATATTGTATTTTGTCTACTTATGATATTTTTAAAGATATAAGCTCATCCTGATATTACACTCCTCAAGACCTTTCATTTGAGTACCCACATCAATTTTTCATATATTTTACATATTTATAGATATTACATATATGTATATATGAAAAATATATCAAAAATGCATGTGTGTACTCAAATGAAAGCTCTTGATGAGTGTAACATCGGGATGAGCTTTTATCTTTAAAAATGTCAATAGTTAAGAAATTACACTGCAATTTAACAAAATTCATTATTTAATAAACCAAAATTTTGTTTATTTATAGTTCATAAATACGGCAGTCACATAGTGACTGTAAGGTTGCTAGTAATAAATTTTTTTTTTTTTTTAATTTTTACCTTTTACTTTGCGAAGATGAATATCAGCATTTTGCTGATCTCGAAGAAGGGGGTGAAAAAATGTATAAACAAGGTCACTTTGTGATATTTCAGGTGCCATTTTAAATAGGCTAAGTAAAAATTTTTCGATATCTGCTCGTCGTTTATCTGCTACTTGTTTGATATTTGATCTGCCTACGCTCATACCATTCGGTAAACTGAAAATAAATAAACAAAAAATTATTGCATAAAATAAAATATATAAAAAAAATTAAGTTTATAGCTGAGATTATGCGAAAATTCAATAGAAGAAAACAAATTTTTTTATTCCACTTTCTGAAGCATTTTTTAGATATAAATAATCTCGATTGTACGGACAAATTAGATAGAGCGTTATAAACTGATAATTCACGATGAATCACCTATAATTAAGGTCTATTTGAGATAAGACAAGATAACTAGCGCGAATCAAACAATAAAATTCCCGGGGACAATTATCAGTGTTAAATATTTGTTGTAATAAACGAGAGTATTTTATATTAAGTTTAAGAACATGGGTTTGAAATGGTTTCGTGCGAGAATGAAAATCCAGCAGAAAAATTCATCTGTAGAAATTCCGGGACACTATCGGCAATTTTCGCAGTTTGATAGAGAGCCTGCGAGATCTGAAGATAAAAACACACCGAGTACATCAGAACCGAGAGCTTTAATTCAGCCAAAAAATATTCCCGTGTCTCCAGTGATTAAAAATTTATCACCGCCTCAAAATCCATTGGCGAAATTATCTAATTCTGAAGATGATAATAATGGTATAAATTCCAGGGAGAATTTTGTACCGAAAATAGAAATGAATTCTTCTAAAATTACTAAAAATAAAATGAAGAAGAAGAAGAAAGAACGGGCTCCAGTACCCGATGCATCGATTGGTGAAAATAAAAATAGAAGTTTTATAGTAGCGCAGAGAAATAAAGAGTACAAAGAAAGTGAAACAGAAATATAATATAAAAATAAATGGTAAATATTTACAAGTGGGGTCAACCTTTTTAATTTTCAATTTTTTTTTAAGAAATGTTTATTTAATTTTATTGATATTATATTTTTTGGTAATCGGAAAAAATAGACCCGGAAAAAATTTTAAAGTTATGAAAAATTCATATTATTTCATTAAAATTATTATAAAATAAAATAATAATAATAATAAATTATTGTTATTATTATTATTATTTCATTTTGGATGCGATAAAATAATACGAAAAAATTACAGGTAATTGGAATTAACATAATAAAAAAATGTTGGAATTACAATCGTTAATAGAGCACAATAGAATTGGATTGTATTTATAAATTTATGTATGTATTTTTCAGAGCCTGATGAAGACTCAATAAAGAGTCGAAACGTCGCAATAATAACAATAATATGATTGTTTAATTTGTCATTTATTAATTCCAACTACCTGTGATTTTTTTGTATTAATAATAATAATTGTATCACACCCACAATTTTTATGAATAACAAGCACCCCCAGAATGATCGCTCCATTTTTTGTTACAAAAAAAATAATATTATTATTATTATTGTTATGTTAGAAATATTACTAAGATCGGCGATTTTACTTATGAAGAGGATTTATTATAATTTTTTAAGCCAACTTACTCGATCCACTTGAAGACTATTCAATTTTTAAGGTGGTTCAATTTTTTTTTTTATGGTGAAAATAATTAATAAATAAAAATTGAATAGTCTCTAAGTGGATCAGGTAAGTTGGCTTAAAAAATAATAATAAATCCTCTTTAATTGTTATTATTTTTATAATTTTGATTTTATAATAATTTTAATGAAATAAAATAAATATTTCATAACTTTAAAATTTTGTCCGGTATTCATATTTTTTTTTTGAAAAATACATTAAAAAAAGAACAATTTAAAAAAAAATTTAATAAATTTTTTAGAAAATTGGGATATTCAACTTTTTTTAATTGTTCGTTTTTTTATATACTTTTCAAAAAAAAATATATCTAAAAAAGATAAAATATAAATTTTATCCAAAAGCATGAGAGCCAAAATTTTTTCCAATTTTTGAAGGCAAAAAAGCTATTGAAATCTTTATTTTTTTCTTCTAAGATATTTTTTATCATAAATTTTATTTAAATATAGCCAAAAATAGAGTTGACCCCACTTGTAAATAATAGAAAAATAAATTACCTAGCTACTTTGGCAAGAGGAAAATGGATGCACAGTTTCTGATAAAATTCACAGAACTCTTTGTACGAACGGAATAAGTAAGTCGGGTCTGGCTGACCCTTTCTCTGAATTCTCAAAATATACATGTAATATTTCTCCGGGTCGTAGCGTTTTTGGTATCCATGAACTTGTACACTTGTAAGTTGTCCTTCTTGCTGCATTCTGTAGAAAAAAAATTTATGATTAATAGTGATAACAAACATATTGACAATTTTTAGTGATTTAATTACTTACGTGTATGTACGTGGGATAAATGACAAGAGTTCACCATCATTGTGATCACCGGTAAACCTCAACTGTGCCAAATTGTGAAGGAAAAAGTTGAACTGAGTGAACCAATTTTTAAGCGAGCTTTCAATCATCCTCGCAAAAGTAGCAGCAGCTTCAGGATTTGTTTGTCCTGGCAGAAGAGCTTTTTGTACATAACTCACAGCATCCATCGTCACGCCGGGAATCCCAGAAGATGTCATCTGAGGATTTGTGTATTCGTTCATTTTTAATTTATTAAACGTTTCTTTTATAACAATGTCACTTAATTTTTTATTCATTTGTTCATTATCCCGCGCTATTTCTTGTAATAAACTTTCCATTTTTTTTTAAACTAAAATTACACTTAATTCTCAATTAAAAAAATTTTTTTATAATTTATAAATATTTTAATTAAAAGAAGTTTGTTTCTCTACAAGCTGAGAATAACTGAGATACTACAAACGATTTCCTCTTAGAGACTAATTAACATAATATAGTGAAGTTAGTGAAGCGATAATAGAGCACCTCTGATAACAAAACAGGATGAGCTCTTCCGTTGTGGTTTTTATATTTTCATAATATTTACTTCTGTAAAACTTATAAGTAAACGTAATCGATATGTTATAATTTTTTATAAATATAAACAACTGTAAGTTATAGAAAATTATTAAATTATGTATGTGAAATAAATTATTTACCAGTCCAAATAAATGTAGAATAAGATTTCCATGTTTCCGAACGATGTTGAAAGCTTGACAGCACAAATCTACGAAGTTATGAAATTTAGCTGATGGTTTATCGCCTCCATTTATCACGTACGCCATATCTGAAGTCAGTACGAACGGCGTTCGATCTCTAGATTTAAAAAAAAATTTATTAATTAATAATAATAATACGAAAGTTAGCTATAAAAATTAAAGCCGACATTTAAAAATGCTCTATCTCTAGATACATAATTAAGAAATGACATTGTATCTTGTGAAATATTGACATTTTTAAAGATATAAGCTCAACCCGGCATTATAGTCATCGAGACCTTTCATTTGAGTACCCACATCAATTTTTCATATATTTCATATATTTATATGTATTACATATATATACATATATATATATATATATATATATATATATATATATATATATATATATATATATATATATATATATATATATATATAAATGCTTGTAGGTACTCAAATGAAAGCTCTTGATTAGTGTAACATCAGAATGAGCTTATATCTTTAAAAATCTTAATATTAATGAAAGAACAGTGCAATTTAACAAATATCTTGTAAAATATTAACATTTTTAATGATATAAGTTCACTCTGACATTACACTCATCAAAACCTTTCATTTGAGTACCCACATCAAATTTTCATATATTTTCTATATATATATATATATATATTACATATATGTATATATGAAAAATGCATGTGGGTACTTAAATGAAAGCTCTTGATGAGTGTAACTTCGGGATGAGCTTATATCTTTAAAAATTTTAATAGTTAAGAAAGTACAGTGCAATTTAACAAATATCGTGTGAAATATTGATATTTTTAAAGATATAAGCTCATCTCGACATTACACTCATCGAGACCTTTCATTTGAGTACCCACATCAATTTTTCATATATTTATATATATTACATATATGTATATATGAAAAATTGATGTGGGTACTCAAATGAAAGCTCTTGATGAGTGTAACATCGGGATGAGCTTATATCTTTAAAACCGTCAATATTTAAGAAAGTACAGTGCAATTTAACAAAAGTCATTATTTAATAAACCAAAATTTTATTTATTTATAGTTCTTAAGTCACGACAATCACATAGTGACTGTAAGATTGCTAGTTCAATAAATTAAGCAAAATCAATAATTTAATTTTTTAAAAAATTAATTACACTAAAAAAATGCTTTAAAAAATTTCCAATAATAATTTTTGTGACTTTTCACACTCGGAACTTTCTTATTAATTTTTTTTTAATAATCTAATGTCAGTATCTTAATTAATAATCTATTTTTACCAAAAGCAAATAAAATTAAAGAATTAAAATATAATAAAATTACCTTTTGAAGTTACCAAACATTTGCGCGTCGCCTAAAAACTTTCCAAAATCAATATGAAATAAATGACCCGAGGTCTTGAGCATTATATTGTCATTGTGTCTGTCGCAAATTCCCAGGATATAAGTAGCGACACTGTAACCCGCGCAGGAGCGGGTAAAATTTTCCACCGCTCTTTCGTACTCTAACTCCGAAGGATTATGTTTGGCAAGCCACTCGGCGATAGGTCTGTCCTTAAAAGATCCCGTGAGACCGAATTCAACTTGAATTTTTCTCAAAGTTTCAGCATTGGTCACCATCTCAATCATTCCACGCTTGTTCCCCGTAGGCACGCAAGCGAATGTCACCATCTTTAAATCCAAACCCTCTTTAAGCCATAATTTGTCCATTATTCTTACCATTTGAATCGTCAACATATCTTGCTGCAAATCATCTCCAACTTTGAATATCGCTGGACTAATAACGTTATCGCAGCTTATGAAGCTTATTTTTAATGGTAATGTAAATGATGGAAAATATGAACAAGTTTGGATATTTATTCCAAATACTTGTCTGCTAGGTGACAAAGGCAAACAAGTACCCTCATCTTCAGCCAACTGACCATGTATATTTTGCAATCCTAACTTTAAAGATTCCATTCTTAATGATTCTTTAGTTGTTTTTATATTTTCAGCAATTTCATTGAGATTTTTGACTAATAATTGCTGAGTAAGAAAACTATTTCTCAAAGCTTCGCCAATTACTGCCAGCAGCGCGCGAAGCATTAATTGTAGTCTTCTTTGGTACCGAGTGAAACTTATACTTCGGTCATCTTCTTGTGATGATTCTCCAGAATTCTGTAAATAAATTTATTTATTTATTTATTTATTTAATTATCCATTAATTGGTTTATTATTTTTTAAATTATAGATTATAGCTCGAAAATTATAACAAAGATAATCTATATTATTAAGAGAATAAGAAAAATTTTGTATCCAAGATAGTCATATGATAAAATCGGTTTTTTTAGTAAAATTTAGTTATTGCAAAGGTCTTGGATTTGAATTTGTGTCTTTTCAAAATTTTATATCATTCTCACGAATAGTCAATTTATGATGATAAGTATTAAGGCTGCATTTGAAAATGCTCTATCTCTAGATACACAATTGAGAAATGACCTTGTATCTTGTGAACTATTGACATTTTTAAAGATATAAGCTCATCCCGATGTTACACTTATCGAGACCTTTCATTTGAATACCCACATCAATTTTTCATATATTTTATATATTTATATATATGTATATATGAAAAATATATAAAAATGCATGTGGGTACTCAAATGAAAGCTCTTGATGAGTGTAACATCGGAATGAGCTTATATCTTTGAAAAGATCAATATTTAAGAAATTACAGTGCAATTTAACAATTATCTTGTGAAATATTGAGATTTTTGAAGATATAAGCTCATCTCGACATTACACTCATGGAGTCATTTCATTTGAGTACCCACATCAATTTTTCATATATTTTATATATTTATATATATTACATATATGTATGTATGAAAAATATATCAAAAATGCATGTGGGTATTCAAATAAAAGCTCTTGATGAGTGTAACATCGGGATGAGCTTATATCATTAAAATCGTCAATATTTAAGAAAGTACAATGTAATTTTGTGAACTATTGATATTTTTAAAGATATAAGCTCATTCCAATGTTACACTCATCAAGACCTTTAATTTGAGTACCCACATTAATTTTTCATATATTTATATATGTAAATATGTGATATGTATATATGAAAAATGTATCAAAAATGCATGTAAGTACTCAAATGAAAGCTCTTGATGAGCGTAACATCAGAACGAGCTGACATCTTTAAAAATGTCAATAATTAAGAAATGATCTTGTATCCCGTGAACTATTGACTTTTTTAAAGATATAAGCTCATCCCGATGTTACACTCATCAAGACCTTTTACTTGAGTACCCACACCAATTTTTCATATATTTTATATATTTATATATATTACATATATGTACATATGAAAAATATATCAAAAATGCATGTGGGTACTCAAATAAAAGCTCTTGATGAGTGCAACATCAGAATGAGCTTATCTCTTCAAAAACGTCAATATTTACGAAACTACAGTGCAATTTAACAAAAGTCATTATTCAATAAATCAAAATTTTATTTATTTATATTTCACAAGTCACGGCAGTTAGATGCCTAGTAAAAATTAATTAACATTGTCAATAATCTTGCAAAATATATTTTTTTAACATTATTTCAATATAAATAACAAAAATTTATTAATTTTTTTTAGAATTTTATAAAAAAACTCACCTGAGGACTCTGCCCAGGAAGAGATTGCGTCAAAAGCCAATAAATATGATGCGCAACCCTCGGCGACAGTAGCGCCCTTTCCAACAAAAACCTCGCCAGCGGCGAAGCTTCATAAGTCTCATGCTTCAGCGCCTGCAGCAACTGCGGAAGATAATCCACCAGCTCATCATTACTCAACTCTCTTATCCACCCAACAGCCATCTCCCTAACTTTAATATCCGGAAAGCAAGGAAGTAGCAATTGAAGCGCTTGAACAGGTGGAAGCGGGCTCCAAACTCTCAACGAAGCGTGAAGATCTGGCAAACAAGCCCAGTCCCAGCTATGAGCAGCCAACAAAACTTTCGGCAGAGCTTCCGGAATTTCATGCAAGTAGTGTCTTTTTTCCCACAAAATTTCTCTCTCATCAACCGGCGGCCTAGAGAAAGTATCCTGCTGGCAAATATCAATCAATAGCTCTTTAGTATTTTGATCCAGCAAATTAATATCCAGCGACTCTACATCATGATCTCTTAATTCCGTAGGAAAAAGCACCCTTCCTCCATAATCCGGGAGTTCTAATCCAATTATCGGATTAGTTTCTCCATAAGGATGGATCCCCGGCGCCGGAGCAGGTCCAAGTCTTTTATCAGCAGCCGCTGGCCAGAGCGACAAAAAAAAGTTCCCCTGACTCATAACTCCATCATAGTCAAAAAATTGTATTGCACCCCATCCTAGCTCCTCTTTTTGCATCGAGCCTTCTCCCGACGAATTATCGTGCTCAGTTGGCTGCAAAGTTCGTCCATAAATCACCAAAACTAACCTCGCTTCTCGAGGAACTTGACAAACACTAATCCCGCGAAATTCCAGCCAAGTATTAAATAAAATTCTCGAGTAAAAATTGACATTAAGCGTCATTGGCTCAGAAAGCACCGGATTGCCCACAGGCCTTGTTCCGTGAAAAATTTGCGCAGCTACAATATAATCATCGTGTTTCCACGAGTTAGGAATTCTATGCAAAGCTCCCACTCTTACTAGAACAGTATCCAACACCTCCGAAGACACCAAACTATTTGCCAAATATTCCCCGCGCAATTTATGAAAATCAACCCTGAACGCATTGCAGTAAGTCTCAACAAGATCTTGAATCGCGTCGCGAATTTTATGGCAATGCGAGCCCAACAATTCGGGAAATTTAGTCCTCAAAGTAACCACCGAGTAATCCCCATCTTCGTGCAAAATCTCCGGCTTTTTACACTCGATATTAGTCGTGTGCATTTGGGGCAAAAATTGGCAGCAAGCATTAACAAAATTATCCACCGCTTCAGTGATTTCGTAAGTTTCAATATTTCCCATTAGCGCGCAAACTGCTTTAACAGACTGAACAACTCCTCGGGGTTGTAATTGTGGCAAAAGACTAGAGCTATGATTAGGCGCAGCTAATTGAATAGCAGCTGTTTCAACGCGTTCCATTTCTTTTTCAACTGTCTCTAATAAAATAATCAACGTGTCGTAAGAAATAGGCTCTAGAGGTTCGTTGGGTAGAATATCTTCTAACTTTAAATCTTGATCTCTATTGTCGTCTTGTAGAGACCTAGCAATGGACCTTTTTATTTGCGCTCGGGTTATTATCGCCAATTCAATGTCCTTTTCGAGTTTAATGCACTGATGAATGTACTCGTATTGCGCTAAAGTGGTGTTAGGAGCTAAATATTCAGCAAGACCCCAGACTCTTAGGCAATATTTGTCTGCATTTACAATATTGTCTTCTAACGAGCAAGCTACGTTAAGAATAACGTGCTCTACGCTGCAACTTACGTTGCAAGTAAAATTAATGGACGGTGCTGGGTTTTCTGAACTTTCGGACAATTGAGGGTGGACTACTAGCTTAATGCTGGTCCCGTCGGGGTAAAGATTCTCCATCATGGGACTTATAACGTGTCCGATGTTTGTATTTGGGTCGTTAAAGGGAAACTCGCCTCTTACGGCTTTGATCATCAGGTGGAACGCTTTGAGATCGCAGTCTTGTAAAGAGGCTCGGGCTTTTACTACAGTGATATTTTCGTAGAGACGGGTCTGGCGCTTTCGTCGGCGGTCTAGGGACGTACGGCGTTTTTCTATCGTGTTCCAGGCTGAGGAATTTCGGGGAGGTAATGGTGGAGCTGCGGGAGAGACTGCTGGGGAAGTTGGGGTCTTTTCTACTGCTGCGTAAACTGGGTCGGAGCTTATGCTCTCATTTGTGCTGTACATGTAGTCAAAAGGGTCGAATGGGTCGTATACAGAGCCGTCGGTCTGGCTTGGTTCATTATTTTTAGGGGTCGATTCTTTTTTTATTGCTTCAGTCTTTATTAGAAGAGGGTCAAAGGCCTCTAGGACGCTTACTCGGACATTTGTTTTGTCTTCTGGGTTTTCAAATGCACTCAGATCTATCAGGTTATTATTTGGCTTTTTTTCTATTACTTTTAATACTTGGAGCTGGTTGTCTTCGAGGGGGAAAATTGGCTTGGTTGCAGATGGGCCGGTTAGAGGTGGGCGGTAGTTCATTGGCAATGGTGGGATCTAGAAAAATAATAATGAGGGAATATTTTAATATAAATATTGAATAATTTTATTTTTTATGATACGAAAATTAGCAGACGTTTAGCAATTTTTTAATTAAATAATTATAAAAAAAAGTTTGGAAAATGGTTGACTGTGAAGGTCATCCCTGGAACTTCCCGCTATATAATAATAGCTAATCGGAATAATATTGACATTTTTGAAAATATAAGCTCATCTTGATGTTACACTCATCAAGACCTTTCATTTGAGTACCCACATGCTTTTTTGATATATTTTTCATATATACATATATATAATATATATAAATATATAGCAGGGTGTCCCAAAAGTCACGGACGCCATTGTAGCATCTGATGAGAAAAATAATTCTGAGATGAAAAGTCCTTAGCCATTTTTCAATTAACCGCACAGATAATTAATTATTAAATAAAAATAACGTCTCTTTATTTGTTAGAGAGAGAGCGCCAGTATCCAGTAAGATATGTGCCAAACAAAGACACAACTAACTGTATGACTAACTA